>NW_026099574.1:27098869-27140575 GCF_025091365.1 Daktulosphaira vitifoliae
ACACACATCATAGTAAAATTAATACCTTCTCAGCTTCGCATCGAAGCTAATAAATATTATCGGTAATTTAGATAAAATTTAAAGATATTTTTTTATTTGCTTATTACATTTATATGACGGGCATTAAGTCAGAAAGTTTGTATATGATCTCCCTCCTATTAAGATTCTTGTCTCTGTAAAAATTAAAAAAAATATATTTATACATTTATTTATGTATAGATCTTAACGGTTGCATTTATTAAATATTTAATATATTTTTATTATTTAAGGGTTTTTTTTTAGTAGGCCTACTACATAAAATTTTATGTAAATCGGTAAATCAAAACGCACTTTTTTTGTGAGGAAAAGGGTTGAAATGTGGCTCTTTTTCATAGTTAGGTTTTGTTGAGGATTGGTTTTAGGTACAAAGATATGAATGAGTCATTACTAATACTTTTTATACTGAACTATACTGTAAAATGAAATTGTATAATTGCACTATTGACATTAATAATTGTTAATATAAATATTTTACTTAACCATTCTCTATGTATCAACTTGAAAAAATGTAGTTTCTCTTAAAAATATTAATAGTAATAAATAATAATAAAATTTATAATAAATGATAAAAAAAAATATATATATATTTTATATTATTAATTTCTTTTAGAATTGTATATCATTTCTATAGTCTTTAATACTTGAAGTTACTACAAGATGACGCGTTATAACTATAATTACATATTTTTGTTTATTTATAAACGACTACTGTTTATTAGTGCGTTATTTTCCGAACATTACACTATTAAAGCATTTAATATTATCTCCACTCCGCGGTACAACTATTTATTTTCATTTTAATGGCAAAAATAAAATTTCAATACCAAACATGCAAGTTGAATAATGGTAGTACTACTTTTATAATCATTTTAGGATTCACAAAAAGTACTACACGAGTAAATGTGATTATCGCAACCAATAAAATATAAATTACATTTTTGATATTATTAGTTAATGTCGAGTATATTTCCAAAAAATACATGTCATATTAAGTTATTGATAGGTCATACAAGTAGCTCTCCAGAGTTGAATGGTGAGAGAGTTAGCCTATTGATGTGTATGACCCAAATACCAAACACTCGATGGCAGCAACTGTGGTGGTTTCAACGGTAGTACCATGTACTATAGCAGAAAAACTTTCACTTTTTGTCATACGATTGGTCCTGACCTTGTCCTCAACACTCGTCCGATGGCAGAAATTATACTTAAGCCTTGTGTCTAGTATTATAATCGTATCTTCTCGTTCACTTGTCTGGTAACATTACCGCAATTATTATGATCAACATTGAAACACCCGATACAATTTTTGTTGATCATTATTCATTAGATCTTAATAAATTAAAATTTTATCTTTTGAGTTAAAACACGTCGTAATAGTTTATCAAACCTTGAAATAACTTTTTTATTAAGCGGGGAAAACCCATTCCCACTTATTTTAAAGTGATAGCGAATGTTGCACGAATTTTGCGGAAAAAATATTTGAAATTGAAAATTTAGATGATTTAGGAAATAATACGATATTTTAAATATTACAAGAATCAACGTGTATACGATTGATCGAGAGTTATACTACATTTGTTGCGTATATTACTCGTATTTCAGCTGGAAAAAAATCGGGTGAAAGTACGAGTGTTTAAGATGAAAGGATAATTATGTTACACATAATGCTAGTTCACAGCTAGTCAAAACCAGTTCTGGGCTTCAATATTACTTTAAAAAAATATATGATAAGTTAAGTATTTACAAATGATATTTTTCGATATTATAACTGAATAATTGTAACCTTGAAGATTTTTAGTGTGAAAAAATAATAAGTCAATAAGATATTATTTTGTCAATTTGTTGTTCAAATTATTTTAGTTCAATTTATTATTAGTTTAAAAATAACTTAAAATATACATGCCTTTCTTATTCTTTAATTCGGTGTATTTATGATTTTAACAATATAGGTATAAATTGAGCATTTTTGTAAAAACAACACTTATAGTAATCGTAAATAAATATTTTGGCTTAATGATTTTATGTTTCTAATCTACACGTAAAACATAAATATATTGTTATAGCTTGAAATATTTAATAAATTGGAGATACATAGTATTATCTTAATCATAATAGTTTGGAAGTAAGATTTAAGTTATGTTTTAACTGAGTATAACGTTATTTTACCAGTTGCGTGGATCGATCACTTGGATGTCTAACTCAAAATTATACACATTATGATCATTTATAGAATATTTTATTTGTTAGTTATAAAACCTGAACTTATGTGATAAAAAGTTACTAATTGTTTTTCTTCCTAATCACAGTGAAAAATCTATTTTAAGATTGGAGGTGGTGCTCATACGACCTATCAAAACAAAATTTCTAGGGGTATTAAATTAATTTTACTACTTTTACTACAGTATATATAATTTTTTGTACTTTGGGAAAGGGTTCATTTTTTAATTAGAGGTTAAACATCTTAAGTTACCCTAATGAAGATATTGAATGTAAGAATTATATCAGTCAATTAATAACATATAATTCTGATCTAAGTTTACGAAGGGATTTAAAATAAGTATCATATTCTACGGTCTTTACGCTTTTACGGCCCATGAAACCACCAATGCAGCCTTCACCAAAGAAGGGGTTTCTTAACCTTATATACTATGGGACGAGTGGTTAGAACAACGTCTATTATCTTTTATATGATAAAAATATTATTTATTCATAAAAATGGGACATTAAACATATATTTTTTTTTTAAATTGTATTCACATTACATCAACGCATCTTGACTGTATTGCTAAACGTTTAGCATACTACCCTAAAGTATACACCATTAAGAAAACTAAAAAAGAATACATATTACATACACACAAATACTTTATATATATATATATATATATATATTTTTTTTTTTTGAAATACTAGAGTTAATTAATAAAAAAAAAATTTAAATATCATACTTCTGTAATGTCCGATTAATTTTAAAACTCAAAAACTATACGTACCAAATATAAAGAATAAGAGATAGATCTTCAAAATGGGATAGTAAAATTTTATGAAATATTTTTATTGATTTTTTTTATTTCCTTTAAATTATAATATATATATATATATATGTATAAGAAAAAATTGATATATAAAATTATTTATGAAACGATTTAGTAAAATTTTGGATTGAAAATGACAAGAAAGCTCAAAAAACTATCGAACTATTCTATAGTAATTAAAAACTATTCGATATTCACACAATATATTTAAATGTTATTCAAACTATTCGATAGTTTTTTAAATATTTGATAGTTTATACTAAAAATAAACTATTCGGTTGTACAAAAACAATTCGAATATTTATTCAATAGTTTTAAAAAACAATCCAATATTATTCGATAGTTTAAAATATTCGAAAATATCACAACAAAAAACAGTACATAATTTTTCTAATCTATGACTTACAGGGTTAAAAGTAAAATATTCTATAAGATGAAAAAACAAGGGAGTCTATTAATTTACAAAGAGAACTTTTTAATCATTAACTTTAATGATTAAACATAAACATTTTAGTTGACAACAAATAGTTAAAATGTATAATCTTAATATAAATGCCAACTTCTTTTATTGGGGTTTTTATGAACGTGCATAATTTAGTTTTTTAACAAATTCTTATGATTGTTTATAATCTATTTGAAACATTTTGGCCTTGGTTTATGAATAAAATTTTGTCAACATCGCAGATATATTAATTGACATTGTCCGAAAAACAAAACAATAATGTTTAGGACGTATAAATAAATAATAAATAACACGAATACCACTTTTAATATAATTTTTATTTTCCTATACAAATTTTTAATTAATATTAAATAAATAAAATTTATGTTAAGATAATATTGATAAATTGTTTGAAGAACTGATTTTCTTTGCTTGTATAATCTAAAATATTTAAGAAAAGCATCCAAGTTCCAAATTAATTTATTTTCGAGTAAAATAACTGTGACTAAACGAAAAACAAATAGCTGATCAATTTTTTTTTTAAGTTTAACTCAGAAAAGGTATTTTTTGTATGATAGACCATGTAATTTTATGCATTTCCCGAATAATCGTTTTTAATCACTTAAAACTATTTGTTGTCAACTAAAATGTTTTATGTAAGTAATTATACTTTGAGTTAAGTATAATAAAACTCTAAGCTATGAGATTGGTGAAAAATTCCACCATTATTCTTAATACACTTTCAAATATTTATTAATACAACAAAAAAAAATTTGTTAAATATTTTTAGTTACATATATTTCTTAACTTATCAAATACTTATTAAAATCATCCTTTATAATGTATAGGGGTGTCAATTTNTAACTTATCAAATACTTATTAAAATCATCCTTTATAATGTATAGGGGTGTCAATTTTTTTTTTTTTTAATATTAATGTACATATTTAACATACAAAATTGAAGATTATTTAATTAAGAAAATGACTAGTCGATAACAATATGTAAACTATTACTTTGGATATGCAGAGTGATTCTTTTAACACTAGCTACAAAATTTCTCTTAAAATAATACTTTGTGAATTTTTTGTTTGATTTTTGTTAGTTACATATTGATCAACATTTATTTATAAATAATATATTTGTATAAAATATTATTATTTTCCTCCCTTATACCTGAGATAAGAATGTTATCTTCAATTATTTAAATAGTAAAATACATTTTTTAGTAAAGAAATTTATCTAATTAAGATAATGACTGGTCGATAACAACTTTTGAACTAGTACTTTGGATATTATTCTCATTTTTATACCTAGACGGGAATAAGAGTACAGCGAGGAAATGTCTAATGATAAAAATAGCAAAACCCACGCTTCTTCTCCAGTCAATATTATAATATTGTAAAACTTCTGACACTCCAAAAGTTATTGTCGGCCAGTCGATTTCTTATTTACATCATTTTTTGTTTTATGAACTATTTAAATATATATGTAACCAGTAAAAAAAATAAAGTTGAGACCCCTCTAATACGTAAAGGATAAACATGAAAAATATTCTATACCAGATGAAATTACATATGGAATTAAAAAATTCACAGAAAATTATTTTAAGGGAACTCAAGTAGCTAGCATTAAAATAATTACATTATATGCAGATTGTCTTAAATTTGACTAACGCTTAGAACTTTTAATACAATTATTATTTTGTTTATATATATATTTATTTATTTAAATAATTATTGTCTTCTTAGACTACGTTTAAAGAAATTTTATTATTATTTATAATCATAAAATATATATATATATATATTTTCCTTAATTTGAAAATAATCATTATTGAGTTATCAAAGTTTTTGTAAAAAAAGGGATAAATTTGAAAAAAAAGAGTGACCACTACTCTTTTTGTTTGAGAATTTTGTAATAAATATCATAGTATGATTTATTTTTATTTTTTATAATTTCTAAGTAAACTACCGCATAAAATACGTATTTAAGTGATTAAACAAAATAAATAAAAAAAATGCAAACATTTTTATATGTGAATGAGATATAACGTATACGATATGAATACATTTGCGTATCTGCGGCATCTAATTAGTAAAAGTTTGTACAAATAAGCTTTACTTAATTCGTTATTTATGATTCTATTAAAAAAAAAAAGGATATTTATTTATTCATATATTATATTTTTTAATATATGATTTTACAATTTATAATAGACCACAAAATCTTCTAAAAATTTATTGTTTTTTTAAATATTATATGAATGTAAAACACGTATAAATTATTTGCAGGTATTTATGAAAATAAATATATAATCTTTTTTTTTGTATCATTGGCTAATAATTCGACCATTGGCTAATAATATTTTAAGGGAACTCAAGTAGCTAATATTAAAGTGACAACATCCATTCCTCATGTACAGCCTATACTTTAACTTCTGAGATACTAGCCCAAACGTTGTTATTGGTCAGTCATTTTCTTAGTTAAAATATTTCATTTTTTATAAGCTAGTTAAATATGTATGTTACTATGTAAAAAATAAAGTTGTAACCCCTTTAAGTTATAAGAAATGATTCTAAAAAGTAATTAAAAGCTGATAAATTAAGAATTATATGTAACTAAAAAAAATCAATAATTATTTTCAAATATTGTGTTTATTTTTTGGGTAATTGAGGTTTATGATCACTCTGTTTATGGCAGTCTCTTGAATCAGTGGTAAATCAGGTGGGAGGCTAATGTAATTGCAGCTCCCCGAAAATTCAAATAACAATCTAATTTTTTTTTTTACAAAATATATTTAAGTGATGATTTTTAGTAAAATAGTCATTAAAATAATCATTATTTTTAAGCAATAAAAAGTATTTTTTTAACCCCTGAAAAATTTTTTGGATACACCACTGACTCAAATTTAAATAGATCATATCTAAAGCTATATTTTAGCATTTTAGCCTTTGATTATTTGGAAGATACATAGAATAACAATGTAAGTCACTTTTTTGTTAATTAAAAAGACAATTTAAATTTTGAGATTAAATTCCCGTTATTAACCATTATTAATAATTACATTGACATATAAAGGTAAAGCCATCTTTTTAGGATATTATTATTATACTTTTAGGAAAAAATCAGATAAATCACCCAAAAACAGAGAAAAGAACCAGACATGCAAGATTCTTGAAATATAGAACATTTAAACTGGTTATCACTTAATCATAATAACTATAATTTGATTGATAGAATTACATTTTATAAAGAACACATTCTTTTCAAATTGACATCCAGCAAGAATAACATAATAGATTTTGGAATGTTTTACTTAAGTTTTTTTTAATTAAAATATAAATTTAAGTTTTAATTATTCCGTTACATAATGGTTATATTTCATAAAACTATCAATTAGGTTACTCTTAACTTNAGTTTTAATTATTCCGTTACATAATGGTTATATTTCATAAAACTATCAATTAGGTTACTCTTAACTTTATCAGAATTGGAAGCTTAAAAAATGTATACAGGTTATAACAAAAATTATTGCATGTAAAATTATAAAAAAAAAAAATTAGTAATATTTAATAAGACGCTAATGAAAACTAACTATACTGAAAAGTTTATTAGACTAATAAAAAACTTATTAGGAATAATATATCTTCTGTAACCTGAATTAACAAGTTTCATTATTAAAATTTCAAGTTGACAAGTTTTTTTTATTATCTATTTTATATCAAATTATAGAATGCCTGAATCAATTAATTTATGTATATTCTATTTATATTTTATTACTCTAAGAAATTTTAGAAGTAGCAAATTTTTTTTTTGTCCCTTGAAAATATACATATAATGCTAAGTTTAATTTACAAAATATTGATATTTTATGTGTAATGCATGATAGACAAATAAAATAGGGTATTTTTAGATCAATGATTATGTCAATCGATCATGATAATTATACTAATATTTTATTCTACAGAATAGAAAAAAAAACACGCAGTATGTTTATGAAATCATTTTATGCGTTATTTGTAATAAAAAAATTGACAAAAAATAACATTATTTGTATAATATTCATATTAAATTAAAAGTTTTTGTGTTGAAAACCAGCTGTTTTGAAAATATTCAATAGATGTCAGAATTTGCAGATTCAGCTTCTTTTAATGGCTTGTAACAATTCTAATTATACAGCAAAAAAAGTATAGCTTTTTAACAGTAATTAAATTTAAGAAGACTTTAGATGCTGTTACAATTTTATAATGTACCAATAAGAAAATTATTTTATTATACACTACATACAATATTAAAAAACTGGCACAGCAGTTATGTAAAATCGTTTGATTATACATTGTACTGTAATCTATAAAGATCTACAATAATAAAAAAATTTATATACTTAAAACATGTTAAAAAATAAACGAATTTGAGGACGTGGCTAGGGACGAGTTTAAGGAGAAAAACAAAAACCCGTTTTGGCGATATCAAAATTATGTATAAAAAAACTAATAAACTGTTTTTAATAAACTTATTTTAAAGCTTTACCTGTTGGCAACATCTTAAGTAATCCTCGACAGCTTTCAAACAGGAATCGGTAAGCTTGACAAAAAACAATGTTTTGTTTTTAGTCGTCCTCTGTTTGGTCATCAAGCCATTGTTCTGGTTCGAAGACAAACTATATTGCACACCGGCGGTCAAAGCAGCCATCGTCGTACGAACGCGATTTGACGTAGCACTACGTTTAGACGGCGTTGTTTTTCTTTTTTTTAAATCCTATTTTACGACAAACGAATCATGTTTAAGCACTGTTCATGGACATGTACGTAAAGTAGGAAAGAGATTATGAGCGACTATTTCATTATGTGCCAATGGTGCAAGACACCAGGTGCGCACGGCAACCCTCAGTGATACGCACCTGGCATTTTGTTCGTTACTGACGTCACTAGATACAATTCTGAAGGTAACTTTTCCGTGACTACAATTACGTTATGCACTTACACCAAAAGACCAATGTCAATATTTCAATATTTATTTTAAAACAATAATTTTCAAATGGGCATGGGTTTATTTCCACTACAACATCTGCACTGATAAGTAAAAAATAAATAATAATTTGTTTATAAATTACATTAAATTATTTCTATTTAATCATTAATTTATTAAACAGATCAAAATCTTTGATTTTATTTACCTAATTAACTTATTTAATACAGATATTTTTTAAAACTCCTAAATATTATTTGTTCGAAATTTAATGATCAATTTCGATAAATGTGAGGAAATTTTTCTACATTTGGTACCATATTACGTATTTAATCAAGAAGTCATTTACATTAAAAATGTGTAGCATAAAAAATGTTAATTTATATTTACAGTAAAGTTGGTTAATTATAACTAAATAAAACGTTTGTACTGAATGAGTATATAACTATTTTAGGAAATTTGTATTACGTTCATCTAGTAATAAGATAAATAATAGAAGTTTTGTTTTAATAATAAATAAAAAAATAATATATTAAATTATATTAAAGAATAATAATTGATACATATTTGTATTTTATAATGTTGAAATTAAGCTTTGTTACTCAGTTATAGTCATCTTGTTGATTATCTTTACAGATAAATATTTGATCAGATATAATAATAAATATTTTGTGCTAGTATATTATTATTCATTAACATTATAATTATTCTGTGATAATATTACATACTTTAAAAAGTTGATAACATGTTATGAGTTATCACTAGTTAAAAAAAGTGCCAAACAACTCCCCACTTTAACTTTTAATAAAAACATTTGTTAGAAAGAAATCCTTGTGTTTTTTGTAATGTCGTACATCACGTCACCTTAATCTTAAAAAACGTATTATTGTATTCATCTGCGCATATACGTCAATAGTGTATGTGGGAAATATTTTATCAAGGAAAATGTAATTAGATTTGTTAAATATTTTATGTTTAGCAAATTACATAACCAAAACTAGAACAATTCTTTTTAGAGGATCTTAATTATAAATTTTTTAATATATATATAATCAAAAAGTAAGGAAAAGGATAGTATCTCAGAACAAACTAACAACACTTATAACATATAATACAGTTGTATTTTTATAAATTTTTTTTAAATTATTAGTTTTCCTAGACTTTGTTTAAAGCATTTAATAAAGCATTATAAAATTGTAACAGCATCTAAAGTCTTCTTAAATTTAATTACTGTTAAAAAGCTATACTTTTTTTGCTGTATAATTAGAATTGTTACAAGCCATTAAAAGAAGCTGAATCTGCAAATTCTGACATCTATTGAATATTTTCAAAACAGCTGGTTTTCAACACAAAAACTTTTAATTTAATATGAATATTATACAAATAATGTTATTTTTTGTCAATTTTTTTATTACAAATATCGCATAAAATGATTTCATAAACATACTGCGTGTTTTTTTTTCTATTCTGTAGAATAAAATATTAGTATAATTATCATGATCGATTGACATAATCATTGATCTAAAAATACCCTATTTTATTTGTCTATCATGCATTACACATAAAATATCAATATTTTGTAAATTAAACTTAGCATTATATGTATATTTTCAAGGGACAAAAAAAAAATTTGCTACTTCTAAAATTTCTTAGAGTAATAAAATATAAATAGAATATACATAAATTAATTGATTCAGGCATTCTATAATTTGATATAAAATAGATAATAAAAAAAACTTGTCAACTTGAAATTTTAATAATGAAACTTGTTAATTCAGGTTACAGAAGATATATTATTCCTAATAAGTTTTTTATTAAGTTAAGAGTAACCTAATTGATAGTTTTATGAAATATAACCATTATGTAACGGAATAATTAAAACTTAAATTTATATTTTAATTAAAAAAAACTTAAGTAAAACATTCCAAAATCTATTATGTTATTCTTGCTGGATGTCAATTTGAAAAGAATGTGTTCTTTATAAAATGTAATTCTATCAATCAAATTATAGTTATTATGATTAAGTGATAACCAGTTAAAATGTTCTATATTTCAAGAATCTTGCATGTCTGGTTCTTTTCTCTGTTTTTGGGTGATTTATCTGATTTTTTCCTAAAAGTATAATAATAATATCCTAAAAAGATGGCTTTACCTTTATATGTCAATGTAATTATTAATAATGGTTAATAACGGGAATTTAATCTCAAAATTTAAATCGTCTTTTTAATTAACAAAAAAGTGACTTACATTGTTATTCTATGTATCTTCCAAATAATCAAAGGCTAAAATGCTAAAATATAGCTTTAGATATGATCTATTTAAATTTGAGTCAGTGGTGTATCCAAAAAATTTTTCAGGGGTTAAAAAAATACTTTTTATTGCTTAAAAATAATGATTATTTTAATGACTATTTTACTAAAAATCATCACTTAAATATATTTTGTAAAAAAAAAAATTAGATTGTTATTTGAATTTTCGGGGAGCTGCAATTACATTAGCCTCCCACCTGATTTACCACTGATTCAAGAGACTGCCATAAACAGAGTGATCATAAACCTCAATTACCCAAAAAATAAACACAATATTTGAAAATAATTATTGATTTTTTTTAGTTACATATAATTCTTAATTTATCAGCTTTTAATTACTTTTTAGAATCATTTCTTATAACTTAAAGGGGTTACAACTTTATTTTTTACATAGTAACATACATATTTAACTAGCTTATAAAAAATGAAATATTTTAACTAAGAAAATGACTGACCAATAACAACGTTTGGGCTAGTATCTCAGAAGTTAAAGTATAGGCTGTACATGAGGAATGGATGTTGTCACTTTAATATTAGCTACTTGAGTTCCCTTAAAATATTATTAGCCAATGGTCGAATTATTAGCCAATGATACAAAAAAAAAGATTATATATTTATTTTCATAAATACCTGCAAATAATTTATACGTGTTTTACATTCATATAATATTTAAAAAAACAATAAATTTTTAGAAGATTTTGTGGTCTATTATAAATTGTAAAATCATATATTAAAAAATATAATATATAAATAAATAAATATCCTTTTTTTTTTTAATAGAATCATAAATAACGAATTAAGTAAAGCTTATTTGTACAAACTTTTACTAATTAGATGCCGCAGATACGCAAATGTATTCATATCGTATACGTTATATCTCATTCACATATAAAAATGTTTGCATTTTTTTTATTTATTTTGTTTAATCACTTAAATACGTATTTTATGCGGTAGTTTACTTAGAAATTATAAAAAATAAAAATAAATCATACTATGATATTTATTACAAAATTCTCAAACAAAAAGAGTAGTGGTCACTCTTTTTTTTCAAATTTATCCCTTTTTTTACAAAAACTTTGATAACTCAATAATGATTATTTTCAAATTAAGGAAAATATATATATATATATATTTTATGATTATAAATAATAATAAAATTTCTTTAAACGTAGTCTAAGAAGACAATAATTATTTAAATAAATAAATATATATATAAACAAAATAATAATTGTATTAAAAGTTCTAAGCGTTAGTCAAATTTAAGACAATCTGCATATAATGTAATTATTTTAATGCTAGCTACTTGAGTTCCCTTAAAATAATTTTCTGTGAATTTTTTAATTCCATATGTAATTTCATCTGGTATAGAATATTTTTCATGTTTATCCTTTACGTATTAGAGGGGTCTCAACTTTATTTTTTTTACTGGTTACATATATATTTAAATAGTTCATAAAACAAAAAATGATGTAAATAAGAAATCGACTGGCCGACAATAACTTTTGGAGTGTCAGAAGTTTTACAATATTATAATATTGACTGGAGAAGAAGCGTGGGTTTTGCTATTTTTATCATTAGACATTTCCTCGCTGTACTCTTATTCCCGTCTAGGTATAAAAATGAGAATAATATCCAAAGTACTAGTTCAAAAGTTGTTATCGACCAGTCATTATCTTAATTAGATAAATTTCTTTACTAAAAAATGTATTTTACTATTTAAATAATTGAAGATAACATTCTTATCTCAGGTATAAGGGAGGAAAATAATAATATTTTATACAAATATATTATTTATAAATAAATGTTGATCAATATGTAACTAACAAAAATCAAACAAAAAATTCACAAAGTATTATTTTAAGAGAAATTTTGTAGCTAGTGTTAAAAGAACCACATTGCATATTCTGGAAAATTTTAATTTAACACCCCCTCTAAAACTAATTGTTCTATCTTTGCTAAGTTTACTAGCGCAGTTTCTTTAATTATGGGCATCTATATAATTTATACTGCAATCAGGGTTAGATTTAAAAATATAGACTTCGGGCCCGTATTATAGTAGTAAAACAAATGTTACTAATTTATAGGGAAATTTAGTTTTCCCTCTAAATCTAAAATTTTAATGAATTGGTATCAAAATTTGAGCAGTTAATTTCGTAAACTTTAATATTAATATAAAGTTTCTAATTTAGAAACTATCGAAAAAAAATTCTAATTTGATTTAAGGATCTTTTTATGTGTATTATAAATTTAATATTTAAATAGATAACCACTTTATAATACTAGTATATAATCATTTTTTAACTGAGGTATTTTTTTCTAATACCAATTAATTTTTGTTGGTTTAATATTAATTTTGAGAAAGAAGGATGTCAGAAGCAGGGTTAAAAATATGATGTCTTACAACATGATATACAAAATGAAATAACTCATGTGTCATAACATCATATTATGTAAGTGTTAAGTTACGATTTTAAAAATTTGTCCGAGACGTCTACTCTACTATTACTTCATAAACATTGGGTTGGGTTGGTATAGGATTTTATTCCATTAGGTTTCATCCCGTAAATAAATAAAATGACGAAATAGTCATGAATAATGCTACGTCGCATATCTAAAAAATAATAATAATAAAAGTGAGGTATTTCCAAGGGCATACATTTTTCATGGAAAGGACAAATATTTGATTTTATTGTTCGTTCAACTGATCCAATTTTGATGATAGGGAAGATGGGGTTCTTATCCAGAAAACCGTGTTTTTTTAGAAACCTAGCCATAGGTGCGACAAGAAGGAGCTTAGCTCAATTACGAATTTGTTCCGCGAAAAATAAAAATAAAATGTTATTTTAATAGGCGCTTATAGACTCTGCAGAAAAAAATTATAAATGAAAGATTTCTTGGAAGTTATATGTATTATTTTGAAAAATAAGCGTCTATAAATTTGATTATTAAAAAACAAACAGTCATTAATCAATGGAAAATAATTCTCTTAATCCTATCATTTATAATATAACTTTATAGAGAAATTTTTTTTTTATTTTAATTTAAAAAAAAATAATTATAATACACGATTATGAATATTAATACAAATAAAAATCAAAGGGGCATTTGACCCCCTTTGTATATTTAAAATGAAATATCATGTTTCCAGATATCGTAAATAATAAAAAATAATAAGCTCAAACAAGTTGTCTAGTTTAATTGAAGGGTCCAATAAACGATTACCACCATAATTTTTTAATTATTTAAGAAATGCAAAAAACTAAATAATTTTTGAACTAATCTTTAAATATAAAGTTCTTCATTTACTTAACAATAACTTATTTCGGGTATAATTATGCCAATATAGTCACATTAAACTACAAAATTAATTATTCTTTATAAGGAAATATAAAATATGAATTTTGAAAAAATTGGACATTATTTTGTACCCTTCAATTGCATATTCAAATCTGATTCTCTTCTCTATAAGAGTTTATGAATGCGTCAGTATTAAATTTAAAAAAGAAAAATTAATCTTATCTATGAATTTTATTATTGGTATAAATAAATATATATTTTTTCATTTATAAAAAATAAATAACATTTTATTTACATTATCCAATAGTCATTCAATCAACTATGATTATTCTGAAAAGTGGTAATTAAATCACAAGGTTGACATTCTTAGCACTGAGCTTTGATTCGTCACTTACAGTAAATTCAAATCATATATTTTATTAAAATAATTTGTTTGAAGTTACAAAAAAAAAGCTTTTAAAATAACAGTTTTTAAATAATATTTTAGAGTAAATTTTCTAAATCAAGGTAATTAGTACTAAAAATTTAACATAATGAAATTTGATACTTTTAAAAAATATTCCTTAAATTTAACAGAATTAAATAAAATAAATTTATTTTAAATTAAATTTTAAGTATCTTCTAAATTTATCTATTAAGAGTAATTATTTGCAGAAAAAACCGAAATGAGAATTTTAATCGCTCTTTAGTCATCACCATCAATTTGGTTAGCTAATCTATAGTTTGCAATATCTGTTAAATTATTATTGCTCATACAAAACTTACATTTGAAAAATACTAGTAATAAAATTATATTAATTATTAATAAAATTGTGGAATAAGTATGCCATGTTCGATCATCTAACAATCTTTTTATCGATTTTGGATAACAAAAAGTTTGACCTAGAGTATGTATTAATTCAGCATCTTCCCAACATACTGTGCATTGGTAATCATTTGGTCCGTTACATTTATAGCATGAATAATGACAATCAGCGCAAAGACCGTAGTAGTTCTCTTGGTACGTTCTAGGAGGGCATTTATCATAACATTTTCCGTGATAAATTTTGTATTCTCGTAAACATTCTGGAAATCACAAAGAGTCGATAAGTAATTATACTCTAATACAAATACAGAATTGTGCATGTTTAAAACAAAGCTGTGATACACTCACCACAAGCACCCAATTGATATTAGAATGCAATTCATACATGGTTGAATTTACCACATTTTATTACATGGTGAATTACTTATTTTTTATCCATATAAAATTATTTTATTATAAACCAAACAGAAACGTAATTAAGGGTGAACAAGATAGCTAGTTCACAGAATAATAATATTGACAATTGAAGATATAACTTATTTTTGTTTGGAAAAGGCAATAAAAATTTTTCTTAGGTCTATCCACGCTCCCCCAGAATAAAATTCTTAATTGTGTCATCGAAAACGACGGATTATATAAAACGTCAAGAAACTTAAAAAATATTTGTTTTAGTATAAATTTTCACATGTTTTTATAGATAAATAAATATATATTTATTTGCCTAGTTATTACTATGTATAGTATAACTTTAAATTAGATTTCAGTTTTAGATTGCATTTAAATGTGAGAGATGCGATTGAATTCAATTATGACATAAAATTTTTCAGTTTCAAAATATTATTAAGTCCTAAACTTAACCTTAAAAGTAACTAATTAAGCCTTTCGCATCATGAATAGAGCAATTCCAACAAGCAATATTGAATTAAAATATGAATATGTAGTATGAAGCCTCAAAATGGTTCATTTAATCTTCCCAAAAACTATATTTATGTTCCTAACACTGAAACATAAGTTATCACGTATAGTATTAATAAATGTTTTTAAGAACACTGATATGTTTATTATACCATAACCATATTTTAGGTAATTTTCTATATATGTATACATTTTTTAATGTAATTTTAATTATAAAAAAATTTCCGACTAAAGTAATTAAATATTTTAAAAGGAAGAATGATAATAATTTTAATTTCCTAAATCACCTTAAGTGTAACAACTAAAAAAACGTTTATTAAATTGAAAATTTCGTAAACATTTTTTCAAATAGAATAATTGATGAAATAGATAAATAAAAGAAGAACTATTAATTAAAAGTGTTTATCTTTATTAAGTTTAACTGGAAATTTTTAAATCACACAATACAATGACTAAATTTTAGTTTATTGATTATTTATACAGAATAAAAGAATTTTATTCTGCTGATTGTTTTGGCATTATTTTAAAAATACATAATATAAACATAAACATTCCATTCATGAAACTACTACAGAGATATTTAACTTTACAGATAATATATTGTGTACCTAATAAAACAAGAATTTACTGAAAATAAAAAGAATAATTGCAACATGAAACTTTTTTTATAACTTTAAATTCTTTCATTTTTTTTTTTTTAATGCCGAAAATAGAATAGCTATATAATTTGTATTTATTAAGATAAAAATTCGATTATTCAAAATTAAAATAAAGAATAACGGTTCCCTTTTAAAATTTAACTATGAATTATTAATACTTTTGTACAGTTCATAATAATTATACATGATTACATGTTTGATATGAAACTATATATTAACAGCTATACATACAGATATATTAATATAAACATTTAAATCCTTTTTGCTAATTTAGAATGATTAATTCATTTTAATTGTAATAATAAAATAGTATAATATACAATCTATAATCCATAGCCTATATAATAAATATGATATATTATGTCATATACATATAAATATAACTTATTAGCCTCCGGGCTAAAAAAAAAGTTTAAAATAATAACTAAAAAATTGAATAATTTGTTTAGAGTTAAACAAATATCTTATGAAATACAGAAAATTTTATTATAGTTTAAATATTGAAATGTTTTTATGATAATGGTTTTGGGCAATAAAAACTATATCACCCAAAAATCAATAAAAAAATTAACTATATTGATTATAAATAAATAGATTTGGATGTAAACTTAAAAAAAAATAACAGTACATATATTAAGTCTTTTTTCAAAAAAATTTAACAGTTCTGGAAAATAAACAAAATTTTTCAATTAAATTTTCCAACTAAAGATTAAGTATTCCATAATTAGTAATAAATAGATTACAGAACATTTAGTACACATTATTTTATTAAATTATTAATGACTTGATATATCCTATGTATTAAGTCATTATAAAAATATTAGAATGAACATAGGAATATAATTTGAAATACACACAGATATATGACATCTCAAACAGCTGATATTAAAAATATTTACAGGCCGAGGTTGTAACTATACTGTATGATTATCACCTCAAAACGTCAGCAGAAAACTGAAGAAATGAATTATAATAAGTAAATATTATAAATAATACAAAAATCCATGAAACCTTTAATACATTCAGAACACGACTGATTTCAAACAGTATAACTTTTTTTTAAAACTTAATTGTTTATTCAAGTTTATATAGACATTCAAGTTTGATGATAAAATGTTATCCACAAACAACTAGCTTTAATAGAAATATTCTAGAAAATCTAAGCAGTGATAATTTTTATATAAAATAATTTATAGGTTTATATTAATATATCATTATTATTAGAACTGGATATTCTCAAAATATTAAACCAGAATAAGATAAAAATTTATTAAGATAATAATTATTAATAAGCTAAACATATTTTAATTTAAACTTATTTATTTAATATTTACACATTTTTCATTTACAAATATAATCAGAATTTGATTTTATAGTGGTCAATTAGCAAGTTATTATAATTTACTTAAAAACAACAGTTAGGCAAACAATATTGATAAAACTCATATAAGAAGACACTATATTAAAAATTTTCTTAGGCAAAATTATTACATTTATTGATAAAATTTATAATTTTTCAAACTCTAAAAAATCTATTACAATATATTTATAATGAAAGAAAACGATCATTTTTTGTTTAGAAATGTGCTTATTTGAATCAAATTCAAATTAGAACAACGTTTCAGTTTGAATACAAAGTTTAAACTATTTGAAACTCTAAAGTACAAGTTGAAATTTTTTAATTACAATTTTTTTTTTTACTAGCAAGTGTTAAAAATATAACAAACAGATTAAGTAGTTAAATAATTATGATATTTAATTCATTTGTTTATTGTTATTAATAATAATATATCATGCAATTGTAGATTAAACAATCTAGTATAGTGGAAAAGAAAGAAGAAAACAAGAAATAAAAACAATTTATAAATATACAATTCATAATTGTAATTTGAAGAACATTCTATATAAAATATGGTGTTAAGTTTTAATGGAAAAACTATCACATTAAGGATTTTTTGTCATTCCAGAAAAAATATTTTTTAACGCAAAAATATGAAATACCAAATTTTTATAACAATTTTTTTTGAGCAAATTAACATTATTCATTTAAATAAATGTTAATAATATTTTTTCTAGTTTATATTTTACTATAATTAAAATGACAACTAAAGATAATTTATGTGAGATATCACAGATATTAAGCAAATAATTAGGAACACTAATTCAGGGGAATTTTAATTGCTAAAACTATAAAATTTAATTGATTGTACACAACAGATTAAATATATGACATAAAAAGCATATTAATAAAACCAAAATAGATAATTCAAATTTTTTTTCATGCACTGGATGAAAAATTTGATATGAGACATGTATGATTTTTTATTTTTATTGTAAAAGTAGTTTAAAAATAATTTACTATAATTAAATAAAAAAAGTTAAACATTTTTTTTAATGTTTCTAATTTAATACATGTTTTATTCATTCAGTCCATGTTTAGAGAAAAATATTTTTGAAATAACAAACATATTATCATAATTTTTAATTTTTTTGAACAAGTGTTTTATTGAATACATCAATTAAAATTTTAAAGTAGATTCATATACATACTAAGTCACAATGATACAAAAAATTAAAAAATCATTTTGTTATAATTTTATTTTTTTTTGTTTTTTTTTTAGAATATGCTAAAGGTGTATTTTATTGTACAATACAAATAATCAAATATATGCTTTTAATTTAGTTCAAGAATGCAAAAATTATTAGATTTCTTATATCATTATGACTTACCTAAGTCTTAATATCAAGAGCAATTGTAATAATGTAATAATAAATGATTTTGATAAGAACAATTATCATATATTTAATAAATATATATATATATATATATATATATATATATATTTATTTATATTTTATTTAAAAATGAAATATAAACTAAAATATTCTTTAATTAAATCTAACCTATGTTCAATATTTTTTTTTAAATTTGAAACCTGAATTTGGCGTATCACAATTCTTAAAGACAATATTCTTAATTTATGAATATAACATTTAATCTGATATTTTCTTAATAGATATCTGTATTTTTATGGCACTTTTTAGGAAGACAACTTACTTTTCTTCTAAGATTACTTTGTTAAGAAATATCAGGAATAAGCATTTTGCTTAAAAACAATAACAAACCTAAACATGATGTAGTAGTCACACGACAGTTTCCTGATTTTATACTATTTTCACTATATTCATCTACTGTTATATTATTGTTCACGCGAATTGAAGTCAGAAGAGTTTGTGACACATCTGTAGGTGGCAATATTGTACCATAGAATACCATTTCCCAGTCAGTTAAAGTAGCTAAAAATTAAAAAAAAAAAATTGTATAAAAATTTTTTTTATTTTTTTTAACATGCATTAATATTATTCTAGCATCAATAAAAATACAAGTAATTAACCGTGTATTCCACAGCACTTTTAGTTAATTAACCTTATCAGATGAGAAGGTGGTAGCAATCATGAACAATAAAGAATTAAAATTAAAAATTAGTATTAATTACATGCCACAGCACTATATATCTTTCAAATCAAAAACTTACATAATAACTAAATACAAGTCTAAAATTATGAACTACTAATAGACAACTACAAATTTAAGCTGTATTATAAAAACGGAACAAATATATTAAATAATTAGTCATATAAATAAAAATTGCTATAATGAAGGTTTGCAATTTGGTTAATTTTGTTTAATATTAATATCTTTTATATTTTTTCTTTCTAATTCATTATAAGTTGGCTAAACTCTCCCTTTAGAAAACATTTGACTATACTATTTCTTATACTAGTTGTACTTGCTTTTAATAAATAATTTGATAGCTTTTAAATGTTTGTATTAAAAGCTATGATATAAACAACTTTTAGTATTAAATTGATAAGATGTGTAGTTAAATTTGCAATCATTTGTAAAAAATTATATTTAATAGTTATGATATTCTTTTGAAAAGGTAACATAAGTGATGTAAATTTTAGTTATTATACCTTTGATATTGAATTTGAGGTGTAAAATTGTTAAATAAAGATTAGTTACATATCAAATTTTTTTTAAGGGGAGGGGGGTTAAAATTTATTATGTCTTTCTAATAAATACTTTAAAAATAATATGTATGTTTAAGGGTTACAGCAATTGACGGTATTATTGATATTAAATATAATAATAAATAATTATAAAGTAGAATTCATAAAATCAGCGTTCTACAAAAAAAAAAAAATAATAATAATAACTACCAAGAATAAAACGCTTAGACAAAATTAAAGCATCTCCTTGCCTGTTGTTGAAGGTGATGTATTACTTTTGGGTGATAAATTTTTTTTCGCTGGTTTGGTATTCACATTATGTAAGCCATATAGTTTATGACTATTAGGGTATATTTGAATATTATCTGAGAGTGTTGGTGATAATTTAGAAGAATTTTGTATAGGAAAAAGAACAAAATGAACATTAGGTTTAAAACTAGATTCCTCATGTTTTACTAAAATATTTTTATTGCCTGCAGTTGTATTTTGACTAATAAGTTTTATTTTTTTAGAATTTTTTTGATTTCGTCGAGATGTTTGTTTTAGAATAGGCCCTATGGGATAATTTGATGTTGTAGTCCTTGGAGAAAATTTAGTACCATATAAGATCAAACACCATTCATGTAAAGAAGATCGACCTAAAGCATATTAATTTGTTAGTAATAAGGTTGTTAATTAAAAAGCTTCTTATATTCAGTAAATAATGAGTATTCCAAATTGATAACAAAATTTATAATGGTTATGCAATATAGTAGATTTTGATTTTTACTTACATATAAATAACATTTCGAGTTAATATTGTAGTTATTATATATATAAAAAAAAATTTTTTTAAAGCATAGGCTTACCTAGTAACTTTCCTTCATTATGTATAGTCAATTGCCATACACCAAATGGACGTTCTCCCCACATATGTACAGTCATAAAAGGCCAAACATGAAAACCAGCATGAGAATTATCATGAGTTCTTGGAGCAAGAAGTGTTGAACGGGTTCCACTAGGAGAAGTTAAATCTATTTTAATGTCCCCACGTCTATTAGCTGATAATGATATCTTGGCTTGAACATGCTCTAAAAAATTCACTCTATTGCACTCTTTAACCAACAGATGTATAGTCACAGAACTACGAGCAGGAACTGGTCTAAATAAAAAAAATTTAATTATGATGAAATTAATTTATAAACTTAACGTAATAATATGAAATTTATATTAACATACTTATCAAAAACTTGAGCAGTTATGTTACAAACATGTTGAGCTGGAACAGTTTTCCACCGGCGTGCCAATCTCACCATTGCAGTTGCATCCATTAATCCATATCCAAAAGAATGACTTACTATATGTATTGAAAGTTATATTATCACTTGAATAAACTAGAGTATTTTTTTGGACTAAATCCATAATATTAGTAAAAGAAAAAGGATAAAATTATTTGGTAATTAGTTTATTTGGGTATAGTATAATATTGTGTATTAAGTTAATTTCAGATTTGAGATTTTAATGTTTGTATTTAATATCCTCTCTTAAAAGTGATTGCCTTTACCAAAAAGAATGGGAAAACCTATTTAACTTAAGGCAACCAAATCAAATACTGGTACCTACACATTGAAAGACAATATATTAATGACTGAGTTAGGTAGACTGCCAATAGTTATAAAATATAATGAATATGATTGCAGTTATTTAACTATATAATAACATTACCTTTACGACCAACTCCATTTACAACCCAGTCTGAAGCCAATAAGTGTGTAGGTCTAGCAGTTAAAACCACAATATGTTGCATATCTCGCCATGTTAATTCATTGTTAGCCTCTAAAGCTAAAGCTACTATTCCAGCTGCCAATGGTGCTGAAGCAGATGTACCAGTATGGTTATTAGTACAATCATGATGAAGATCTGTGGTTATTATCTAAATTTAAAAATATATAAAAGTAATTGATAACAATGAAGTAATATCATCAACATAAACAACCATTTTACTTACTTGACTTTCAAAGTTACTTCCACTGCTATATGTTGTTGCTAAAGTAGAACTACAGGCTTCTGAATACCAAGGAACATGACCATTTTGAGTAGCACTACTAATACTTAATGTCCATATTGCATTTGTATAACCATCACAGTTACAATTGTCATGCTCTCGGCCACCATTTCCTGATGCCCATACAAAAATAGACCCTTTACCGCTACGACCTTTAGATATACCTTCTAAAAATGCTCGAGTAGCTAATTCTCCAGGTCCATCAACAGTTTTTCCATCATCATCTGGACCCCAAGAAGCACTATATATGTGAATATGTTGCGAGTTTAAACTCAAGGAACGAGCTTCAACTGCATCTGTAACATCACCATCCAACATTCGTACACCACCAATAGAGGCACCATAAGCCACACCAACAGAACACATGGAATTATTAGCTGTAGCAGCTACTTCACCAGCACATCTTGTGCCATGCCGATTTGTATCCATTTGATCATACCTAGGCATTGGATCTTCATCTTTGCTATTCATATCATAGCTAGCTAATGGATCCTGTAAATAATTCTTTTTTATATGCTTTCTAAAAGACATTGAGACTTCCTCCAAAAGAAAAATTTTTAAATTTTTTTAATTCCAGGACAGTTGGTAAGTCTGTCACTGGAGAGAGGAATAGCAACTCCAATTACTAAAGTCATGCTTAGTAAATGGAGTTACCACTAGTGACTAAGTCTTGAACCAGTAACAGTGCACGTCAGGCACTACTGCATTACAGACTCAGCCACACAGTTCTTCATTTTTATGTATAAATACAATGAATACATTATATCAATTTGTTATAAATAACTATAAATTATATTAACTAAAATAAATTTAAAAAACAAGTAAATGTATTAAATATTTGAATTAATTATTTTTAATTTAATAGCTTATTAAACAAGCTACTTTCATTTTACTTTAAAAAATATAATAAAATTTGAACAAAACAAATTTTTGAGGAACCAAAAAAATCTAAGGCGTATTTCTGTTAAATAACCTTTATCATATATTTAAATAAAATAAACTTACATAATTTTTTACTAAATCAGGATGATCTTTTTCTAATCCATCATCCAAAATTGTTACAACAGAGCCTTTACCAGTAATTCCTTCCTCCCAAGCACCTTGAACATTCATATCAATATCTCTACCACGATTCTATTATCAGAACATTTAATATACAGACTTGTTTAATAAAAGGATATAACAATAAGTACAAAAAATAACTAGCTTGGAGGATAAAATAATATTCCAGCAATTTATTGAATTAAAATATATCTATTAATAAAATGACATTATAATAAATATATAAAAAAAAATTAATAAAGTATAGTATGCTATATAATACAATTTAATAATTATATCAAAATTCCAGGTATTCTAATAAAATTTTACAACACTACAGAAATTCTTTGATTTAAAAATTTACATAATTTTCACTGCTCTTGAAATTTTTATCAATCCTAATTCTTCAGTTTAAACAATTTTATGTTATTCTAGAATTGTGATGAAAATACTTTAATTTATATTCTAGGAATATAGAAGGATATTATAGAAACAAGAAATGCTTAAACTTGAAAAAAAACCATGTTCTATTAGTTTTTTAGAAAGCCATTTAATGAAGATAAAAGGGCACTAAAAGAATCACTTATTATGATAGTATTTGAAGGTAAATCCAGACCTATTTGACTTTCATACAATGCATATGTCTTTGCAGTGTATATGGAAGAGTTGGATAATAAAATACATGCATGTGTGGTTATTGTATCATATTGCAATATGATTTGATAATATTGATCTTAAACTATTTGTTTTGGAGTAGTATACTTACAGTAATCAATAAGTTGGGTATTTATTATAGGTGTCCAAAGCAAAGAAGTTTAGGAGTTTAAGTATTTTTAAATGTTTTAGTAAAATATACCTTGTTTTTGTAGTAATTCATAAGTGTGTTATATATTCAGATACAAAAAAATAATAACTATATAGTTAATTATTTTTTACTTACTTAAAATAAAAACCTTAATGTAGTTTTTTTCATAAAAAAAAGCTAATATTTAAAATATAACTAAGGCAACCTTACTTATACTACAATGAATATTATGTTCGATAACAAATATTACATATTATTTGGAAGATCATGCATTTTAAATGGTTTTTTTACTTTTTACATTTAAATATATTTAATAATATGAAATTTTAATGTATTCTCAATATTTAAAAAATAATGATAATAAATTAAAAAAATAATTTTTTGAAAATGTTTCGGAAATACTGCGTCCTTTAAACATATATCAAATTAAAGCTTATTTTATGTACTATAAAATGAAAAAAAAATTTTTTTTTAATTTTACGCTTAGGTTAATAAAAAAACGTATAACCTTAAATTTTGCTGACATTTTTCCTTACAAGTTTCATTCTAAATATCTTTTGTTACCTTTAACACTTAAAAAGATACATACAAAAAGAATCTATATTTCTACCCCTTTTTGTCAATTTTTAACCCCTTTGAGGTATGTGAATAGATTGACATAGAACACTAAAATTTATTAAGAATATTATGAAAATTTTACCAGATAGATAATGTTTATATTATAAATATTGTGTTACATTTATTCTTCTCTGGTGAGGTTAAACCAATGTTTGATAATATTAATACAAAAAAGTTCAAACTTTCACAAACCATCAAAATTTTTTTAAAAATTTAACTACAAAATATGAAGAAAACATTTTGCTATAAAGTTATTTCTTGTAATCAACTCTATAAAATAACAATTTCGATTTTATTTACATTTTTTAGTTCTATACTTTGACAAGTTTTATGAAAAAAATGTAACAAAATACATTTACTGGATCAAAAGTTATGGGATTTGTCAGAACAGGCTGGAATACCTTGTATATGTAATTTGAAAATACAATATTTTTAACTTTGTTTTAACCATAGATTTATTATTTATATAACTACTAACCAAATACCACATTTTTGGCCATTTCGGATCATTTAATCCTCCTTTTATTGAATATCTTTTTGGGTTACCATTATCTCTATTAAATGCTATAAAATCTCTTTTTGATCTAATTAGTAGTTTTTGTTGTTTTGCCCATTTAACCTGTAAAAAACAAAATCAATAGATTGTTAATCATATTTTACAAAAATAGTACATGACTTAACTACTATTATGATGATTTTCTAATCACACATTTAGATAAATAAAAATAAACAATCTCATAGTTATCTAGTCATCAATTAGAAATTAAAAACATTTATAAAATCAAGGTCGCAAAGATTAATTGGACTATAAATACTTTTTTCTATCTTTTAATATTTTAATATAAGATTTTTTATAGTTTGAATCATTATATTAAAATTAGTACACTAAATTACAATAAACAAAATGAAAAATACTCAATTGTTGTTTATTTGCTCGTTTGCAGTATTAACCTGTCAGGTAATTACTTTACTTTGATATTTAAGGAAGTAAATTTTTCTATGTAAACATATAAAAAGAAAATCTCTAAAAATTTCATACATCTACTAAAACATTTTTTGAATATTTTTAATGACAAAAAAATCATAATATATTGTTTACATAAAATTTGGAACATTCATAATATAAATTATATTACAGTAGATAATATTTGATTATTAATAATTGAATTTGTCTTCCTTTATTTTTTCAAATTATTTTAAATCAATGAATTAAATTAATGTATAACACAGTAAAAAATATCATCTAAATAAGGTAATTCAGGATTTACATACTTATGTTCTCATAGTTCTTTATTTAACATGCTGTTTTATTTTTTGATATATGACTAAACAATATTGATTTTTTTATCATTTTTAATGTTTACATTAAACAAACAAAATATTTCTTGTAATTTTTTAATTACTGTCAAAGGTAATATCTTAAAGACATTGTTATATATTCTTTTAATTCTATCTTAAAAATTTCTCTTGAAATAATAATTGTATTAAGAAAATTATTTTATGGTTTATTTTAGTATCATATATTTCTTAATTTATCAGTTACTTTTTCAATTCATCCCTTATACCTTATAGAGATGTCAACTTTAATATTTTTATGGTAATATACATATTTAACTAGCTAATAAAATAAAAAATTATCTAATTAAGAAAATGACTGGTTGTTATCAACTTTTGGATCAGATTTCGAAAGTTATTAACGTTTTTATACCTAGGCAAAAGATGAGGTGCGCCCAATAAATACGATGATAATTATTGTCATACCAGCACTTCACTTACAGTCCATATTTTAAAACGACAATGATTACCAAAAATATGGGTCAACAATTTAAAAAAAAAATTCAAACTTACCTTTTTTTTAATATATTAGTTATACAATTATATATATTAAATAGAATTATATATATTAGTTCTTATTTTATTAGCTAGTAAAACATGTATGTTGCCATTTAAAAAATAAAGTTGACATTCATATAAAGTATAATGAATAAATTTAAAAAGTAAATAATAGCTGATAAATCGACTAATATATAAAAAACAATGCTAATTTTCTAAACATTATTATTATAATTTGAAGAGAAAATGAGTGACTAGTGATATAATAATCAACTTTATTTTAATAGGTGATTAAATTATATATATAAAATAAATATATATATATATACAGTTTATTGTTCCAAAAATTTGATATGAATGATTTTTCTTTTTTTTTGAGAATTTTTTCATTAATAATACATTTTGTTCAGAATTAATAGTTTCTGCCAAAATTTAATGATAAAAAAAAAAGATTAATGATTGTTTCAATTTATCTTTATCAAATTTCTTCTGTGAGATATTATATAGTATACAGAATAGCTATGAACTGAAATAATTTCAATTTTTTGAAATTTTTCTTATATCTAATAAATCAGTTCATCTATATCAAATATTTTTAATTTATTTATTTATGTTAAAAAACTATTACAGAAATAAAAAATATTACAATACCAATTTTGACCATAATTGAACTTAAAATTTAACATTAAAAAAGCTTTAAAAAATGAACTGATAAAATTTTTTTTTTTTAAATTTTAAATTTGAATAAGGTTTTAATGACAATTTCATAATTCTTTCAGTTTCTTCAATAATAACATAAATAAATAAATAAAAATAAATAAGTGTAACATAATTAAATAAAACTAAATGATAAAGGTCAACTAATTAATAGATACAATACAAAAATTTGAATAACCAAAATTATTTCGGTCACTAGATATGGTCTACAGAAAATTAAATATGATTTATTATTTTTTAATACAAACAATGGGTCAATTAACACTAGCTAATACATTGAACTAGTGTATTTAAAGTGAGAAAGGGTGAAATAAAGTGATTCTTGTTGCCTTTAACACTAGGAACATTTTTTTTTTTTTTTTTAAAATTATTAAAATTCCCAAATAGTCACCCATCGGAGAATTGACTATAACAGACACTGCTTGAAATCATAGGTCATTAATAACTTGAGTGTCTGCTAAATCACATTGACTAGGGACATGGTTCCTACAATAAATTTATATTAAAATTAAATTTAATGAGTATAACTCCAGGCACATCAATAAAGTAAATACATTCTGATTTCCAAGAAATACTAGGACAACTATTATTGTAATATTGTGGTTAAGTTATACAGTTTAACTTGTTTATTTAAAAGTAAAAAACATCAGGTTATCCAAGAAATATAATAAAACATAAAATAGGAATTCTAGTGACCAGAGAAAAAATTTGATGTTCCAACAATTTCGAGTAAACCAAGCTATATTGAAGGTTTGCAATAGTTAAGGGAATGATATTTTTTTTGGTAAATATATCACTAAAATTTTATAAATTGTTTATTTTTAGTGTTTTGCTAATGCTCAATCACAACAACTGAATAATGATCAAGTGTTTCAAATATTTGCTCAATATATAGAGTATATTTCATCAATATTAAGTTATTATGTCTTTCAAAACCAACAAAATACATCCTACTTTAACCAAAGTGAAAACCTTCATGAAATTTTAATGAGTTTTGATAATCATAAAATAAGTGAAGTTTCAAAAATTACAAATCAAACTTTAATAACCACAACACCAGAAATAAATTCTTCTAAAGAAAATTATGTACCATCACTCAAAAATATGCAGAAAAACAAATTATTATTACCAAGAACACCAATTATAAAACCACTAAAGCCACTAAAATCGAAACTTAGATATGCAGTTAAAAGTAAGGCTATATAATATAACTTAAGCATAAAAAATATTAATTATTTATAAGTATTCATTATGCAAAATAAGAATAACAAAAATGTATTTATTATATTTTCTTTGAAAAAAACCATATGTATAGAAAAAATAATTTAGGTATTTAGTTATAAGCAAAATATAAATGTTTTTAATTATAGTTTTATTGTAATTAATCAGATGAAAATATTATTCTTTAACTTAAATTTATATAACTTAAAATTTAACTAAAATTATACTTACATTTTGTTCAGAAATAAGTTTTTCATGATATTCAAGACCTGGGTTAGCTGATCGCTTTGATATGTGTCTGTGTTCTAAATGATAGTAATCTGGAAATATCTAAAATATAGTTAAATAATTTAATTAACTATACATTTTTATTTTTAAATGTAATAATAAATTTTTATTAAAAACTGGAATGAGCTATAAATGTGTTTGTTATTATTTATAATAAGTTGATATACATTTAATGTGCAGTTAAGTGTGTTGCAAAAATTAACATTATTTTTATTTGTATGTTTTAATGAATATTTAAAGTGTAGCATAACAACATGATTTAGTTTAAAGAAATTGCCTGTTGAAGCAATATTCGTTTTTAGAAGTTAAAATACCAGAAATGAGTTTTTCTACTAAAATTACCAAATCAAACCCTTTAAAAACACAATTTATTTGTGATAATACATTAATTTAATACTAATGTATTTTGAGAATTTAAGCACATACAGTCCTCATGCAAACTATGACTATACAGAAAACTAGCCATTTTTTACATCATTAAAATGTAATAGCTCATAAGTAATTTTTTGTAATTTATCTAATAATATTTTAGCTATGATGCATAGCTTAAAAGGTATTAATTTTATCATTATGTGCATTTATTTATTTATATTTTTTGTGTTAGTTATCACTACTATTATATATAGTGTATAATATACAGGGTGATTTTTTTATCATAACCCACTCAATTACTTACAGAATAATAATAATTTAAACATTTTTTTTTATTATTATCTTTAGTTACACATTATTCTTGAATTATTAACTATGAAATTCTTTTTAAGTTCATCCCTTATGCCTGGTAAGGGTGTCAACTTTGTTTTTTTAAATGGTAACTCATATTTTTAATTTAATAAAATGTTTGAGTTTTTAATTCAATAGTAAATGGCATTTGAATTTTTAATAAAACTTAATTTGTTTATTAGATATAAACATTTAAAGTTTAAAATTTTTGAGTTAATATATAGGTATAATACACAAGGGATTACAAATACAGGTAGCTAATTGGTTTTTTATGATATTGCTATCACAGTCACGAATTGTTTATTATCAATTATGACTATCAATAGATATACTTTTTGTATTGTCAGTTAGTGTATTTATAAACTCGCAACAATGTACCTTACTATCATTGATAATAACAATGCTGTGTACCTGCTAATATCGATGTCATAAAAAACCAATTAGCTACCTGTATTTGTAATCCCTTGTGTATTATACCTATATATTAACTCAAAAATTTTAAACTTTAAATGTTTATATCTAATAAACAAATTAAGTTTTATTAAAAATTCAAATGCCATTTACTATTGAATTAAAAACTCAAACATTTTATTAAATTAAAAATATGAGTTACCATTTAAAAAAACAAAGTTGACACCCTTACCAGGCATAAGGGATGAACTTAAAAAGTATTACATAGTTAATAATTCAAGAATAATGTGTAACTAAAGATAATAATAAAAAAAAATGTTTAAATTATTATTATTCTGTAAGTAATTGAGTGGGTTATGATAAAAAAATCACCCTGTATACTATAGCTTTTACTAAACAAAAATTATCAATAAATACATATTAAACAATATAATAAAACCAAATTATATCTATTTAAAGACATAAAATTTAAAGATTGAAAAATTCCTCTTTAAAATTTTTATAAATAAATATACCTCAAAATATTATAATTGTTGAAAATACTTTTTTTACCATAATTTACAATAATCTTTTGAGCAGATAAAGGATCAAATTTTCAATATATATTAAAAGGGAAATACTTAGGTATTTATGAAAAAAAAAGTTGTTTTGATTCATCTATTTATTAAAATATTTTGACAATTGTAAGAAGAAAAAAAACCCAGCACAGTGGGGTCATGGCATAGTTGGGTCCAGTATAGATGATATCTGACAGTGATTAAAATCACTATCATAAAAAACGCTTCGATGCAAATCTGTAGATAGTGTTTAATTAAAAAAAAAAAATTTGTCAATAAAGTAGGTTAAGTGAGAGCTGAAAAAATAAATGATAGCTACAAAAAAAAAACCACACAGTAAAATAATATTTATAATGAATTTCTTCTCAGGAGAGGAGACTACAGTAATAGGATCCTTGATATTTATTGAAGTTATTGAATTTAAATGAGATAAAAATCAAACGAGTTAAACATTTTTTTCTAACTCAAAAAGAATCAGATTTATATAATATTTATGAAAATCAGTGTAAACCCCTTATAATAAAATAAAATACAAAACCAAGAATTTTAACACAAAAATAGCATATTTTTGAATACGGTAGCTACTTTCACCATTAAGACAAAATAAAGTCCAACATTTTTTTTTTAATATTAAAGTATTTTACATAGGCTTTAATTTAAGATATATATATATAAGTGTCAGTTTTTCCGGAACACTTTCAAAAATTAAGTTGAAAAAGTTCTACTTTCTATATGAATTTTTATGTTTTGAACCCCCCATGTATTAAAGGAAATGGTCCAATTTAAAAAAAAAGTATGTCGAATTAAAGAAGTATATAAATATTATTTCTTATAAAAAAATTGTATTGATTCATACATTTTTCAAAAAGTTATAACATTTTAAAGTTAAAAATATAAAATATAAAATCGAGAATTTTAACACAAAAATATCATACGGTAGCTATTTTCATTGTGAAGACAAAATAAAGTCAGAAATTTTATTTTTTCATAATAAAGTATATTACATTAGCTTTAATTTAAGATATATATAAAAATGTCAGTATTTCTGGAACACTTTCAAAAGTTAAGTTGAAGAAGTTAATTTTTGTGAAAAAGTTGTCATTTTGAATCCCCCCCTATGGGCTGGTAAATGGTTAAATTTATAAAAAAAAATATACCAAATGATAGGTAGACATCAAGCATCTATAAAAAAAAAAAATTATATTAATTTGTTCATTTTTGAAAAAGTTATGTCAATTTAAAGTAAAAAATTTTTCGATAATTAGCGATTTTTAAATTTGTAATTTTTTTGGAAATTTCCCCCATTTACGGGAAACGAGGGAAATTTTTTCAATTTTTGAGGGTAATGTCTTCGACTAGATATGATTTGTGATCTTTTGACGTATCATTGAAAGAAATCGGTTCGGTGAGAGCTGAGAAAAAGTGGTAACAGACACAAAAAAAAACATTGTAAAATTAATACTTTCTCAGCTTCGCATAGAAGCTAAAATGTTTAAAAATAGTTGAAATTCACTAATTTAAAAATTATTGTTTTTCAGGAAATTTTCTCCATTTGTGGGGGTTGTATTGTTGAAATAAATTGGTTCAGTGAGAACTGAAAAAAGTGGTAACAGGCACAAAAATTTAAAAAATATTTCATAGTAAAATGAATACTTTCTCAGCTTTACATAAGCTAAAGTTAGAAAAAATGGAATAATGAAGTGTTTTTCAATAAAAACATACAGTACTTCATTTAATAAAATATTGAAATACCAGAAAAATATGCATTGTTAAAAGTTAAATTTCATTTGTTTATAAAATTCTAGAAAAAAAATTACCAATTAAATATTAGTTTTTTGAATAAAGGAATGAAACACTTTACATTTTTAGTACTGTTTATACATTTTTTTTAATATTCAGGATAACAATGATAAATATCAACGGCGAGTTGAGATGGGTTCAACAATTATAACAACAATAGGGAATTCGGTTATTTTGCAACTACCAAGAGGAAACTTGGAAACAATCAGACCAAGACCATTAACAGCTTATTAAGTTAGTAAACTAGTAATTTTTGATGGATTTTCTTCATCATATACAAGAAATGAGAAAATAACTTCAAATTTTTAAAAGTAAAATCATCAAGTAGATACAATTTGTGATTTTTTGACATATCATTTAAAATAAATAAATCCAGTGAGAGCTAAAAAGTGATGATAGGAACGAAAAATAACATCATAGTATAATTATCACTTTCACAGCTTTACATTGAAGATAATACTTAATCCTGATTTAAGATAAAGATAATACTTAAAGGGTACTTTAATCCTGAAGAGATAAAAAAAATAATTTAATTTTATATAATTGTGTATTTTTTAATTAAATAATTTTTCTCTTTACTAAAATTTCTTATAGTTTCTGAGAAAATGAGTGCCTTGGCGAAAATCAATCACTTTATGTATTACATAACATTTTATAACTGAATAAATACATATATTATAAGTTCATGGGTATTTAATCTATAATAAAACTTATAAAATAAAGAAATAATATTTGGCCAGACAAATAAAATTAATTATTAGTAAAAAAACACTGGACAGATGGAAATACATTAATTTTTAAATATAAAGATTATATAGAAAATTATCTTATTATTATAAAAAAATATAAAATGTTCCAAAAAATTGTATTTTTATTCATCAATATGACAAGCTGTACACCAATAAAAATGCATTTTAAATACTATTATCATACATGGTAATAATAATTACATATAATTTATATATATGTATATATATATATGTATTAATAAACATTTTATTTATTTTTTCCAGTAATTCTTTTATGGCTCTTTGAGTTAAATATTTTTAATATTTTTTTAGTTTTAAATTAATATTCAAGTGATCAAATTGTACAATACAATGAAGCTAAATTTTTTTTATAATTACTGTAAAACTTACCTCTCCAATAATATGAAATCCATGTTTTTCTGATATTTGTTTGGCTAATTTTAAACCTCCTTCGATATGAACTGCCCATTGAGAAGTATAATCTTGACCCAAAGTCAACTTTATTGAGACCAAAGTCCAAAATAATAATAGTACCGAGCAGGCAACCATAATGCTTGCCTAGCCACGGCCAAGTTTTGAAAGACTCAATGTTCAACATTAGTTACATGACAGTTAAAATATACATTTATAAGTCTTCTTTTATAGTACTTCATTAAGCTAAAATAGTAAAAATCAGACTAAATATATATTAATAGTAAGTAAAAATTAGAACATAAAAAAACTAATCAAGTACAAATTTCAATAAAATTACAAATTGTGTTGGTAGAGTTTAGAAAAATGAATATTACATTTTTAAGTCTTATTTTAACAAAATAAAATAATTTCTATTTCTGCTTCAAAATCAGAAAATATAACAAGTATTTAAAACTTTTGAAAAAATAATCTTCAATAATTGAATTAAAGCTTGATATTAGGCATTAGCATTATAAACAATTTTGACATTTGCATTTGATAAATCATGAAAAATGAATTAATTTTTTTTTGTAATTCTAGTAGCTTTTAAGGTAATTATAACTTTTTGATATTTTTAAAATGATTCAATAGTAGTTCAAACATAAAATTATCTTCTAGCTTACTTTTAAATTTATTAAGAAACTAATGGCTTTTATTAACATGTTACAGTTGAAATAGAATCAATTTAAGAGATTTATTAGAGAAGTTAACCCAAAATGAAGATATTTTTTGATTTCCGGTTGATTTTTTTACTAGAATATTTAATTAAATTATATAAATCAACTTTTTAAATTATGACATTTTTTAAGAAGGCTAATTTATTGTAAGTCTGAATTTTTATAATTTTATTAAGCTTCAAAGTTAGACGAATTCTGTTGAGTTAATATAAGACTATTTTGATAAAAACTTTTAGACTATTTTGGTGTAGTAATCGTACAAATTAAAGCTATTAAGTATGATAGATTACCTTAGTCTTAGAAAAAAAAACATCAACGTTACGATGCAAAGTCAAATAAAAAGTATGATTAAAGACATTCACTATAAGAAATTATGCTAACGAAAAGTTAAACGTAATTTATTAACCATCACTAAAATATTATTGAAGTGCGTTTTCTTATTATTACATGCTCATAGTTCATGGCCTCTGGCAGTGATATCAATACAAACTAACATTTTTGCGCGTGCGGAATGAAGGCCAATTAACTGATAAGATGTTGATCACTAGTAAACGTAATCTTAAATTGATTTAAGTGCAACATCTTTAAATAATACAATGGACCAAGGTATATGTATAAGATAGACAGACTTTAGTCTTTCGATAAATTAAGAAATTTAATAACTAGAGAGCGCTTCACTCTTTTAATTAATTTTTTTTTTTAATATTTATGATAGAAATATAATTAATAGATTATAAGTAGTGATGGGCATAATCGAATGATTTCGATAATCGAATGATTAGTAATCGAGACATTTTCATAATCGAGTGAATCTCTCGAAAAATCACTCGAAGTTAAAATCGTCTGCTCGTATGATAAGAATAATCAACTATTATTATTTATCGAGAGAATCGAAAAATTATTCGAAATATGAATAAATATACCTATAGTAAATAATTATTAATTTAATTTTGCTTTTTTTATTTGTTTGTGTTTATTTATAATTATTATATTAAACTACAATTTAGGAATAATAATAACAATAATATATTAATAATGCATTATTAATAAGTGCTTTAAATAAAAGACAAGTTGTTATTTTTTTTATTTAATAATTATTACCTATATTTTAAAAAAACCGACAACAAATTAAAAATAAAAACATAAGATAAGGTAGCAATAGCCGGCTTGACCATCATAATTAAAACACCTAATTGATTTTTCATAAATTCACAACTAGTGAAAGAATCAGAACTCAGTAGTTTAGCCAGTTCAGGACAAAACTTTATTCTAATCGTCACATACTTCCCAAAAATGTGACAGATAAGATGTTGCCATGAGTAGCGATTGAACGAGTTGAAAATAAGAAGTCTCGAAGTCAACAATTTAATAATAATTTGACTATAATTTATGCTAAATAAAAACTTGAAAATAGTATTCTCTCGTTTCATCGTTTGGACATCATTCGAAATAACTTTTATTCGATTATATACATTTCAAGATCAAGAAATCATTGTTTTTATAATAAACGAGAAATCATTAGAAATAATCACTCGATTATAGAATAATCAATATTATTTAAAAAATCAGAATATCTCGATTATATAATAGATATGATTTCAATAATCNTATAAAAAATATAAAAAGAATATCTCGATTATATATCTCAATTATGCCCATCACTAATTATAAGGATGTTTTTTTATAATTGGTAATTTTTTTTATTTCATTTCATATAAAATTAACAAATTTTTTTTTTAATGTTTGACCTTGAGTGTATAATTTTTGTTCAAATTATTTTTTCCGTTATTTTAGATTTAGGGAACAAGGTCCCGGGTTCGATCCACAGAATGCCAACGAGATGTTTCCTGTAATTTTCTCATTGGTGGTGTCTGACCTTTAGTATATACCAGTCATATTACCCGTCCCGTTCATCTTTGGCCAAGCCAAGAACCATCTTTGACTCCCTAACATTTGAAAAATGGCCACCATCCTCTGTAGCATGTTCGGGAAATAGAAAGATGTAAAACTGATAAATTATTTATCACATCATTTTTTTAACTTTTTTAAATTTTGATAGTTTATTTTTAAATTAATTGTGATCACTATAATTTAATTCATTAGATATTTGATAGGGAGAATTTAATCCTCCTAAAAATATAAAAATAATTGAATGTAATTTAAAAATAAAACTATTTGCATATACAGAGGGATATTTGGTGTGTTCTGTATAACGGTCGATATATACCTGTTGGGTTGGGTCGGAATGTTATGCAAAAGAAGGTAACACTTGATGATTTTCATTCCCCAAGCGGAAATTCTTAGATGTATCCTGTTTTGAACGCAATTCTAAGTATAATCCTAGCGCCAAGATATATTAATGTTAATGATTCATTAACAGTAAAATACTCTTTAATAATGAGTATATTTTACATGGTTTTAAGAACAAATTGTTTGTTGATTTTTAAAGTGTTAAAATTTTTTAATTGTGTCAAGATTTTAGAATTATATAAATTCATGAAATTGTATTAAAAAAAAATTCCTGTTAAATATATAAAATATATTCATTTCGAATTACTTGCAAAAAGCAATTATGTAATATTAATAATAAAAATAAATCGATTTTGTGATTTATACAACAAAAAAATGTTTTGATTTTTTCAAAATCGTAAACTAATCAAAATATTATTTTTAATATGGCATATTAATACTTATTGATTATACCTTATTCGATAATAATATATCGTGTTAGGTTGTTCGGAAGTGTTTTGGTGCTAATTTGGGCTATTCAATTATTAGAATGATTGAATAGTTTACAATGGTATCTAAAGAAGAATAGTGTTGCAGATTCACTTACAGTTTCAATATTTAGTTCATTGTGAAATTGATTATTAGTTACGGACCACGAAGCCCTAGTAATAATGCGGAGACATATTGATTAAAATGCTTGTATGATTTTTGTATTTGATGGTTTTACCGATTCTCAAAATAGAATACCGCAAGACCACATTGATTGTAGCAAACTCTTATATAATATGAGCCGGTTTGATATGTGAAGATTAGAGAAAAGTGCATATGTGCAGTCGATTATTCAGCTGTTTCCGTTAAGATTAATATGAGAATTCAACGTCAGTATACAGTCGAAAATTAAACCAAGGTATTTCACTTCTTTTTAATGAGGAATTCAGTGATTTCAGGACGGTTTAGAGGTCGTAAGGAGAATATATAATGATTAGATTTAGTCATGTTAACTTTGATTTTCAAGTTTTTAAACCATTTTGAAAGAATATCTAAATGGGATTGGACATATTGGCTTGCCAGTGCTGGTTCATACTGAACCAGCACTGGCAAGCAGTTCAGTATCAACTGTTCTGAACAGTATTTTTTTTTGAGTGACTCAGTGATATAGTCAAAAATTCTATGAAGTTAATAGGAAGTGGAGTGTCTTGGTCAAACTGAAAGTTGGGCAGTGGGTTGAGTTCATTTATTAGTGGCAATATTCTTTTAAGGATTTTTCTGAGAGCTGGCTGCAAGCTTATAGGTTTGTATGAAGCAGGGTTGTCAGGAGGTCTGTCTGGCTTTAGAATAGTAACTATAACTGCGGATTTCCATGCTTCAGGAAAATAAGAGGTGGAGAGAAGCATCGTAAACATAAGAAAGTAAAATTATTGTTTTTTAGAAGTTTGTTGTTTATTTTGTTATGACCGGAGAGCTATTATTTTTATGAGAATTTCTTTAGGTGAGGTATGTTTGAACGGGAGGTCTATTGGAAGTGGAGATTGGATAACTTGTGTTAAGTTTATCAAGCGGTTAGATTCTGGTGCAATTTCATGAGGTTTAAAAATGCTGGTTAGATGTAAGGCTAGTAGGTTGACATTTTCCTGATTTGTGAGGTCATAGGCATTATTTGGAAGTTTAAGAGGAGTTACATTAAATTTGTGTCTTAGTAGTGATTTCGTTTCCTTCATTATAAACCATCCGTCTTAGAGAGAGATTGCAGATTCAGGTTGTATTGCTCAATTTTTTCTTTTTATGAAAATACTGAGCTTATTTGAAAAAAAGTTGTAATTTTGTTTGTCTGCGGGATAATTTATAAAAATATTTTAGAGCCTATCAGTTTAGTCTGGTACTGTACACGACATATTATGTTGACGTCTCTAAATAAGGGTTCTTAGTATAGTATTGAAATAAATTTCATTAGAAAAATAATTACAAAGAATTAAAATCTTAAAAACCTATAATTAATTCATAAAATGTAATGAATACGACGTATAACAATTGCTATTTAATAAATTATGTACATTCATTTAATGATTAAATAGTGTTCAGTAAGGAAACAGATTTTTAGTGTTTTCATTGTTTGTAACAATTGACCTGTTTCCTTAATTTTTTAACACCTATATAAAAAATTTTAAATATCAAATATAATAATTATATTTGATATTTAAAATTTTTAATTATTAAACCAATAGGAGCACTTGAAATTTACACTATTTATCAGTATAATTACTTGCATCCAAGGTATCGTTTCCCTGTGTGTATTCATGATAAAAATGTGTAAAGAATGGCCTAATTATGTGTATTTAATCTGTGATAAAGATATCAATGTTACTTTTTTAATTGCAACATACATAACTTACAAAAGCATACGATATATATTAAATTATCCCACTGTATTTTTAAGTGTATAGGATTTTTGGAAATTTGAAGAAGCTAAGCTCTCTAAAAACCCCCCATAAATGAACAAATACTTGTCAAGCTCAATATCTGTTTTATAAAAAATGTTGAATAATTTTTGTTTTTTATAACAATGAATATTTAATTTTTTTATAACTATTATATTAAAATAGTTCCCTCAATATCCAAAGATAAAAAATAAACAATACACGTGAAAAAACAATATTATTCTGTATTATAAAACCACTTATGATTATGTTATACATGATAGTTATTAAGAATAAATTGATCAAATATATCTTATAATTTTAAAATAAAAATGAACTATTATGAAAAAGTAGAACTTGTTTGAAACATAACATTTTTATTAAAATAATTTACAATATATTAGTAATAATCAAAATGTTTGATTATTTATCTATAATATGTATCTGATCTAAAATAGATAATTTCCAGCCTTGATCAAGTATTATTTTCAAAGGACATAATAATATTGTATCTAAAACATAAAAAAGAATTTTACATAATAAATTACTTAAAATATTCAAAAATATATTAGATTTTTACCTTCAACTACTTGTTCTGATTCAGCCTAAAAAAATCAACGATTAATTAAACAATAAGAAAAATAATGAGAATATATAATCAAACTTCTTTTTTTTATTTATTTAAATTTTATACAGTATTTTTAACTTGATTATGTAAATAAAAAGAAATGATTCATTATAATGCTAATAACTAATACAGTACTTACAGCATCATATTTTAAAATGGGTTTAAAATCATTTTATTAAAAACACAAGATTAATTGCATAATCAAGAAACACAAAAAATGTTTTATATTAAATTATTGCAATAATTTCTTTGTTCTATCCATATTTTTCAATGAAAGAAATTTTTAGATATTTAACTATGAACAATGAAATAATGGTGAGTATAAGAGGTTCCCCTGGTTTCATGCTTTTATAAAAATATTACTGTAAAAAAATATAGAACTAAAAAATATAGTGGTTAATATATGCTAATATTTCCACACACTTTTAATTTGTACAAAATATTAATTACTTACAAGTACTGGCCAAATAATAGATTTATTATTATAAATGCAAGTTATAAATGAGTTTAAAGTTTTTTGAAGTTTTTGTCCAACATCATGTTCATCTAATCTTAATAGCAAAAAACTCATGTTTTTAACATCACCTGTAAACATTTTTTTTATTAACATATTAATTATAGGATAAGAGTTAATTATTAGATATAAAAAAATTACTTTTATAATTTTCCGATTTTTCAACAATTTGTTTCAATGTAAGAACTAAAGTTGGCTGTTCTCTAAAATTACCTTCTTTTAAATTCCACATTTTACGTTGTTGTTTTCTAGCACTTCTACAGCTTGTTCGTGTACTATATAATATAAAATAATATTGAAAAAATTTACTGTCAAAATAAAGAAGAATTTAAGCATTTTATTTTTAAAAGTTCAGTTGTTGATACCTTTTTTTCTTGATAACATTACTAAAAAAATTAGTTAAATGTATTTTAAAATTTGTTTGTATTTAAGAATATACATCCAAAAAGCTACTGTTTGATCCTTTTTGTCAATTTTATAACTTTTTTGAAGCATAAGACAGGACTAACTTCGAATTTTTAAAATTAATCTAACATTTCTATGTTATGTATTGTAGTGTAAAACAAAACACACAGAACAGAAAATATGATTTTTAAAGTTTGAATAATAAGGACCACCATAATATTTAGGTTATGTTAGATATCTATGTCACACTACAGAATTGAAAATCTCAGAGTATTCTAAAAATAGACTATTGAAACTCATCTTCAAATTAAAAAAATTAAGTTATTTAGTTTTTCAGTAAAAATAAAGTTAAGGGAGTTATGGTAATTTTGATACAAAATCTAATAACCTCTTTTTTAACACGCTTATATTAGTTTCACGTGTATGTTTGTTGTTTGTTGTTTGTTTGTCGTTTGTAAGTTTGTAACTCCACGCGGCACGTGTTATTATGTCGCGTATCCCGTCGTGTATGACCTTGAGACTAGACTGTCGTAACGCATTCGCCCCACCCCGCTCACCATTCGTAGACAACAATATTTTCCAACCCGTAGACGCGCGCTTATCATCAATTATATATATATATATAACAAATTTTTATTGTAATTGACACAGCCCGCGTCGTTTTACGCCGCGGTGCAGAGTCCAGCAAGTGCCGCACGGCCGACGACGTCCCGCCGTTAATGATACCGTAGTCTTCTTCTCGTTGTCAAAGTGACGTCAACAAACCGATCCGCACTCGCGCACTGTTGTCATCTACGCTGCTAACCTTTTGACGCCCGAGGATTACGCCGGACATCGCGTCGTCGACGCCAGCAAAAGTGTCGCGATATTATGCGAAGATCATTATATTCCTACCGTCACCGCTAATATTAATATATATATATATATTAATATTTATACGTATATACGTATATGTTAATATTCATTTATATATTCCTACAGCCGACGCCTCTGCTGCCGTATATGCCTCGTGTATAATGTTCCCTCCGCCATGCCCGCCCACATAAACACGGCTATACCTCATGCATGATACGTTTACGTACTTAAGTCCCTTTA
>NW_026099574.1:27142536-27160756 GCF_025091365.1 Daktulosphaira vitifoliae
TTTTTTTTTTTGTGTCTGTTACCACTTTTTCTCAGCTCTCACCGAACCGATTTCTTTCAATGATACGTCAAAAGATCACAAATCGTATCTAGTCGAAGACATTACCCTCAAAAATTGAAAAAAATTCCCTCGTTCCCCGTAAATGGGGAAAACCTCCAAAAAAAATACAAATTTAAAAATCGCTAGTTTTCGAAATTTTTCAATTTTTTTTACTAAAAACTGCCGTAACTTTTTCAAAAATGAACAAATTAATAAAATTTTTTTTTTGAATATATGCTTGATGTCTTTACCTATCATTTGGTATATTTTTTTTGTAAATATGACCCTTTACCTGGACACAGGGGGGGGGATTAAAAATGACAACTTTTTCACAAAAAATTTACTTTTTCAACTTAACTTTTGAAAGTGTTCCAGAAATACTGACATTTTTATATACATCTTAAATTAAAGCTAATATAATATACTTTAATTTGAAAAAAAAAAATTCGACCTCTGGACTTGTCTTCGTGGTGAAAATGGCTACCAAATGCTATTTTTGTGTGAAATTTCTCGATTTTATATTTTACATTTTTAACTTTATTATGCTAATACTTTTTGAAAAATATATGGATCAATACAATTTTTTTATGAGAAATAATATTTTTTAATAATCCCTTTTTTATTCGACAACTTTATCTTAATTAGGATATTAATAATGAACTAGCAGATCATGTAGCTTTTGGAATAATCCACCAATTTTTTAAAATTAAACACTATCTAAAGATTTGCATCGAAGCGTTTTTTTTTTATAGTGATTTTAATCACTGTCAGATATCATTATACTTGATCCAACTATGCCACGTCACCACTGTGCCGCGACCCCCCTGTGCTGGGTTTTTTTTTATTTACTGTTAACACTATATCGTCAGCAAACAACATGTACATGGCACCTCTCCTTGTATTTCTCTAGTAATTTCATGTATCACTATAAAAAATAAGTAAGGGTTTAAAGCAGAATCTTGGTACATTCCTACTTTTACCCTAAAACCTTCCGAGTTGTAACTGACTAATTCAATAAATCCAACAAACGATACTTTGCTGCCCCTGTACACATGCCTATGTTTTTAATTTAATTCAATTGTATATCTAAGCAAATTAGAGAATATTTGGATAAGCTGTAAGTATTTTGATCATAAGATTGGAAAAGTTAGAGTTGGACATCCTTTGATTTTTATGATAGACACAATATTGTCACTCACTTACATTAACAGATTAATACATTGATATATTTTTGTTTTATATACTCTTTATTTCACATTCAATGTTACTGGAGTTACTGGAGGGGAGATTTCCCATGATAGTTAAAATGGTATGACTATAAAATATAGTTTTTATTTAATTTGAAAAGAGCAAGTAAAAATTTCTATGTATAACATAGGACTAGGAATCAAAAAAATATTGGTTATTATTCTTGTATCTAATAAATTAGTTAATTTATATTATATGTTTTTTTTAATACATTGTGAAAAAATGATAACAAAACCTAAAAATATTAATTAATAGTTGGCCTATGAAACATTAATTGAACTTTATACAGTTAAATTTTGAGTTTAGTTAAGGTAATAAAATCAATTTCATAATACTTTTGGTTTTAACAATTTTTAGTCTAACAAATTCTTGAAAAAAAAAAAAAATTAATATAGGCAAATTAACTTACTAAATATGGTCAAAATTTTGGAAATCAAAAGCAATTTGGTTCCTAGTCCTAATGTATAACTTCTCCTACTAAAAGCAAATTCAAAATTATGTCAGAATTGTTACATATTTTAATAACTGGGATTAATCAAAAAATTATAAAAAATTATAATTCAAGACTAATGTAATGAAATTTAAAAAGTCATCTTGTTCAATATATTAATTAGAAACATTTATTTAAAAGTAGATCAAAATAAAATTAAAGTACCATTTTTAATAAATTCTGGTAACTGGTTTGCATACTACTTCAAATTTAATGAAAACTGTAATCAGAATTAGTGGAAAAATTAAAAACTAACTTTACATTTGATTGAACTTAAATTAGATGCTAATAGATTACAATTCAAATCACTAAAATTAAGGATTTTACCTACCTAGTTTTGAGTCAGAGTTAAATATTGAACTAGCTAAATACAATGCATGAATGTAATTTTGTGCTCTTATACTATATTCTACAGCTAAATGATAGTCATGTAATTCTAGTTCAGCAAACTCTGCAGCCTCTTTATATCTTTGTGTTGACGATAGCATTAATACAATATTATTTTTAAATAAACTCTTCTCTGAGTCACTGTAATTAAAAAAAATATATATAAATATATATATATAAGGTTACATTTATTATTTAATATTATTCATACATTTTGTTATTTAAAACACCATATCAAACTCTCCTCCCCCCCAAAAAAACTAGATTTAGTAGTATCTAAATAAATTGATTACTAAAAAAAAAAAAAATCATCATCATCATTATATCATTAGTCTCCCAGAGTTTCTGCATGGTCACTCATTTCGGAAGCTAACAGCAAACAACACATCTAAACATCAGTGCTAAGACAGCAACTGAATTATCCATACAGCACCCCATGCACCAAAGAAAAAAAATAATTTTAAAAATTTGGCAAAAATATTACTTTTGCTAGGAGTGGATTTAATTAATTCCGACATTTTTAATATTTATTTTTAATTAAAATCAATGAAATAGAATTCTTCAATAAATTTATTAAAAGATAAAAAATTAAAAAATCAATTTTAATATGAATAAATCAAAATAAAGTTACATAGAAAAAAATGTGTTACTTAACATACTTGCAGTTAAATTCATAACATAATTGTAATGCTTCTTTCCAATATCCAGCTTTAATAAAACACTCAATTGCTTTTACTTTTTCTGAACTACGACAGTAAATGATTGCTGCTTGTTTGTAATCCATTTTAGAAAAGAGGTCATCACCATAGTGTGTAGCTATCAATTTGTATCTATTATTAAGTTATAAAAAATATTAAAATAATTTAAGTATGTAAAAGAAATTTACTTAAATGTTTAGACAAATATGCAAATTGAAAATAGTGTACTAATTAATTAACAAAATTTAATTGATAATATATAAAATATTTAAACTTATAGAGAAGATAATTTAATTGACAAAAAAGAAATGACAATAAGATGAAAGGAATATTTAAAGAATTTATACAAAGAAAGTAATGAAGTCACAAAGAATTACTTTGTAATGAAAAATGTGTAGTATGTCAAGAAAAACAAAATTGGACTCGTTAAATTAAAAAATGAATTAATAATCAAAGCAGATTATAACTTAGAATTTAATAACATATCAGAAATAGATGTAATACCAGTTGAATTATGGAAACTCACAGAGGAGGAAACTAAAGATGTTTTATTTAAGATAATTTCGAAAACTACTTAACTATGTATAATGTTAAACTTATGCAGAGCAGAACTGTACTCATTTTCAAGAAAAGGAATCATACAGAATGTTAAAATTAAAAAATATTTAGTTTCTTTACACACATGTCAAAAGTATTTTGAAGCGTTATAATACAGAATTAAGAATAAAATGGAAACAAATTAAAGATTGAGATTTTTATTAACAATAATTAATCATCCAGTATACACATAATACAAAGTGAACGATATGATAAATCTAATAACTTTTGATCTATTAAATATATTATGTTACTTTACATTTCATTATTTAATTTTTCACACATTATTTTATTTTGATAGCAACTATTATAATGAAATTTTAAAATATTTGTTTTGGTTGTTCAATACAAAACATTACAACAAAATAATTAGTTGTTTTTTAATTATAATAAAGCTTATATAAATTGGTAATTGGTTTGGTTAAACAATTTACACAGGTTTATCTTAATTTTAACTTTTAAAAAAGAATGAACACATTTATTAATTTTAATTCAATAACTTTAATAATTAATGATGTCCTATAATAAATATAGGTCTATAAAAAAAAAAAAAACTTCCGTTTACAATATTGTAAAACTTGTACAATACTTAATTATGTTCAACCCCTTCATAACCAACATATTGGAAAGGTGAACATAAAAAAGGCAGACATTCCTAGGAGAAAGTATTAAATTGATTGAATGCAATGTAAGTTCACTTGATAAAATTTTAGCACTTAATAGTGTATATGAAAGTTGGTTTTTATTTATTTATTTATTTATTTCATCATTCAAAATGATGATGATTACGCCCATTAGGGCAGACAGTACAGAAATAATACAAATCAATACAAATAATAACAAACTATAAAACTTAAAACTTTAAAGTTATAAATATTAAACTAAAAAAAAAATACAAAATGAATGTAAATAAATATGAAGTGAACATTTGAAAGATTATACTTTGAAAGTAATACGACATGTTGACAATAATAATGTTGACGAATCATGATTAAAATCAAAATTTTTTAATGAATTACATAAGTTTAGCATGCGATTAACTGGCGAATTTTTACAATAGTTCTGCGTGTGGGTAGGTATATAAAACATAGAATTATTACGAAGAAATACTTGAGGAACATTGAATGGTATCTTTTCTAAAATTTCGGGACAATCGATTTTGTTATTGAGTAAATTATACATCCACTTTACATCTAAATATTGTCTTCTACATAATAGAGAGTCCATTTTCAAATTATTAAAAAAAATCTTTTGGTTAATCCTATTGTTATTAAATTTGCCCGATAAAGAGGTTAAGAAATGTTTTTGAATAGATTCAATCTTTTTAATATCGTTAGCTATAAATGGGGACCAAATAATAGAACCGTACTCCAGGCCAGATCTTACAAGAGAAAAGTATAAAGTTTTTAAACAATCAATATCATGAAATTCATTGCAATTACGTCTTATGAATCCTAATGTACGCGACGCTTTATTGTAAATATAGCTAATATGTTTCGAAAAAGATAAATCACAAGACAAAAAAACGCCTAAATCTTTTATGTGATTAACTATAGAAAGGTTAAAACCATTAATTACATATTGATAATTGTAAAAAGATTTAGCTCTACTAAATGTGATTTGTGAGCATTTGTCACTATTTATTTGTAAACCATTTTCAAAACACCATAATATAAATGTATCTAGATCTGATTGTAATTTAAAAAAGTCACTAGGTGAGTTAATTTGTAAGTATAACTTTAAATCAACCGCAAATAATAAACATTTACAGTGATTGAAAACATTACTAAGATCATTTATAAAAATTATAAACAAAAGAGGTGACAAATGCCCACCTTGGGGTACACCAGATGTAGCATCAATATTAAAAGACGTTACATCACCAATTTTGACTATTTGTTTTCTGCCACTGAGATAAGACGAAAACCAATCTATCATAGGGTTACCGACTCCCATAGCACTTAATTTACTTATTAATATAGAATGATTAATACTATCAAACACTTTTTTAAGGTCAGTGTAGATAGCGTCTACCTGACCACCTTTAGAAATAATAGACATTAAATCAGAATAGTAGACAAGTAAATTAGTAACTGTAGATTTAGAAGTTCTAAATCCATGTTGATTGTTTACCAATATTGAGCTAAAAGTGTAATACAATTTTGGTACTAACAACTTTTCAAATAATTTCGGTATAATACTCATTTTAGTTATAGGTCTGTAATTACGTATGTTAGATCTTGTCCCAGACTTAAAAATAGGGTAAACATAACTGGTTTTCCAAGTCGTAGGAAAAATACCAGATGATAAAGATAAAGATAAAAGAAAATGGATTGGATGAGTAAGGGAGTAACGGCAGTTTTTGAGAAAAATCTCAGGAACAAAGTCCGGACCTACGGTCATATTCATATTCAAATTCGATAGACCCTCAAAAACTTCAGTTATTGAGAGATAACAATTCTTTATATCAATGCGTTCAGATATGTTACTAAAAGACCCATTTGTAATATTACTAGAATTTGAATAAACAGAACCAAAAAATTGGCCAAACATATTAACAATGTTATTAATATTATCTGAATGAAAATTATCTAGCTCCAAGGTAGAAGGAAGACAATTTACCTTTTTACAATTTTTTACGTAGGACCAAAAAAATTTAGGATTGGTTTTTAAGTTTTTTTGAATATCATTTAAATAGTTAGAATAACAAATTTTCGAAAGCTTTTTACACTTAAATCTAACTACAGAAAATTCTTCATAAATAGATAAAGAAGCTTTTTGTTTAAATTTCTTGTGTAATTTATTTTTTTTACAAATTAAGGATATTAATTCTTTAGAAAACCAATTTGGAAACGACGATTTACTCAGTGAGGTTTTTGGAACTGATTTTTCAATAACTGAAAAAATCAATTCATAAAACCTATCGACAGCGAACTTTATATTATTGCATTCATACAAGCAAGACCAATTTAAATTATTTAACAATTTATTTAATAAAACATAATCTACATTTTTAAAGTTAAATTTTTTATTAATAGCTACTGACTGACTAGGTCTTATAGTAATGTCAGAGCTAATGTAAAGTGCTGGGTGAAAACTATCAACAGGAACTAAATTATCTTCACTTTTTTTAACACAATTTTTAACAAATTTTCATTATGATTAGAGTGAGTTTCTAGGAAGAAGAATAAATAGAATAATATTTTATTGAAAGATTAAAATAATATACTATTAATTTTAGTTGCTAAGAAGATATAATATATAAATGCACAAATCTGAAAAGGTTGTCACTAATATTTTTAAAAAATCTTACTCATATTGATGAAGACTATACAGAGTTAATGCATGACAATACAAATTGTTATCAATAGTATATTTCAAAATTTCTTCAAATTTATCCTTGCAATTCACTAAATTGACTAACGCTTTATTTTTATTGCCTAATTTATCATCGATGGTAAAACACATATAATGGTAATCCATTTTTTCCAATTTTTTCAAAAATGGTACATATTCTTTTGGATCTAGTTGAGAGTTATCTACACACAAAGTATAATTTTTTTTTTTTAATTTAAATAATTAAAAATTTATAGTAATCACTTACTTATAATTTTCATAGCTATCTCTAAATTATACTCAGAAAGTGATGCTTTATATAGTTGATCAACATCAACTAAAAATAATAAATGTTTTAAATATTCATTTTTTAAAGATGCTAGTTTAAGTGCAAAGTTGTACTGTTTCAATTTTACGTAACATCCAAGCAATGGAAAGGCATACTTATCTCTATCAATTTGATTCATGGTAAGAATCAATTGAGAGCATATCATTTGTACTTTATCATCCAACTCTTTTACATTATTTTGTTGAAACTGAGATACATAAACCGTATTCAAATAGTTTTTGTTTTCCAATTCCATAATGAATAAACTGATCCAAGAAGGGTCTTGTATTTGAGATAAAAATATTTTTAAATCTTTAATAAACTTAAGAGAATTTAGATCACATAGAACATTTAAATTTATACGTTCTTTACGTAATAACTCAAATGCTTTCAAATATTTTTGTTCAGTAATTAAATGAACAACTGACAACACTGTTAATGGTCTTGGTCTGATTGTTTCCAAGTTTCCTCTTGGTAGTTGCAAAATAACCGAATTCCCTGTTGTTGTTATAATTGTTGAACCCATCTCAACTCGCCGTTGATATTTATCATTGTTATCCTGAATATTAAAAAAAAAAAAAAAAAATTTATAAACAGTACTAAAAATGTCAAGTGTTTCATTCCTTTATTCAAAAAACTAATATTTAATTGGTAATTTTTTTTCTAGAATTTTATAAACAAATGAAATTTAACTTTTAACAATGCATATTATTCTGGTATCTCAATATTTTTTTAAATAAAATAACTGCATGTTTTTATTGAAAAACACTTATTATTTCAATTTTTTAGGTTATGTAAAGCTGAGAAAGAAAAACATTTCATTTTACTATGAAATATTTTTTAATTTTTTGTGCCTGTTACCACTTTTTTTTCAGTTTTCACTGAACCAATTTATTTCAACAAATATAACCCCCACAAATGGAGAAAATTCCCTGAAAAACAATAATTTTTAAATTAGTGAATTTCAACTATTTTTAAACATTTTAGCTTCTATGTGAAGCTGAGAAGGTATTAATTTTACTATGATGTGTTTTTTTTTTTTTTGTCTGTCACCACTTTTTCTCAGCTCTCACCGAACCAATTTCTTTCAACAATACATCAAAAGATCACAAATCGTATCTAGTCGAAGACATTACCCTCAAAAATTGAAAAAATTTCCCTCGTTTCCCGTAAATGGGGGAAATTCTCCAAAAAACAATAATTTTAAAATTGGTAAATTTCAATTATTTTTAAAAATTTTTTTACATACAATATTTTTATAAATTGATGAATGAAAATAATTTTTTTTTTTTATAGATAACTAAATTAATTATCTATCATTTGTTATACTTTTTTAAAATACCGACCTTTTATTATACCACAGAGGATTCAAAATGACACTTTTACTCAAAAAATTAATTTGTCAACTTAATTTTTGAAAATTTTTCGGAAATACTGACACTTTTATATATATCTTAAATTAAAGATTATGTAATATACTTTATTTTGAAAAAAAAAAATTGACTTTTTCTCAGTGAAAACTGATATCAAAGAAAGAAATACAATTTTTGTGTAAAGGTCAAAATTGAAAAAAAAATTAATAAACTGTTGTACAAAACCTTTTTAAAAGTGTTTTTAATAAATTAGTATAATCTGCATATTAAAAAAGGGGTTATGCCCCTTAAATTTTTATTCAAAAATATTTATTTTTAATTTAAACTTTTATAAGTTTAAAATATATTTTTAAAAATAATTTTTTTTAAATTTATATGTTTTTAATATTTTAATTTAATATGTGTTTTTTAAAGTCATGAAAATAGGTTGGGTAAACATTTTCTTGATTCTATTGATTATAGAAAAAAAAAATGGTGTGATTTTTATATCATTAAAACTGACTTCATCCAACTTTTCATATGTAGTGAATAAAAATAAAATAAAATAAAGATAAAAAAAATAGCATTGGCGACTGTTTTAATATGAGAAATTGGCTATAAAAGTAAAAAAAATTGTAATTTTCTTTAATAAAAATACTTTTTTAAAGTATACAAGGTTTGTTCAGAAAATAACGAGAATTTTTTTATTCCGCGGGTTTGGAAAGTCTGATTATCAAATAATTTTTTAATATTGTTGATACATATAATCCTGAAGTATGAAAAAATTTTCAGCTGGATTCACTTTTTATTTTGTCAGCGACAGTCACTAAGGTTAGACGTGCTTGTTCTTATAAGTTTGGTGATTTTCGTTTGTTAAAAAAAATTTATCAAAGGATTTGTATCATATTTTGCGTAAAAAATGAAATATAGTAACAACAAGTGTGAAATGTTAACAAAGCCCATTGGTAATTCTGCCATGAGTAAAACAAAGGATTATAATAAGTGGTATAAGCTTTTTCAAGAAGGCCTTGAAGACATTGAAGATGACGAATGCCGCAGCATAACATTAGCCGATGATAATGTGGAAAAAGTGAAAGAAATGGTAATGGTTATTAATAAATCACAATCAGAGTAATCGTTTATGATGTTAGAATATCGATTGGCTCATGCCAAAAATTTTTTTCAAATGTTTTGGGTATGAAACGCGTAGCAGCAAAATTTATTCCAAAATTGCTGAAGTTTGATCAAAAACAGCGGCAAATGGAAGTTGCTTAGGAGTCACTTAATGAAGTCAACGACGATGCAGAATTACTAATACGTGTTATAATAGGTGATGAAACGTAGGTTTTTGGATACGATGTCGAAACTAAAGCTCAATAGTCCCAGTGGAGGAGGCATTCTGGATCGCCAAGACCAAAAATGCTCAACTAGTGTAATTGAATGTGAAGGTTATGCTCATTGTGTGTGTATTTTTGGTCTTAATGTTTAATTAAATAATTTTAATAAAAACCATACTAATCAATTCTATGTAACTCTAGGTGTTTAAATAGATGCTAAAATTAAAATATCTTGTATAGTTATATCTTACAGTATTCTACTATAAAAAATATTTAATATTATTATTATTATAATATTTATACTATAAGAAATAATCCACCAATTTCTTAAAATTAAACACTATCTACAGAATTGTATAGAAGCACTTCTTATAATAGTGATTTAATCACACTTACATAGTGATTAAAATAAATATATAGATGATATCTGACATATCATTTATACTTGTATTAACTATGCCATGTCCACACATACTAGCGACCATACTGTGCTGTTTTTTAATTTTAAAATACCTTACAAAGAGTTGTCATAGTAATAAGAGGCCACTAATTGTCATAAAAATTATATGAATAATTTACATTTAATATACAATTAAATGTATTTTTTTTTATTTAACCTTGTAAATGAAATTTTAAAAAAAGTATCAATAATAACATTTATTTTGACTTTGATTATATACATTTACAACGAAGAACTTTAAGAACATTAATTATATAGAAACTTTGATTATTACCACAGGTGGTATGTGTATTGGGCAAACTGAACATAATAAGAAACGTTATTGTCATCAATGTTGTTTTAAAAAATTATTGAAAACTTAGTATAATTAATATAATTAATGTGCATTACCTTTGTTGAATGAATATTATATGCAATTAGACTTTGATTCAAAGTAACTGCCAATACAAATGGATACTTCAAACAAAACGAATCAACATTATTTAAAATAATACGTTCATTTTCAAAAAGTCTTTTAGATATACCAAGACCATAGATATTGTCTTCCATTACATTAAAATGCATACACTCTTCAGGGAAACTAATAAAAGGATCTACTAAATTTATTTTTTCTTTCCATAATAGTACATTTCCATCTGATAGCTGTATAAGTGCACCTAAGGTATGGTAGGAAATACCAATAACTGGATTGCTAACATTATGTTCCATGCTAAAATATAAACATTAAAAATACATTAATATCTTAAATAAATATCAATATTAAATAATTTTTTTAATGTACTAACATAATTTTTAAATTATCATTTGATGTCGAGGCCACACAAACATGATGAATATTATTAACTTCAGATAAACTAAAAATAAAAGTACTTTCATTGAACCAAAACCAATGATTACACAAACAATTTGCATCCACAGTATTTTTAAATGATTCTAAAAAGATATTTATTATTAAAAATATTATACGTAAAAAAATTAAGTACAATGGTTATTAAACTGTTTTTTCTATAATTTAAAATTTTGCAAGGAATTTGTTCCAAAAAGAACAGATTTCTAAAAAAAAGTTCTTTTTGTAGGAATGAAGCTATAGGAACTACTTATTCTAAAAATTAAGAAACAAAAAATTGAAACAATTAAACAAACTAATTCATTTTTATGGAAAAAAATTACAGTTTTTTTAAATTTTCTTTTTTTTTTCTAGATGTTATGAAAATTACATGTGAATTTATATAAAAATATTTTTAAGAAAAAGTAAAATTAAGTTAAACTCCAAACGTTTTGTTCAAATTGTTATTATGAGCAGAATGATTACAATATACCCTATACATTAATTTTAAAATATAATTTTTATTTTTTAGTATTTATATAATAATAACAGTAGATTTCTAAATATTTTTTCAAAATAAAAAGGGAACTAGTTTTTATTTAGAAAAAAGAATGATGATTTGGAACGAGTTTCTATTTTAGGAATTGAACGAGGAACAAAACAAGTTTCATTTAGAAAGAAATTTTCTTAATACTACAATTTCTATACAACTCAAACATTGTTTTTTTTTTTCCTAAATTTGGAATTTTGTATTATATACACATCTTTAGAAGTTTTGCATTATCAATAAAATTAAAATATTTAATACTTACTGTTTTTTACAAATTCTTGCTTATCATTACTGTAATCATAAATGTGAATGCTATTATCATTGCAAACAATAGAAATACAATTATTTCCTCTAAAAAACAAAATAAGTATATGTCGTATAATAACTCAGTTCTTTAAAAATATAAACAAAAAGATTAAGAAACACAAGATATATATTAAAATAAAATACTTTTACATAGAACTTGCTATATAAAATCAACACGTTAATAATAACACTGTGTCCATTTTTTGTATTTGTGTCAAATTTAATGAGATAAATTGTATTTTGTTATTTTTCTCAGAGTATGGAGACTTAACAGAAAACTTTAAAATTTAAATTTAAGGTCAAAAAATTAAATGAAAAATAAATTATTGTAAAAGCTTATTTTAATATTAATTCAAAATAAATGCTTGAAAAAGCTTACTTCAATATTAATTCAAAATAAAATGTTTGATTTAATAATGAAAATAAGTCTTCTAGATGATCTGTAAAATTATTTAATGGATTTAAAAAATAAGAATTTCAAAATTAAAGAATTCTTTATGTCTACTGCCAATAACCAAAAACTTATCAATACTGATTAGTTGTTTAAAACAAACAACAATATGTTATATTATTCTAGACTATCATTATTTCAACAATTTTAAATACCATAATTTTATAGAAATATAATTCTGTTTAATAATCACACTTTTATTCAAATATCTTAATTATTATATCTATCCATTATCAAGTCTCTATCGCAACTATTTGGTGTTGGCTCTAGCTTATTGATTTGATGGAACTTTATACTGGTTATCAACTTAGCACAACCTCAATATGGCTAAGAAAACCAGTAAGGATGCAAGGTGTGCGTGACTGATTTTCTGTATGGTCACCCATTTGATAACTAACAGTAAACAGTGCAGCTGACACATCAGAGCACTAAGACAACAATCAAATAATCTACTATGCTACACCATGTCCCTATTATTTAAATATCTTAATATTAATTTATAAAGTTGACTATTTTTTTTATCATAAGTCAAAATAGTCAATTTAGAATATGGATAAGTTTTAAATAATTTCACTACAAATATAGAATTACTACAAAATGAATGGTGTTAATTTACTAATAGGGAAACGACTAATAAGATAATGTAACAAAATTGTGATTAATTTCTTGAAAATTCCATTTTATTTATAAGTCTAAAAAAATTCTATGTAAAATTTAAATAATAGGCTTATACATAATTATATACAAAATTTAAATTTACAAGAATATAAATAGTAAAATATAATAATGTACAATAAAAGGATGTCATATAATATGAATAACTTTTTTCTTTTTGAATATTTTCATAAGTTTTTTAAATGAAAAACAACATTTTTATTTATTAGTTGGTAACCATAAGTCTAGGTGCAATATTCATAGACATAAGTTCTTGGAATAATAATTTTGCAGCATAGGGTAATCTGACTTGCGAAATTTGAGTTTTATTTTTACAACCTTTACATTCAAAAGTGTTATTTCTTAAATTGGCAATAGCAATCAACCCACAAAAATTACATATGTGAATACGATAAGGATCAGAAACTTCAAATAAACGTTCACGTAAAAACTGAGCAGCACCATGGGCAATTTGACAATCTCTTTCCATCTCGCCAAACCGTAATCCACCATCCCTATAATGAAAGATAAAATAGTTTTATTTAAGAAATACAAAATAATTTTTTAAAATATATAAACTAATTACCTTGCTCTTCCTTCCATAGGCTGCCTCACTAAAATTTGAACAGGTCCTCGAGCTCTTGAATGTATTTTATCATCTACCATATGTTTTAGACGCTGATAATAAGTAGGTCCCAAAAATATTTGTGCGTTAATTTTTCTTCCAGTAAAACCATTGTACATAACTTCATTTCCTCTTAAATGATAACCATACTCTTGAAGCAAAGTAGAAATCTTTTGTACATTGACTGCATCGTTAAATGGTGTAGCATCACCAATTTCTCCTTTGTTAGCTGAAACTTTACCTTGTAAACATTCAATTAAATGACCAATTGTCATTCTTGATGGAATAGCATGAGGATTTATGATAATGTCTGGAGACACGCCTTCACATGTAAAAGGCATATCTTCTTGTCTATATTGTATACCACAAGTACCTTTTTGACCATGTCTAGAAGCAAATTTATCACCAATTTGAGGAATTCTTTCTGATCTTACACGTATTTTGCAAAATTTGTAGCCTTCAGAGTTTAAAGTTAATAAGACTTGGTCAATAAGACCAGTTTCGCTGTTTCTTAAAAAAGTACTAGCATCCCGTTTGGAAAATTTTTTTGTAGTACCTTCAAGTTCATCTTCATTATCTGGAAGAGTCATAGTTTTCCCAATAATTACATCATCTCCGGAAACTCTTAAACCAGGAGATATTATACCATCATCATCCAATTTATCATATATAGCATTTCTCATACCTTGACATGATGCACGATTAGGCTTTTCAAATACTTCCTCTTGATCACCAATACGTTTTGATTCAGAGTCTTTGTATGAACGGAAGAAGACAGATCTAAAAAATCCTCTTTCTACAGCAGAAGCATTTAAAATAACACTATCTTCTTGGTTATAACCAGTGTAACATAAAATTGCTACAATTGAGTTAATACCCGCAGGAAGTTCTCTAAAACGTAGATATTCCATTGATCTAGTAGTTACGAGAGGTTTATGAGGATAGTAAAGCACATGAGCTAATGTATCCATTCTAACATGATAATTAGTTATATATACACCCATAGCCTGTTTACCCATAGCACTTTGATAAGTATTTCTGGGACTTTGATTATGATCAGGAAATGGTATAATAGATGCACATACTCCCAATATCATAGCAGGATGAATTTCACAATGCGTGTATGTTGTACAATAAGCATACTCTTTTTCTTGTCTTAAATCATCTGGTGACATTGCAATCATTGTAGTTTCTTCTTCTAGAGTATCAATATATTCAACTACACCATTTGATACCAATACTTGCCAACCATAATTATTATAATCTCGTTCTTTCAAACTATCAATGTGACGTTTCTTCAATAGCAGCTTTCCATTTTCAACAATTAGTAATGGTCTACAGATTCGCCCAGCATCAGTATAAATTCTAATTTCACGATCACGTATATCACGAATAATACTAACTTCACTTACAATGATATCCATTTGACGTCGAAGTTTTCTAAGTGTACCCATTAGTTGTTCTGGGTCGCGGTGAATACCAACCCAACAGCCATTAACAAATATTTTTGTTGCATCAACAATTGCTGAAGGAGCAATTTCTTCCAAGTTTTCCATACTCCATTCCTCTAAAAACTCTAAAATAGGGGAAGGTTGAGAGCCAACAGAAATATATGCCATTAATGCTAAATTTTTTACTAAACCCACAGCAGCTCCTTCTGGTGTTTCAGCTGGACACAACATACCCCATAATGTGTTGTGTAACTGACGAGGCTTAGCTAGTTTACCATCTCTTCCAATAGGAGAGTTAACTCGCCTAAGATGAGAAAGAGTTGAAGCAAATGTAAGTCTATTTAACACTTGCGATACACCAGCTCTTGCTTGATGAGCTTTTTTTTGATCACCCCAATTTCCAGTAGCTAAAGAATATCTTAAACCATCAGTTATAAGTTTAGTTTTAATAGCCAAATCTAGATTGAAATCTTTACCACGATCAATAAATTTTTGTGCATACATACGTACTTCTTTCATTAAGTTTTTAAATAATCCTCTAAATAAAAATGCTAACAATGGACCAGCTAAATCTAAACGCTTGTTACCATAATGATCTCGATCATCTAGTTCACGGCGACCTAGAGATGCCAATAATAAACGATGAACCATGTAACCCAAGAAATATGCTTTTTTAGTTTCACAAAAATCTGAAACACCCACATGAGGTAACATTTCTTTTTGAAGTATTTCTCTAGCATATTTTATACGTTTTTCTTTAGTAACCCCAGGTCTTGCACCTCGAGAACCAATAAAATTCAAAGCAACATTTTGTTCTTGAATAACAAAAGCTTCATCTAAAGAGGGTTTTACCATTTCCATCATTTCAGGATCATCAAAGTCATATATAATATGTTCTAAAATATCTCTATCAGCAACAAAGCCTAATGCTCTGAATACAATCATGATAGGGATTTCTTGCTTAATGTAAGGTAGAATAGCAATTATACGTTGGCCAATAGCAGATTTTTTAATACTTTGTCCACCACGAGCCATCATATTAACCCAGAGAGTAGAAGTAGGACGAGATGAATGTTCCAAGCATGACCGTATCTCTGCTTTAAAAGCAAATTTTCCATCTTTCATGCTAAACACATAAACTGTGTTAGTAGCCATTTTTTCTTGAGCTATAAGAACTTTTTCAGAGCCATTAATGATAAAATAACCACCAGGATCTAATGGACACTCATTTAATTCAGTTAAATCACGATCATTTAATCCAAACAATAAACAATAAGTAGATCTTAACATTATAGGAATTTTACCAATAAACGATTTTGAATGTTGGGTAACTACTGGTTCATCACCATCTTTAAGAACAGTTTTAGTAATATCTACATAAAGTGGAGCAGAATATGTCAAGTTACGAAGCCTTGCTTCATTAGGCATCATTGGTGATGGCGAGCCATCTTTTTCCCAATGGGTGGGTTTAGACAAATAAATTTGTTCAAATTTAATTTGATACTTAGTTGGTGTATCGATTTCACCATGAGTATGTTGGGATTCCGCCTGCAATTCAATTTGTGGAGAATCTTCAACTATTCGCTGTACAGACATTTGTATAAATTCGTCAAAAGAATCTAATTGTTGACGCACTAATCCTTTTTCATCAAAATAAGAATTTATTACTATCCAACATGCTTCTTGCCAAAGTTCACTCGAAATTTCTTCAGTCTCCTCCTCTTCTTCATAATCATCATCTCCCAGATCGTACATTTTCAAATAATATTTCTAAAAATTATTCGAAAAACTGCACAAAACCCATAACACGCTGCGATTTCAACAATATGTAAACTAAACACAGATTAAGCAGTCAACAACGGTTTATATAATATACCAACATCGTTATCATAGTAGATAATACCAAAGAGGATATAAACACATTTTGGGTAATGTATAATTAAAAAAATAATAAAAGTCAAGGTCCATAAACCTTGGTATAAGTCTATGACTATAGAACATGTGTGGATCTTATCACATGATAATTCGACTACAAATACCGTATTTAATCTATGCCAGGATTACTATGTGATTAAATGGTAATGAACTACCTAGATTCCCTGTAATTATATATGCACATGTATATAAAAAGTATGATTAAATTCGCATGTGTATTTAATCTATGGTCCTATAATCTATGAAAAAATAGATCTAATTTTGTCATGCTTCTAATTACTAAATAATATCGCTTCAAAAAGAGTGTTGTCGGTGGGCAGCTTCTCTTCTAAAAATAATCAAGTCAAAATAACAGCACAGGAGGGTCGCGGTATAGTTGGATCAAGTATAATAATATCTGACATTAATTAAAATTACTATCATAAAAAACGCTTCGATGCAAATCTTTAGATAGTGTTTAATTTTAAAAAATTGGTGGATTATTCCAAAAGCTACATGATCTGCTATTTCCTTATTTATATCCTGATTAAGATAAAATATGTCGAATGAAAAAGGGATTATTAAAAAATATTATTTCTCATAAAAAAATTGTATTTATCCATACATTTTCAATAAGTTATAGCATAATAAAGTTAAAATAAAATCGAGAATTTTCACACAAAAATAGCATTTGGTAGCCATTTTAACCGTGAAGATAAAATAAAGTCCGAAATTTTTTTTTTCATCATAAAGTTCATTACATTAGTTTTAATTAAAGATATATATAAAAGTGTCAGACTTTTCGGAACACTTTCAAAAGTTGTCATTTTAAATCCCCCGCTGTGGGCAGGTTAAGTGTCAGATTTACAAAAAAAATATACCAAATGATAAGTAAAGATATCAAGCATTTATATAAAAAAAAATTATATTGATATGTTCATTTTTGAAAAATCTATGGCAGTTTTAAGTAAAAAAAATTGAAAAAATTAGCGATTTTTAAATTTGTAATTTTTTTGGAGGTTTTCCTCATTTACGGGAAACGAGGGAAATTTTTTCAATTTTTGAGGGTAATGTCTTCGACTAAATACGATTTGTGATCTTTTGACATATCGCTGAAAGAAATCTGTTAGGTGAAAGCTAAGAAAGCGGTGACACAAAAAAAAAAAAAAAA
>NW_026099574.1:27160804-27163779 GCF_025091365.1 Daktulosphaira vitifoliae
AAAAAAAAAAAAAAAAAAACACATAGTAAAACCAATACTTTTTCAGCTTCACATCGGAGCTAAAATCATTACCATCTTTTATACTTATTGTAGATTGTATAACTCAAATAAAGAAAAAAAATTTTTGTTATGCTAAAATGTACTACTGATATACATTTGTTTTTATATTAATTCAATATTTACTGCAGACAAATATTTTCAAAAACTAAGTTTATATCAAATTTTATTAAAAATATAACAGCACACTTCTTTTACAAAATTTTATTTAAAATAAATTATATATTTCTTGTACAATATAATTTATTTTCATAAGCTATTTCATATTAATTTGATATCACAGTATATAATATATTTTTAATAAACATATACTTTTTTTAATACAAGAGAATCTTGATAATATGACAACATATATTAATGTTCACCTTTTTTTGAAGGCTAAAAGAAAATTTTATCCTCTTCCTTTTATATAATTTCTGCTACTTTACATCAATCAATTATATTTAAATTTTATAATATTATCCTTTTTAAGACACATAATCCTATAAAGAAAGGGCATATTCTTTTAGTTTTCAATTACTACTAGACAATTTTAATTAAACAACGGGGGCAATTTTCGTAATCTAAAATTATTTTCTTATCATCAGGTAGACAGCGGTATAAAAAGGCTGGCCATAAATAGCAGGGATAGAAACTAAGGAGATAATGAAAATAANGCCATAAATAGCAGGGATAGAAACTAAGGAGATAATGAAAATAATTTTTTAGTATCAGACATTAGCTTCTTTAGTGCAACCTAAAAATTATTGAAAGGCATCCCTTGTCATAACATTTAAATGATCTATGGAGAAATTTCCTGATCTACCAGCTATATAAACACAAAATGCTAGTTTTAGAATAGAAAAGTAGTTATTTTCAATCAATAATTCTAATGGGCAGTATTTTTAGTATTATTAATAAAATATGGTTATATGGATATGGACACATTCCAAATGAAAATAAATTTATTAAGTATTTATCTCTAGCTAAAACATATTCAAACCTTATTTATTAATTTATATTATACACTGATACAATTTTATGAAGCTTTGATTCCATTTCCAGAGGGGGGTACTATTAAATCACAGTGTAAACCAAAAAGTAAGTTGCATTTAACCATAAAATAAAAATTACATTACATTAATGAAATTTTTTTTTTTATTTGAAAGTAGACATAAAATGCAATGCTTTTTTTCACTAAAGCTGTCAACTAAATTGTGGTTATGAGAATGTCTGTATACTTTTCATTTAAATATATGGAGGATATTATAGGTAATTTTTGTCAAAAGACATGAATAAGACGGTTTCCCCAGATGATGATTTTTAAAAATTTTTTAGTCCTACAATAACTAGACGAATTTACTTTATTAGTCTATTCAATTGAATTAACTTGTTTTTATAAAAGATTTCATTAAGTGTTTTTGATGTAAGAGGTTTTTTACTCGGTGTTCATGGTTATAGAATTGGGAGGATTAGGAGGTTAATCACTCCTAAAATGAAAAATATTTCTACCAACTGTATATTCCAAAAATTTTTCACAATCTGAGGTTCTTTTAAAATGGCTCAAATAAAATTTATAAATACATATAATTCACAGCCCTGGTCATAACTTTGAATATGTTGTCAAGTTTTAAAAAACGGAATAATACCCAAAGCCTACAATTTTTTTTCTTCATTAAATTTTAAAAAGATTTATTAAGTTGAGTTCTCTCACAAACTCCTTCAGCCTATAGTTGTCAATTTTGATCGCTATAATTTACTCATTTATTGCATCAACTGACACACAATCATCTGAATACAGGCCACTTTAAAATTAAACGATAATTTAGAGATGATTTATCAAACTTTTGTCACACACTTTTTGCACTAAGTATTGAATTTGAATAAGTGTAAGAATAAGCAAATAATTATAAGAAAGACTATTGATCTAAATTTGTAATATAACCTGAGGTATTATCAAACTAGCTATAATGAAACAATTATAATGTTGCTTGGCAAGAAAAATCTTTTATGGGCTTTAGAGAATATTTTATGTAATATTTTGGGTTATGTGTTTTATCAAACAGCAAGAAATGATTGTTGTGTATTACTCTGGGTTGTACTATCCATTATTTAGCAAAAATATAATCATTGAAATTCTAAAAAAGTTATTTCCTAATATTAATAATAAAATTAATTATTAATTTACCTTAAATTCCTAGGTAGGAATAGCACTGACTCAATGGGCTTGTCTAATATTAATTTTGTATGGTACATAGGTGGTGGTATAACTACTTCATTGAAAGGAGTTAACAATACAGAACCTAAAAGATATCATTTTTAAATTTTAATAAAAATAAATTGAAATTCCAAAATTTATCTTACAATTATTGATGACAGCCACCCAATCTAGTGAGTCACAGTTTGAAGTATGTAATATTTCTATCCAGTGTAAAATAAAGTATAAACCATTTTTCGTAACTAATTCTAAATTATTATTAAGTAACCATTTCACAGCAATTATGCTGCTTTCAAAAATCATCCATTTTTTTATCTGCCATTGATAATTTGTACATCTTAATAATATTAAACAGTTTTTTCCATCTGAATAATAACAATGAAGACATAGTATAGTACAATCAATACTCCATAATATTTGATTTACCTGCAAATTGTTAATAAATGATTTTTCATTTAAGCTAATAAAAAAATGTATTTTTTATTTTAAATATGTCTTTTAATATATTTAATGGTACACCATTTTCAAATTGAAAAATATTTTATATATTGGTTGAAATAGACTAATAACGAAAAATCTCAATTTTCTTTGATATATTCCATTAATTCTAGACCCTCATATTGTATTAGTAAAGAGACAATGGATGCAACTATATAACTTTTTAAAATATAACTATAAAAAAAACGGTAGCACAGTGGGGTCGAGGCACAGTGGGACGAGG
>NW_026099574.1:27163879-27165588 GCF_025091365.1 Daktulosphaira vitifoliae
GGTAACAGACACAAAAAAAAAAAAAACACATTTTAGTAAAACCAATACTTTCTCAGCTTTGCATCGAAGCTAATAATAGATAATAATAATAATAATAATAATAATTAATAGAAAATAGGGAGGAAATTAATCAAAGGATATAAGTGTGGAGATTAGCTCTTGAAGAAAAAGGTTTGAGAGTAAATAAGAATAAAATAGAGCATATAGAGTACAAGTTTGACAAACGAGTACACAAAATTGGTGAATGAGGAATTCAGTGACAATAGGCAAGAAAAATGATAGGAGAGGTGGAAAGTTTTAAGCATTTAGGATCAATTGTGCAAAAGAGCGGTGTTATTGATGAGGATGTAAGGCATAAGATTAAGTGCGGAGAGAAGCGTCTGGTGTGTTATGCGATAAAAGAATTCCAATGAGGCTGAAATGTAAAATTACAAGACTGTAGTGAGACCAGCTGATGTATGGTTCAGAGTGTTGAACGGTTGATAAAGAAGTCGAGCAGAGAATGAGTATAGCTGAGATAAGAATTCTTATATGGATGAGTGAAGTGACTAGAAAAGATAAAATAAGGAACGAGCATATAAGAGAATGTATAGGTGTTGCGTCAATCGTGGATAAGATGAGAGAATATAGACTTAGATGGTTTAGTCATGTTATAAGGAGAGAAGAATTGGAAGCTATAAGAACAGTTATAGAAATTAATGTTGAAGGAAGAAGAGGCAGAGGAAGACCAAAAAAGAGATAAAGGCATATTATTAAATGTGATATAAAGACTGTTGATGTTTGTGTAGATGATTGAAAAGATTTTGTCAAGTGGAAGTTTATGATAAGGGTGGCTGACCCGAAGTAGTTGGAATAAAGGCGACAAAACTGAAAAAGAGTCAGTTACAATTCTAACTTCATAGAGAAAACGGAAAGTATGTTAAGGATTATAGAATGAACTATCACTTTATTGTATAAAATTTTCAAACTAAGATTACAAGATAGGTTTTAAGGATAAATGCCTAGCTAGTCCCTTATATCATCTATAAAATATGAGCTATTTATGAGAGATGTGAAATGTTTGTTTTCCAACTTGAATTACTCACCACATTATCTAAAAAGATAATTTTAAGTTAATTACACTTCAAAAAATGTATATAATGCAAGAGTTGAAAACTTGTTTTATTTTTTAGTGAATCAAATAAAATCAGCTTGTGTGACCAGTGCTCAAAATTTAATATTGGATATTATTTCATCAAATGAAAAATTTGATTTATTATTAAAACGTCTAATCGAAGTTCGGAAACAAATTGCTGCTGATATACCATATAGTAATTATACAAAATATTTTATTTTTAACTTCTTTAAAATAAAATCTTTTGTTTTAGATACTTTTAATGACACTAGTTCGGAGATTAGTAGTATGTCTTCATATCGTACAACAAGGTAGTAAAGGCTGATAATTCATTATTTATTTTTAATAACTTTTCTGTAATAAGCTTGTAATAAAAAGGAATAGAAAACCGATTTATGCCATGTCAATGGAATTGAACCACAGTATCAACATACTAAAGTGTGCAAAATTAATTATACTATTCTTGTAAAATTCTCATACAAATAAATATAGTTAAAAAAAACTAAAAAATACGCTTTTAAAGCACATTGAACTAAAAAGTTCAAAATAATTTTTAAAATAAGCTTAAAACAATATCGAACGAAAAGTACTAGAA
>NW_026099574.1:27165688-27166029 GCF_025091365.1 Daktulosphaira vitifoliae
TACTTTGAAAACATTAGAAATTAATGATTTTAATTGTTTGTATGGAGGAAATGGAATAACTAACTGTTTAATTGATAAATTTGAATTTTTTTTTCAATTTTTGAGAGTAATATCTTCAACTAGATAAGAATTGTAGTAATTTGATGTATTGTTAAAAAAAGTAGGTCAAGTTAGAGCAGAGAAAATAAATGATAGTCACAAAAAAATATCTTCTCGGCTTTGCATCGAAGCGAAAACTTAAAATATAGTAAAATAATTTTAATACGAATAAGAAATTTCTTCTTGCAAGGGGCGACTAAAGTGATGGGATCCTTGATCTTTATTGAAGTTATTGAATCTAA
>NW_026099574.1:27166521-27188804 GCF_025091365.1 Daktulosphaira vitifoliae
GCAATTTTAAGTAAAAAAAATTGAAAAAATATCGAAAATTAGCGATTTTTAAATTTGTAATTTTTTGGGGGATTTCCCCCGTTTACGGGGAACGAGGGAATTTTTTTCAATTTTTGAGGGTAATGTCTTCGACTAGATACGATTTGTGATCTTTTGACATATTGTTCATCAAAATCGGTCCAGCGAGAGCTGAGATTGAGCGTTCACAGACACAAAAAAAAAAAATAATAAAAAAATAAAAAAACACATCATAGTAAAATTAATACCTTCTCAGCTTCGCATCGAAGCTAATAGAGGTAATAATGAAAATTTATAATGGCAGTGTATAGTGGTTTACATAGGGATAGGTTTTTAACCTCTTTCCTGAAACTAGTTCAGCTATACAGTGATACATATATAAAAAGTGAATCATATATATAATGATTTACAGCTATATAAGGGTTCTGTTATTAACCTTTAGCAAAAATCTTAACTGATCTAAAATCATAGGTACACTACTGGCAGTTCATCCAAAAAATTTGTTTGAGATGACTTTATGTAATAAACAAATTAAAAACCATCAAAGAAAATGGTCACTTATATGAACTTGATATTGTTAATAAATGGTCAAGATTAAAAAAACTAAAAACAAGGAATTTAGATTGTTCCAACACAAGTAAAATGTATTGATTTAATTGTACAACTTAAATAAGATTAGTAATTTTTTTTTATTTTAAACTAAAGATTCTGTATTTCATCAATGAATAGCTATAAAACCTGAATAAAACATTTCAGCAAGTTTATTAAAAAAAATCCAATATTAGTGAACCCAAAAATCATAAACCATTTGACTACATTATAGAATAATTTTGACACAACAACAAGCTTTGCTTTCTTAATATTTAAACAAGACAATTGAACTAAATTTACTTACTTTAAGTCCAGATGGTAATTTAAAATCACCATGCTTTAATCCATTTTTTTCCATAAAACTTATAAAATATTCTCCATTATATTTTTGTGGAAATGACATAAGATCTTTAGATGTTTTCCAACTTAAAACTGTTTCTATACCTATAACATATTTTTAATAATAATATTAAGTAATCCTATAATAATATATACTAATTTTAAGTCATATTAATATGCTATTAATATATTTCACTATAAAAAACTTTATATATGTATGAAATTATCAAAAATTAAACCTGGTTAAAGAGAATGCTAATAGTAAACAACAGAAGCATAAAAAAAACTAAGTCCAGACCTATTAAGAATACAGAAATCCAACTATTAAACCGTCAAAGTATAATAATTAAAAATATGAAACAATGTACTATTTTATAGAAAAATTCTTTTAAAGCATTATAAGAAAAAAAAATTGTTTTTGACAAAATTATAATAATATTAAAACATAATCTTTTTTTTTTTATAATTTTTAAAATAATAATAAGAAATCCTTGTTTTTTTTTTTTTAAGTTAAAGATAATAGTTAAAATTTTAGGTACCTGAAAGTGATTCACTAATAAACTGAAGAATACCATCCCTATTGAAAATTTTAATTGTTCTTAGATTAATCAATTCATTAAAATAACCAACAGCAAAAAATAAACTATCACATCTCCAACAAACATTTAAAGATTTATCAGTATTATCATCATCACCAATTATTTCTTTAATATTTCTTTTAGACTTTCCTTCAGATCCATGAAATTGTGTTTCTTTTTTGCCCCAGCCAACATTAACAAGGTGTTGTTCTGTTAATACTATATCTTTAACATTAAAATCATTAAGAACTTCGAAGCATTCAGATACTAAATTAATTTGACCTCCTTCAGAAACCAAAATACTGCGTTCATAATCTGGACTACATATTATCTGACTAGGCGGTAGATCACACTTGAATGCTATTTCAACAATATTTTCTTGAATTAAAATAATATCCCCGTTAGAACAACCAACCAAAAAAGAATCCCAAGGTTGATTATATGCATAACTAATAATTTTAATCTCTTGATCCTTATAATCTTCAATTTCGACAAGACTCACTACTTTAAGGGGTCCAATTCCTAATTTTACACGCCAAATTTCATGATCAGTTGAATAACAAAATTCTCCATTATTGATTATAATTGCAGAATTTGCATTAGTTAGTTGTTCAATACAAACTAATTGTGATTTATGTAATTTAAGGTTCTTCATGTTGTCATCAGTAAAATTTTGAATACTAAATAGAATGTGATTTTATATCAAAAATTATAAATGCAAGTATAATATTATTTCTGATAAATTAGAACAAGTGTTATCTAACGACACCACGTGATTTACTTTAACAATGATTCGTTTAGAAAATAAACTTACTGATAATAAAATAATAACTGATAATAGTTTGGATGCATTCTTCCATCGATTGTGAGTAAGTAGCGTTGATCGTTGAATTCTTACGTCTGTACAATATCTTCAGTTATATAATTATTATTTATTACTTTAATTTTATAAATAAGATTTTTTATTTTTCTGTCGGAGATAAAAATTTATTCTATTCACCGTTTAAACATGAACAACTATTCTGTTGATAATGATACAATTCATGAAATGGAACAGCTATACTTTAAGATTAATAATAAACAAGTTGTATTTAAGACAGATAAACGAACTGTCGACAAACTAAATGATGGTATGTGTTATTTAATATTTGTAGTAACCTTGTAGAGATTATATAATGTTCATTGGCTATCAATAAACAATTGAATTAAATTTATACTAATTTTCTTCTTAATTTAGTATTAAGAACCTAAATAAAGAACTGTTCTATGCATCCAAGTTAAACTAGATTTAATTACATTACGTGATATCTTAAGATATATTTTTTTCTACTTTTAAGTAGATTTATAATAAAGTGAAATTAGATTGTTTTTTATTTGATATGAAATTTTTCTTTGAATTTTGGTTAAGTTGTATTAATTGATATTTTTTTAAATTAACTTGAACATATATATTTTAAGATTGTATTAAGTATAGTCTAGCTTAATTTTAAGTAGTTACAATTCTATTTAATTGATTTTTCATGTCATGTTATAATATTTTTATAACAATTTTTTATGGTTTAATTTGAATTATTTGAGTGTCAAGTAGAATTTTCCAATAATTTTTATAATACTATATAACAAATAAGTATAATAATTAAATTTAACACTGGCAATATCCACATTCTAGATTTATTTAGAGTTTTATCTAATAAAAATCTGACTTTAAACATTTCTGAAGTATAGTCATGAAGGTAAGAGGTAAACAGCTGTAAAGGTTATAACGTGATCTACGAGGCTAATAGAGGCAGACGTGCAAAACAAGAATGCATTATGAGGAAAAAAATATTGAATAGATAATTTAAATTAATTTTTATTTTTCATTGTCTGTACTATTATATCAAGACATTCTAAATACGTTTATAATAATTTTAGCTGTGTTATGATGATAGAAATCATGTGGGATGATTTTGAGTGATAAATCTGGAATAGTTATATTATGCACTGTTAATTTGCTAATTAATCAAAATCACTATATTATGAAATAATATCACATCATATTTTTTTTCAATTGGTTAAAATAAAATAATTTCTTTAGAATGTTGTACTAACACTCTTGAAAATTAAATATTAATATGTATTTTAAGTGTTGTTTTGTTATGATGAAGTTTGAGAATGATTAGTTAAGTAGTGAAAACAGTTAGGCTTCTATTATGTAATTTTTTATATGTTTAATTAAAAGAGAAAGCAATAATAAGGTTTATCAAATAATCAACCATTTACTTTGCTTTAATATATTTTAGTATAAAAAATAAAATAAAATTGTTTTAGAGGAAGTTTTAATGAATTATGTAAAAGCTATAATAAATTCAAGGATGCTAGTATTAAATGGACAAAGCTTAATTAATTATCCAGTAAATATAACAAGGACAGATAGTTTAAATACATCAAGTCCCATAATTGAACTAGAGGTCTCAACTATTGTGCAACCTGATGGTGTTGAAGAACTTCATTGTGTACTTTTAAATGAGTAAGTATAAATACTTTTTTGGTATAACTTTTTGTATAAAAAATTATAAATGAATGGCACATTATCATAAAATTGAATTGTTAAATTGTATATTGATGTATTTATTAAACTTTGTTCATTTAGTGGCAGTCCTGATGAAATTAAATCTTCAAATGACTTTAAATCTGTTGTTATAAGTCAAAATGGATCAGACATCATTCCTTGGAATGACATTAGTGAAGCCTATGTGCCAGACAATGCTAGTAAGTCATATTTTATTGCTTGTTATTAATAATATGACTTAGTTATAAATAAAAAAAAAAACAGTGCATGTTACAAAAAAGCGCGGATAAGGTGAAGAAAAATTTTTTAACATACTGTGAGCGTTTAAAAATTTTATTAGAAAGGCTCATGGCCACCAGCGTTTCTCAATTTAAACCTGAAATTTTTACCAGATCTGCCCAAAGATATTGTTTAGGTATCTTGAAATCTGTTGATCATTGATTAAGTTCTGAACCTTTTTTTTAAGTCCACGCGCACAGTTTTTTGTAAGATATAATTTTGATTTGTCCATGTCAATTTCATTTAAATTTTATACATATTATTATTAAATGTATAAGTATTACTTTTATTTATAATATATATATAATTATTTATTTATATAAAAAAATGTAATATCTATAAATTTAATTAATTATACATATTTTTCTTCTTCTTCTTCTTCCTGGCCAACTGGTCTCACTACTGTCTTGTAAAATTTATGTTTCAGCCTCATTGGAATTCTTTTATCGTATAACACACCAGATGCTTCTCTCCGCACTTAATCTTGTGCCTTACGTCCTCATCAATAACACCACTCTTGTGCACAATTGATCCTAAATGCTTAAAACTTTCTATCTTTCCTATCACCTTTCTTGCCTAGTGACACTGAATTCCTCATTCACCAATTTTGTGTACTCGTTTGTCAAACTCGTACTTTATATACTCTGTCTTCTACTTATTCTTAACCCCTTTTCTTCAAAAGCTGATCTCCACACCTCTAGCCTTTGATTAATTTCCTTCCTATTTTCTACTATTAACACTATATTGTCAGCAAACAACATGTACCAAGGCACCTCTCCTTGTATTTCTCTCGTAATTTCATTCATTACTATAGAGAATAAGTAAGGACTTAAAGCAGAACCTTGGTGCACTCCTACTCTTACCCAAAAACCTACTGTTACTCCTCCTATGCTTTTTATCCTGGTACAAGTGCTATCATACATATCTTCTATTATATTAATGTATCTTTTTGAGACTCCTTTTCTCATTAATGCCTACCTTAAAACTTGAGAGTACCTTATTATCAACACTTTTTATACACCTTATATAATGATAATTTTTAACCTTTTCTTTCTTACTTTTGTAAGTCTATAGATTTATTTTTTTTTAATTATATATATTAATAATAAAAAATAAAATATTAATAGATAATAGATAATATTTATATACATTATTTACTTAGAATAATAATTAAGTATAAATAATAATATATTTATTTATTTTCCTTTTTAACGGGTGTAAGAATCCGTCATAAAAATACATTTTACAGTGCAAGTATAACATTAGAACAAGAAAAACATATTTAAAATTTGGGTGGATCAAAAAAATTTGATCTTCGAAATTCTCTGGTTGCTCAACGTGGTTGCAGATATTTAACCAAAAATACTCCAAAAAACAAAAAAACGCTTCTTTTATTTAATTTTTGGTCAAATATTATGACATACATATAAGTATATGGATATCAATATAGTTTTTAATAAATATACCATATAATTACATTAATTATGATATACATATCAATTTTTGATTTAAAATTTTAAAACCAAAAAAATTGTATTCTACGGTAAAAATCAAACCATTCTGATATAATTATCGTAATATTTGACCAAATATTGAGTAACAGAAGCCTTTCCTTTGGGATATTTTTGGTAAAAATACTAAAAACACTTTGAGCAACCTGTAAAATTTTTTTTAAAAATCTCAAATCTTTACAAAATTCCAATTCAAATGTATTTCGAAGATCAAATTTTTTTTATCCACCCTAATGTATATGACAAATAATAACAAACAACAAAAGTTTAAATAAATAGTAACAGTAATAATATTATAATATACCATTAAAAATGCAAATAAAATGAATAATTGATGAAGAGTTATGTATACATTTTGCTTAAAATAATAAGATTAGCTGTAATTAGAGCCCTCGGAAAAAAAGATGCAGAGCTATAGTTGTTTTTATAGAATAGAACATAAAACTAATTAGATTTTCTTAAACCACAATTTGGTATTGTAAAACCAATCATTAATAACAGTTCAAGGAAATTGATAAATCCACTTAATAAATCAAATAAGAGCATAATATCTACAAAATTTCTCATTAATTCACAAGACATGTATCACAATTGGGATAATTGCAAGTTATTAGGTATATTTAATTTATAACATAATAGCTTAAAGAATTTGATTTGAACATTTTCAATTATATATCTGTATGAAATATAATTCGGTGACTGAACAAAATTCAAGATGAGATTGAACTAATGAAAAAAATTAATTTTTAAATATATAGATATTTTTAAAATCTTTTGTGTTCCTATTAATGATATCCAACATCTCAAAAGCATCATATTATCCATGTGTGATGAAAAACATATTTTGGAATCAGTAGTAATCCATAGGTCACTAACAGAAGTAATTTTTTTTTTTATGATATAATTATCAATTTTATAATTAAAGGTAATTGTATTATTTGTCCCAGTAAAAGTTATAACACTACATTTATTTATATTAAGAGGTAAACCACTAAGTCGATTCCAGATAACAAATCTATCCAAATGTAACTGTAAATTTAAGGTGACAGTTGGAGATTTAATACTTGAAAATAGTTAAGTGTTATCAGAAAACAAACAAATGTCACCAAACTATCAAACATAGAAGCTAGATGATTTATAAATAATATAAATAAAATAGGTCCAAGGTACAAATCTTGGGACACACCCGAAGTTATTAAAAATTCATTTGATATGAATGAAGATAACTTCACAACTTGAGTACAAAAACTAATATAGGATTTAATAGATTCCAAAAATTTATTATAAATGCCACATAAAACTAATTTATTAAAGAGAAAATGATGACTAAATTTATCAAAAGCCTTTTTATAAATTGAATCCATTTGAATAAGATCATTAAGGGCAGCAAATATTTTAGACTGATAGAGCAATACATTAATAGAAACAGACATATTTTGCCTAACCTATGCTAGTTTTATATATAAAGGGAAACAATTTTAGTTAATTTTTTAGTTATAATTGCTTCAAAAATGTTTAAGGAACATTTTTCAAAAGGCCTAATTTAAAACATTATGTCTGTCCCTTAACTTATGAACTGACGTAAAAATAGATTTTTTTTCCAAACATTAAGGAAATAGCCTAGACTTACAGACTTTTTAAAAATGAGATGTAAAGGTTTTACTTGTACTGAGTTACACAATTTTTGAACACGGGTGGAACACCATCAGGTCCAGTACCTGTATGAATATTTAAGCTTTCAAATAAATCAAAAATTTCATTATGAGCAATAGTACAAAAAATAAGATTAATAGTAATGTTATTGAGTGAAGCAACATTTAAAATTTGAAACTGTATGTTATGACTCTTAGAATCAGCCATAGAAACACTTGAAAAATAATTAGGAAATAATTGGACAGTTTCAGAAATATTTGTAGATGAGATGTTGTCATATTTGACACATTTGAGAAAATTACTATTTGATTTTCTAAAGGAATTAACATATTTCCAAAAAAGTTTTATATTTGATTGAATACTATTTTCAATATTAAAATATATTGAGAATGGCAGCTTGAAATAAGAAATTCACATTTTCTGTAGATTAGGAAATATATGATAATTTTCATGGGAATGGCTAAGTTTAAATTTTTGTGTGCATATTTTTTATCAATAATAAGCTTCCTAAGCTCAGCTTTTATCCAAACTGGGGTGTTATTACCATGAATTTTAATTTTGGGAACAAATTCAGAAAAGTTATAATAAATATTTTCAATATTTATTCATATATATATATAATTATATTTAATTATACTATGATTTGTTTAGTGCCAGCTTTAAAATGGTCACCTGAAATGACATCATTATTAATTGGTCTTCGAGGCAGTCTTAATGAAGAATTCAATTCATCAAAATACAAGTTCAAATTGTGGGAACTTATTGCTCGTCGTATGAACAATGAAATGCCATCTGTAAAGGTTACAGCTAAAGATTGTGATGACAAATGGAGAAATATTGCAGCGACTTATAGGAAAAATATAGAAAAGATAAAATATATGGGTGATTTTAGTGTACGGTGGGAACATTTTAGTGCAATGGATGAAATACTTCGAGGTACTGATGAATTAAAAAAACCAGAATCTTATATTGAAGTTGATAAATTGATTGATAACGATAATTTAAACAGAAGTCCTGACACTGGTTTTATAGATAATGATAAGTATGAAGCCTAATTAGTAAATTAGATTTTCAAAAAAAAGTAATCTATTACAATTTTTTTTTAGCAATCAAGTACTGAATATGAATTCAAATGATGATATGGATTATTTTTTTCTGACTTCAACAACCAATGCTAATAATGGTAAAATATATTTCTATTGAATTGTTTATCACAGACAACATTTTATCTTATCTGTAATAATACTAATTAATTATTTTTTGTTATTGTATTAGGATTTTTTAAGTATAGCATCCTCAACAAAATTTACTATATAAAATAGCAATAGTTTTAATTTTGTATTATAAATCTTCATATTTAATCAAAATATTATTTTGTTCTCAAAATTTAATTTTATTATTGTATATAACATTTATTTAAGATAAACTTTAGTTTTATTATTGATGCAAATATTAACATGTTAAGTTAAATGTTTTTTCTTTTTTAAAAATACAATTTTTATTTATAAATATTGTAACTATTAAAAAAAAAAAACTAAATTAAGCATAATTCCATAATGTATGAACTAATTTTCATTTTTATAATTACTATTTAAAAAAATTAATCCCAATTTTATAAAAATAAAGTTTTTATAAAAAAAAAAATTTGGAAACCTCTGTATGTGTTGGTTATATAAACCTTATTTGAGTCCTTATATAATTTAAATTTAAAATTGAATAAAAGATTTTCGTTCTAAAATTTTAAGATCACTTTATTTTTCGCTTCCAGCATAATTTTTTTTATTTAGGTGGCTTATTAAAAGTTTTTTTTATAGAATTCATTATGTTTCTAAAAGAAAAAATAAATATAACAAGTCTATAAGGATAAGTATTACACAAATTAATTTTCTGAACAAATTGAATAAAATAAAAATAAATTGCTTTTTTAGATTTATAATTGTATTTTAACTAAATGATTTAATTTTTTTTTTTGTAGAAATTCGATTATGGACTCAAGAAATGATATTACTTTTATTTTCTTTAAGACATTCAATGGCTGATCGTTTTGATACTGCAACTAAAGAAACAGAAAAGGATCTTTTATGGTTCGATTTGGTGACTAAAATGAATAAAAATCTTGGATCAAATGCTGATATTGAATCATATGAAGCAGAGTCTTTATGGAACCAGTGTGTTGAACAATATGAAGAGAATCTTAATAAATTAAAAGTTGAAGGACCTCAAGATGTCAAATGGCCATACTTTGCTATTATGGATCAAATGCTTGGAGGAACTATTGAAATTCCAGATGTTTGTCATCCTCGACCTGGTGAAGAATTGGTACCGGTTTTCACTCAAGGAGTATGGAAAAAATCTGAAGTGCTAGACATCTTAAATAACTGCAAATTCGATGACAAGTAAGTATAAAAAGTATTTAAAAATGTAGTCTTATACAAATGTTTTTTTTTCTAGTGTGAATATGGATGAAGACTCTGATCAAAGTGATGATAGTTTAGCAGAAACAAAAAGTGGAGTGAAATGGAGGCCTGAACTTGTTCGAAAATTAATACAATTACGTACAGATGCTGAAAATGAAGTAAAAAAGTGGTTCCGTAAACCTAGTTCTATATGGACTGTAGTACTGAAAAAATTTCGTCGTCTTGGAGTTCTTACATTAACTGAACAAGATTTAGAAAATAAATGGAATAGTTTAGTCAGGTCGTACAACCATAGAGTTTCTGGTATAAGTAAAAAATCAAAAAAACAATGGCCATATTTTTATGGTATGCATAGTGCTATTAATACAATTGGAAATGATATTAATTCTTCTGATATATTTTCTAATGAAGAAAATAAAACTGACCGACCACCTGAGTGGTTTCTTAGTTATATGAGAAAAAAAGAAGCTGTTGATGCATATAAACATGAACAATTAAAAAATATGCTAGCAGACATACAACATAGTCAAATGGAAAATAGAAGGTTGATTCTTTCGATATTTAAAAAGCTTTAATATAACTTACCTAAATTAGGGTATAAAGAATTAAAATAACATTTAATGACTACTGAATATCCTATGTACATATTGTTTTACAAGGCTGATAGCTAAAATTGTGATCATTTTATTTTCATAGTATTTAATTAGATTTTACATTAACTTATGGTGAATTAAATTTTGTTACTATTTATGTGATGTATTTAACTAGTTAGTATCTATACTTTATGATTAATTTATTTTTAGTTGAATTTGAAATTTTTATAAAATAAAAAAATTGCTTTTTAAACAAACTGATATTAGTACTATTGTACGAAGCTATACTCCTATCTACATTATTATTTCTACTCACGTAAAATTAGTGATTGTAGAGATGAAGGTGTTACAATAACGGTTATTTATGATATTATTTCGCCATTCAGATTTTAATAAGATTGATTAGTGACATACCCAAAATTTTTCAATAAATAAAAATTTAGTAATTCTTAGGTGATTTTTTACCTAAAATATTGATTTACCACAGCCAATGGAGGAATGTGTTTCTAAGGTAGCTTTTTAGCTACCTTAGATACGCCACTTTTGATGAAAATTGGTACTAAATTTCTGTAAAATTCTCGATTAAATAAATAGCAGTTTCAAATTAAACTGTACTATGTTAAGCTTTTTAGCATCATAGGGTAAAACATTTTTATATTAAAGGTAGGTAAGTGATTATTGCAGTCATTCTGAAAATTAATATACGTACATTGTTGCATAACAGAAGCGCCTATACTGCACTAAATGTAGTCTACTCGGCCTATCAAGTCACTGAGCTACTAAAATTAATTATACAGGAAATCTCTTTTAAAAGAAAAATTCTAAAGTACTGATTTTNAGCTACTAAAATTAATTACACAGGAAATCTCTTTTAAAAGAAAAATTCTAAAGTACTGATTTTTTTTATAGATTAAAATTAAACTCTATCCGGAAACCTTCCCTTAGAGGAATAAGTTTGGTCTGCAGCGTTCTTATTATAAGAAAGTTTCACAGATTTCAATAGCCTGTAGTGTTTAAAAAACAACATTTATTTTTCATTTAGACTTTTGATTGAAATTTAACTTCTGAAATAACAGAAATATAATTTTTTTATGTTTATACAGAATGTTTATTAAATTCAGAATAACTTATTTTTCTACTTTTCTAAAACAAGATTTTGTAAAGCATTAATAGAAAGTGTATTTAATTACACTGCTACTTCCAGAGAAAAAAAAACAATACTAATATTTAATTTTACATTTAATTAGGTGCAATACTTCATATCACAACACTACTTCTAATTATCTGCTCAAGTTGTTGCGGACTTTTGATGGATCCATTGATAATTTAACATTTATTTGTTTTTGGAACAACGCTTGAGCTAAAGCTGAGCTAACCTTAGTGCATGTTGCCAAGACAAAGTACGACGGAGATGGATTGTGATAAAAGTTAAATAACTCGAATACACGACTCAGTTATTAATACAAATATATTAATATTTTATAATAATAGAATAAAAAATATAATAACGATATATATAGCAAACAGATATACTTTCATTATTATTATAATTTAAGCTACAATATCGATTACTATTAAAGTAATCAACACTACTAAATTTTGGTCTTTACTATTCATATAACAACACTAGACTAAATATTATATTAAAATATAATATTTATCTCATGCCTACCGTAAGCTTAAGCTATATGAGTAAATTAAATGAATATTATGTGTTGATAAGTTAACTATATTCAACGTTTAAAATACGTATAAGTTTTAAGATACTTATATTAGTAAAATAAGCGTTATTTCTGTAAATAAATATGGTAGGTGCATCAATGGTTAATAAACGGTTATAATGCTCCATAGTAAACCATTGGCAGCTCTTAAATAGACCGTCTATGGTGGAATTGTTGATGTTTATTAAACGCATAATAAACTTGATATTGCACACTGGGAATTGTTCAAATATCTTTTACATGCGGAAGTGCTTATCAATAATGTATTATAATTTACAATTGTTCTATAAAATCTATAGTGGTGACCACAACAAAGTCAAATGTGCTTACTTATAATGAATAACCAAAAGCTCGGAATCCTGAAGTAATCAGCTGAATGTCAACCCTCCCTCCTTGAATATTTTCAAGGGGTTTATCATCCTCAATCGTAATATAAAAGTGTAATGAAATAATAGTCGCACATAGAGGGGTGGTTTTACTAACTAATACTCTTGGTATAAATTAGCAAACCCAAGTGAATTACACTATTCTTTTAAGATATTGTAAGGAAAAAATGTCTTTTGTTGTCTTTCAATATTGTGAGTGTGCAATGCCATTGATATAGTATCTGGGGCTGATAAAAATATGTTATTTTTTTTAAATCTGCTTAAAACACAAATAAATAATATATAACGTTTAAAAGATTCATTAGACCAATGTACATTTCAACATTTTTGGTGTTTTTAACAAGCAGTGTTTAAAACGTAACAACCCTGGTCGTATGTGTACTCTACTTTTTTCACTGAGAAATTCCATGGTGATGTCTACTCGTATGAAAAATTACACTTAACGCGACGAATAAATGATCGTCGGTTTATTTCAAATCCTTACTCGAAAATACAAAACGTGACCAATATGGATAGATTTGAAGCTTACTTCCTAGGTATTTTTTTGATAGTTCATTTTGTGGATCTTTATATACCTGATAATAACGTGTTCAATCATAAAAAATAAAAGAACAATCTAATTTCACAAAATTCCCAATGTGTATATATTAAATTAATTTAAAATACTTAGATCAAAGTCAGACAATTATTTAAAAAATATGTAAATATTAATTCTGACGTTCTGTTATTGGATGTATCCTCATCATGATATTTGTGTTCTTGTTATTAAATTTGTGAGTATCATTATTACTTATTGTTTTTTTTTATTAATAGATTGTAATATTCTTTTATAAAAAGTGATTTTATACACTAAATGTGTTTCTATGACGTTATTATTTTAATTATTGGGCATATTTTAGCTGCATTTCATTTGCGCCAATACAAATGTAAGATGTCACGAAAAAAATTTAAATAAAACTGTTATATTATGACTGATAAACTGACATACTGATAAGACATAAAAAATATATCTTTTAATTACTTAATAATTAGTATATTAAGAAATATGTGTAATTAAAAAAAGAAAAAATATGCTCAAAATTATTATTATTTTAGAAAAAAATGAGTGATAAGTCATAAATAAATGACCATGTATGCAGAGTGGTCTATGATGTTTTCAAAAATTAATAACTTTTGATATACTAAATATTTTTTTATTTATGCATTCTTAGACTACGTTAAAATCATATTTTTTATTTTTAAAATAATAAAAAAAAATTGATTTTCAAAGTAGCTGTTTATTACAGCTTTTCTTACAGAAACGTTGAACGGGTCAATAACAATTTTAAAATGAGTATTTGTTGAGTTAAAAGCATTTTAATAATTTGAGTTGGTACGTAACGTGAGTGGAGTATGCATTATTTATATATACATATACAAGCTGTATATACCCTCGTGTAATGTATTAAAATGCTTGTAACTGTATAATGACTTATCTTAAAGTTGTTGTTAATCTATGAAAATATTTATAAGAAGAGGGCTAAAATATGACTATTTTTAAATATTGAAAAAATTTATTATATCATGATGAACTGGATGTTCTAGTCCAAGTTCGATCACGCGGATAAGTGCTGTCGGGAAGAGTCAAAATAATAACTAATTATAATGTAACATTCACTGATTGAACACTGACCACCGAGAAGATAGTGAATTCCCCTTTTATATTTACACTATTTATTAAATATTAATACTATAATACTTTCTACAATTAAGGTATTTGGCAGTATAATCTTACTTTCTAATAATTACAATTTTACATATAAATTCCTTAAAACTAAAATTTACAAAACAATTACGAGTTCACGACAATATTGTAAGTGGACATTTTGTCGGCTTGCAACAATAACGTGGTTTGCCACTTGCATGACGACTAACTATGATAGCAAGGTCGCCACCACCTAGGTGAGGTGTCACAACTATCAGATATGATTACCGGACCATAGGTGGAATTTAATTTTAAGTTAATTAACAGTTTAATTTAAGTTAATATGTCGTTATATGTATAAATTATTATAATACCTCGTGGTTTATTAACCACAACAATGATAATTGAAGTTGTAAGCGGTTGATGTATAAAACATACCGTAGCCCGTGTCTAGATTAAGGAACAGGAATAAAATACACGCGAGTACTTAAGTTATTCGCGCAATAAATTAAATATTACAATTAAAATTAATAAGGAAATTTAATTTAATTGTTAAAAAAGAAAATTAAGTTAAACATGGACAAAATACGATTGTATCAAAAACCATGTCTACAAATAAAGGCAACAAAAATAAAATAATAAAATGTTTAAACAAAAAAATTAAATAATATTACAAACATCGCGGACGGTATTGGAATACATCCGTCAATGTTAATCGAAAATTAATGAAAAACACCAGAAGCAATCTGGACATTCGCTCCTTATGGTTGGTTAGAAGAGAAAGGAAACACGTGATCTCCACACATAAATAAAATTAAGTTAATTTATAATAAAATAATTAATAAAACACAGCTCATTACATAAATATAATATATAAAAGAAAACGATACTCGGTCTCCGAAGAGACCCATCCAATGGTCTGGATGCTTCGCCGAAATAACCTGGCTGTTCGCCGTTGGCGGCTCTACTTCATCATTGAAAATTGGTACAAGAAAACAACAAACTTGCCTTCTAGCACGATCAATGACAGAAGCAGAAAGAAGAGCCAACACCGATTAACGGAAATTTCAAATCGATGACGACCAGTCTTTTTGGGAAGGATCAAGACATATAAACAATTCTATTTTAATTATATTTATTCTCTTTTTGTCATCTTATCTAGCGGTTAGCGGCAAAAATAATGAGTCGTTGACACCATGTATCAGGAAAAGGTTCATACGCGCTTTCTCTGCGCGATAAAATAAATATAAATATAAAATTCGAAGGTCCACCTTCGAATTTGTGACGTTTCATTATTATTATTAAAAATTAATAATAAAAATTTTTAATGTAGTCGAGGAAAGGTAATACATATTATGTAGATCAAAATTCATTAATTTTTCATAACTTCATGAACCACTCTGTATGTAGCTTGAGGTGTGTTATTGCCTTAGTGACAATTATATTTATAATATTTTTATTTTTTATAATATTAGTTTACATTGATAAAAACTTATACGAATAAAATCTTATTTGCGTAAAAATTTAATATATGTAATGGGAACTTCAGTTTCGCCGTCATAAATTTTGATTGAAAACTTCATTAAAAAATATTAGTTTTCCTTTGTTATTTGACATGTTCAAAACTGCTAACTTTCAAGATTGATAAAATTTTGACATAACAAGGGAAAATGTATTACATGTTGTGCTGCAGTTCTCTTATATTATTTTTACTAACAAAATTTTTCTAATCTTATATAAATAATAGCATAGTTATTGACCTGGGGATAAGCAAAATTAACTGAATAAGATTTATAGACATAAGTATCGGGGCAGTGCCGGCGCAAAGTTTTGCGTGGCCCGGGGCAAGTTAGCTGTGAGGGGGCCCCAGTAGTTATCTCTATTTCTTATTAGTTATCAGTAGTAGTAATCTCTATTTCTGGGTTGAAATTTTTTAAAGACCTTTTTTTTGCTCAACCGACAAAAAAGTAGACAGGCTAAAGACAAATTAAACTAAGACAACTGCGGGACCCAGGGCAGGTGCCCCGCTTGTCCCGACGCTTGCTCCGGCACTGTACCGGGGGGACTAGACAAGGCTTGCCTTGTCATATACTCCACGACATGATAAAACAAAAATAAGATTAAGTTAAAAAAAAAACAAAATAAATTATTACAGAATATTCTCGATAATAAATATATAAAAAAAGAAATGAAATCCTTGCGAACATGTTCTCCCATGGCAGTGGACCGAGGAACTCTCTGACAATTCAGATTATTCATAATTTAATACTATACCTACTTAACTAATCATAAACTAGTCAATGTTTAAAAAACATAATAAAAATAAATAGACTATATGTATATCTATTTTTTACATACTATAGCCTCCAAAATTTAGATGATTATGTATATTATTATATAAAAGTATTTTTTAGGATGAAGAAAATACAATTAATACCTTCAAAAAATTATTCTAGTTGCGTCTAGGTAACGTCCTACAAAATTAAATTTAATAATTTAATAACACTTACCACCGAACCATTTTGAGTTTAATTATTCATACAGACATACAAGACGATGAGTTTACCATGACCCACTTAATTACTTATAAATACAAAATTTCGGATATTTTTTTTGCATTGATAAAAAACTAAGATGGTAATGTTTTAATCATATGTTTTTATCACGGTTTTCTAATGTCATCAATCTTATTGAATAAATAACAAAGAAAAAACGATTTTCTGGGGGAAATTACTTAGCGTACTCTGATTTTCAACTAAAGCACTCGATCATGAGATTCTAGTAAGTTGTTGTCGATAGTCGGAAAATGTTTGCCGCTCGCCCGCGAACGTTTTAAAATTTCGACCATTTTTGAGAAAAACGTTTTGCTGACGTCTTGAGGTTCGAAATTTTCACCAGACACGCCCAAAGACATTTCTGATATATCATAAAAAGATTAATTCAATCCGTCAGTTTGTATTTAGGCTTAATAATGGTAATTAAGTAAAATTAAAACTATATTAAAAATATTATTAATTTTAATATAGTTTTAATTTTACTTAATTAATTAGCCACAAGTGATCAATTTTTATTATTTAATAATGGTAACATTGTTCTCGAAATACGTATCTGCAATTTTTTAGTAATTTTTCTTTGTGACTTTTTAAATTAAGTATTTTTTAGTTTACAATTAATAATATTTTTAAAATAGTTTTAATTTTGAGTAATAAACTATAAATAATCAATTTTTTATTGTCAATCCGTTAATTGTTCAACGTTCTACGAGGTATTTTTTTTTTAAGTCCACACCACAGACTATATGAAAACAGATAGTTCACTTAGCCGAGAACAATAGAAAAAAAAATCAAGCTCTCTGATTGGGCAGAAGACAAAGCAGTAGAGACTGTTGTACAATTTCATATTATTGTGCAAATATTTTACAATAATATTGTACAATTCCTCTATCAGTTACAAAAATTATCAATGATATTGGAATTAGTGACACTATTGCATTTTAAATACTTGAACGATAATTAATTATAACTGTTCGCATACTTATTTTGTTTAAATAACGTTTAGTCTTAATAAAAATGTTTTTTTTTTTAATATTGTCTGACATTATGAATATTGTGTTTAATTTGTATAAAAGTTGACATTTTGTGTAGTTTATTATTTCATAAATTTTTTGTCAACGTTTAGTTAGTTTTACCTATAATATATGAAGCTGTAATTTTTGGTAAAACTGTTAATAGTATTATATTTTTTATAAAATTTGAATTATTTTAGATATAATAAATAATAATATAAATTATATAATAAATTTTATATTATTATTATTATTATTGTTAGCCATTTTTGGCCAAATTGTAGCCATTTTCACCGTGAAGACAAAATAAAGTCCGAAATTTTTTTTCCCCAAAATATAGTATATTACATTAGCTTATTTTAATATATATATATAAGCGTCAGTATTTCCGGAACACTTTCAAAAGTTAAGTTGAAAAAGTTAATTTTTTGTGAAAAAGTTGTCATTTTGAATTCCCCACTGTGGGCTGGTAAAGGGTTAAATTTATAAAAAAAATATACCAAATAATAGGTAAAGACATCAAATATCTATATAAAATTTTCATTTTTGAAAAAGTTATGGTAGTGTTAAGAAAAAAATGTCAAAAATTACTGATTTTTAAAATTGTAATTATTTTGGAGATATCTCCCACTTATGAGGAATGAAGGAAAATTTTTCAATTTTTGAGGGTAAAGTCTTCGACTAGATACGATTTGTGATCTTTTGACGTATCATTGAAAGAAATCGGTTCGGTGAGAGCTGAAAAAAACAAGGTAACAGACACACAAAAAATAAATAAATTAAAGAAACACACATCATAGTAAAATTAATACCTTCTCAGCTTTGCATCGAAGATAAAAAATACTGACCACTAAATATTGTAGGTACTGCATCATGACCAGCCGATTTTTTGTAGTCTTTTTCAAAAACATTTTATCGTTAAAATGATTCGCGCAAACTACTAGATTATTTTTTTTTTTTGATAAAGTCTCTGCCAAATGATTAGTTTGACAATTATTCATCCATAGTTTCAAACGATCGTTTTCTTTAGGATAAGAAAAAAAGCTTTTATCCTTGAAGGAATATGTACTTGGACAAAACTTTACTGAGCATCGCATACTGGTGAGGTAGTGAGATATTTTGAAAGAAAGCACCAAATATAACACGAAATAAGATACATGTGATCATTGACAACATTAACAATAACAATTGTTACTGCTCAAGTCAAATTTAAGTAGTTAATAATTTACATTATAAAAACTGATAATTATTTAATTTTCATGACTAATTTAGGGATTTTGAGTCATAAATAAGGGATTATGGGTTTAATACCTTAATTTAATGATGTATTAAAATAATTTATGTCAATAATTATGTTTATATACGGAATTTCATAATATTTATGCTACAGCAGATTTAATAATGAAATAAATTAAAAGAATTTTTGCGCTCATACATATGGTTGCACTGATTTCACTTCTCCAATCAAAAAACCGTTTTGTTATCGGGCCAAGTGAACTATCTGTTTTCATATAGTCTGTGTCCACACTAAGTTTATATTAAAATACGATTTTGTATTATTGCATAGCAATATATTTTGTATATTTTACCAATGAATGTTTTATGAGTTATACATACATTATTAGGACAGTACAGTCTATTAATAATCTTCTTTATCTAATATATGATGTATACCCATCTATGACAACTATGCTGTACAACGTCAATGTCAAATCACAAAAAGGCAAACACGTCATAACGACCCAAAACTATCTGCTGTATAGCAATGTCAATGAGAGCATTATTCCTATCTCTGCTGGTTAGTGTGGTTCTACGAACCTCAAAACAAAACAAAAATGTAATAATATCAAGAATGCATAACTGATTTTTTTATTTTTAAATTTGATTTACTTGTTGGCTGTTAATGGTTTGTAAAATTCCCTGCTGACCTTCCTCTCAAAACAACGTAACTTTTCTGTTTTAAATTCATAAATGTGTAAATTACATAATTGGTATAATAATACATGATGACGTTATTTATAATTTAAATATTATATTCATTTGTATATTTATATATTGATGCTATTTTATTTAATGTTATCTGCAATAAAAATAACAAATTATGTAATTTATTATATTTATATGTGTAAGTACCATAAAACGGCCACATTGGTGAATGACGCCCGAACATTGTTTGAAGAGTACTGTGGAAACTCTCCAAGTAATTATTTGTTTGTATACTGAAGCCATAAACTGAAAACCCTTGAGGTCCAATTGTGTCTATCCAATAATTTTGGATATAATGCAATAAGACCTTGAGATCAAAAAAGAGGTTCACTGCTACTGCCAGAGTTATTATTAGTGCCAACCCACCAGTTTTCTGAAAAGACTCGGGAAGGTCATTAATTGGTTTTAGAGGAAAATGAGGTACTGCCATGATCTGATGGAAATTAAAAAAATGTATTATATTCACAATCATATAACTATCAATAGCAAGTAAATTTAAATACCATTCTAACTATCGTTGCTGCGTGATGGTTGGTTTTTACTAAATCAAGCAGATTATGTGTTTGTATGTATCTTATGATACACTGAAACAAAATTAAAAAAATTATTTATTAAATTTATCCTTAAATCATGCAGATAGATATGGACTTTAACCCGGTTGAAGTGAAACCAGCACCCTATTAAAGTGCTTTCTGGTGCCACTCTTTTAACAGCATTCCTCATTGCCGTTACAAATTCTGTAATTACTACAATACTCTCTCAGTTTATCAAAGAGAATGGCAAATCACTCATCAAAAATTACCATAACCTAATGTATGCTGCTTTTGTTGTGCTATTCATCAGAGCATAAACAACAGGAATAGAATGGAAAAATAAATAACTGGGATAATTTACTAATGTGTTCAAAGAACTAATTGTTTTTAATTAAATAATGTTTTTTTTTTTATCTCACTATATTGTTCATGATGATATGAGTTGTAACTAACTGTTCTATATCACTTGGACTTTTGGGAAGCATTCCAAATGTCCCATCAACAGCTACCACATTAGATGTCCTAAAATGGGAGGCTTAGTTTTTTAAAAAAGAAATATTAGCAAAGACTTGACCAACAAATATTTCTTCCTGTCCGTTAAGGTACATCAGAGGACCTTGGTAGAATGGACTGTTATCATCCTGAATTGGTAAGAGCCTACCAATCCACTCTTCAGACCTGATAATCTCCCCGACATTAACCAGAGATGTTGGTTTTTCGTTGGTATGTTCCTCATCATCTTTAGGGAGGACTCTGGATTTTTTTCCTGTGTTGCATTAGGACATCTAAGTAAAAAAAAAACCATAGTATTTCTAATATCAATGCAGTAATTATTGAATACATTTTTTTCAGTCTTATTACTTGCTGGAAATTTCTTCTAATATAATTCTGGTTTGTGTAGATTCAGTAGATGCACGGTTTCTAAGTTCTTTGTTATATGCACCGATCTCCATATCGTTATTTGGTAAATGGTTATGTTCATGAAGGGAACTAAATTGGTGCATTTTCTGGCACTAACGCCATGGACGCAGTGCCTCGACAACGAAATTCATAATGAGTACATCTTAATTGCCTGAAAAAGAAGAAACCAAAGTAAATAAATTTATTTATTTAACTTGGTGTTTGCTCCTGAGAATATGAAAAAATGATTATTTTTATTTTAGATCATACCTTCTATTGGTGGAACTTTTATTTTGTACATAAGTAAAACCATTGTCAATCAAGTACACTGTTCTACCCCGTACTCCGGAAACTGTGATAGAAACAGTTCCAGTTCTTAACATATCAAACACATCCCGTATTGGAGACCGAGATCTATATTCAGTAGTTTGATTTTGATTTCCTAAGTAAATTGTATATATATTATTTTAAATATCAATTCATTTTCCAATTTAAGTCTCGAATCAATTATATTCATGATAAAATAAACGGTAGCACAGTGGGGTCGCGGCATAGTGGAGACATTGCATAGTAGGGTCCAGTATAGATTTAATCTGACAGTGNAAAATTATTAAATTGAATTCTTTTTATTTTTTAGAATTTGTAAAATTCTTTTAATTTAAATTTGTGATAAATTCTTTCATAAATTTTAATTATTGCAATTATAATTGCAATTATAATAATTTTTGCACATAGAAGATAAGATGTCGGGACAAATTTTTTTTTTTGATTTGATAGTATATAACATAACCTTTGATTTGATATATGTTTAAAGGACGCAGTATTTCCGGAACATTTTCAAAAGTTCAGTTGAAAAAGATCTATGTTTTTTACAATATTTTAAGTTTTGAACGCCCCCTATATAAGGGGAAATTGTCCAATTTTAATAAAAAGTATGTCAAATGAAAGATGTACTTATAATGTATTTAGAAAAAAAAA
>NW_026099574.1:27188829-27269722 GCF_025091365.1 Daktulosphaira vitifoliae
ATGTACTTTCTACTAAAAAAAAAAAAAAAAACACATCATAGTAAAATTAATATAACTAAATTAAAATTGTAATATTTAATAAATATATGAATATTATGAATGTGTATTATATGAATTTATAATGGTTTTTTTTTTGTTTCTAGCTGGGACCTAGAAGTTAATGGTCAAGTTTGGAATATTTTCTGTAAGTTTAATTCCTATATACTTTCTTAACCACAAGTCCATACACCTAAAAAAAAATTAAGAAATTTAATGTTTGTATTGTGTGAGAAAAAATGTATTCTTATTTGTTTAATTTCAATTATTAATACTAATTAAGAATAAACGTATACTCTGACACAGTGAACATTTTTTATTTATGGGTACAATGAGGACTTGTGGTTGAGAAAGACATATCACTAATCGTTATAGAAAATAATTTGAACTTGATCATTAAATTAGATTTTTAAGTCACAACTGTTATGTTATGTATAATGTATTTTTGAAGTAAAGCTTAAACACTATACGATGATTAAATTTTTAATTTTTAGTAATTTAAAGAATTGTACCTGAAGACATTTTGTAGGTATTAATTCAAAAATTAAATAATTTAAACAGTTATACAATTGAAAAAAAAATTAAAAGATTTGAAAAAAGCTGTCGACTCTACTACACTAATTCGATTTAGGTAACGGGTAGGTGTCGTATATTACTTATATAGACCAAGTTGTTTCCATATTGCCTCTCTTGTAGCAGGTTTGAGATTCCCAGGTGATAAGATCAAAGTACACTGGTTATGTCACTTGAGATGTATTGTCACCAAGCATGAGTATTTCCGTGTTATCATTACGTTCAAAATAGATTTATTAGGAGAGAATTTATTAGTGTGTTCTGCCATCAACACTCATTACTAATGTAAGCCTTCGTGATTACGGTTTGTATTCGTGTATCTATTCAAAGAAAGGCTCGTACTTTTAAATAGATCTGCAAATCGGGGAAAGCAGGCGATTTTAATGTGGAAATCTTAATCGCTCCTCAAACATACAAAATAAATTTTATTTTATCGTGTTCATAGGTTTTTACTAATATTTAATGAATATAGTTTAAAAAAACTAAAAAACTCGTTTTCAAAGCACATCAAACTAAAAAGTTAAAAATATTTTTTAAAATAAGCTTAAAAAAATAATGAACGATAAATACTAGTATTATTATGATAAAATCGTCGGGCGTTCAATATACGAAAAATATGGCACAAGCACCCACGCTTTTATAAAAATAATACTAGTATTTTTCGTTCATTATTGTTTTAAGCTTATTTTAAAAATTATTTTTAACTTATTAGTTCGATGTGCTTTAAAAGCGTGTTTTTTTAAACTATATTTATTTTTCACTTTTTAGTTTCATGTTAAGATAGTAGTTACTATCAATATCTTGGTTGTTACGGGTAACGGGAAATCAGAGTTCGATTCCGGAGAGGGAGTCAGAGAAACGGCTCCCACATCCAAGGAAAGCAGCAGACGCGTAAATTACCCACTCCCGGAACGTGGAGGTAGTGACGAAAAATGACGATACGGAAATCATCCCTCGTAATCGGAATGAATACTTTATATCTCTTAATTAGAATAAAGCGTGTTAATATATAAATTTTAATAGTAATTAGAATATATATATATATACAAGTAAAGCGACTTACGTATCATGCACTAGGTATAGCTGTGTTTTGTGGGCGGGCGGGTCGGACTAACGTTATACCTGAGGTATAAACGACGATAGGAATATATACGTAAGCCGTATGGCACGCGGGTGGTATTGGTCAGTCAAAATAAAAATTTTTTTATATATATATATAATATTGATGACAAGCACACGGGTACGATAACCAAAAATAAATTTATATAGGAATAGTGTTGCCGTCGTGTGGTGAGCGAGGCGTGGGGTGGGGTGAATGCGTTACGACAGTCTAGTCTCACGACGGAATACGCGGGAATATTAACACGTGTCGTGTGGAGAGTTACATACATACATACAGATGAAACTAATATAAGCGTGTTAAAATAGAAGTGAAAAATTATTCGCATAAGTATAGACAAATAAAAATAATGACAAAGGATGCATTATTATCATGCTATTCGTCTCGACAGTATGTTTTTGTTTGACATAACGAACATAAATAGTGCTGAAAAATAAATTATTTAACTCTATTTTAGAAACTCCCTCGAGATGTAAGTTCTATAGATTCTAAACTTCAAAGACATTTTTTGAATGCAAAAATAATCTTATCTATAATTGATTCGTTATACTTTAATGGACAAGGCCGAAAAAATCCTTTCCTAAAAAATTAAAAAATAATTTCAATAACCTATATTTGTCACTCATTAGTTATTGGATATAAACCACAAAAATTTAAGGACGATGTATAAGTTTAAGAAAAACTATTGAAACTGTATCATAAAGAAAATTAAGTTTATTTTCTTTAAATATTTCCTTATAACAATAAATATGTCTTTTTCTGAATTTTAGGGAACTAATTCTTATAAAAAAAAACCCCTACGCTCGTATACGAGAGTAACCAAGCGTTCTCAGAATTTTATCTTTGGAGAATATACATAAAAATACTTTTTTTATTTAAAACCAAAGAGACTCGTAGTAATTAACAAGTTTTATAACATAATTAGATATTTACAAATGTAGGTATTAAAGTAAACATAATTTTAAAATTCAAAAAGTTAATTTTACTATACTATTTAGTTTGATTTAAAATAGAAATAATTTTCTCGATGATTTCATGATTCGGTTTTTAGTAATTCGTACAAATTTTCAGGAAAATGACGTTGTTTCTGGCGTTTGTATATTTTCTACAGCAATTCATATGTTTTGCAATAAGGTCTTCTCTATAGTTAATACTAGTGATGGGAAATATCGAATAGAAACTATCGAACTATTCGAACTATTCGATAGTCATTCAAAAAATATTCGATAGTTATACAATATATTCGAATAGTTTATGCTAAAAATAAACTATTCGGTTGTATAAACACAATTTGAATAGTTATACGATAGTTTAAAATATTTGAAAATGCCCATCACTAATTTTTACTATTATTAATTGTATAATAATTTATTTATAAGTATTCGTTAATTATCTTCTTATTATAATTAAGTATACTTAATAAAAATGTTAGGTAAAACTAATTGAATATTTTTTAAAACCATTCGGTAGCCCATTCGAATAGTTTTTAAAACTATTTGATAGTCTATTCGAATAGTTTATGCCAAAAATAAACTATTCGGTTGTATAAAAACTATTCGAAAATGCCCATCACTAGTTAATACATTGTTCTGGCTTGTCGCATGGGGTGTTCATGAATGATCCTAGTGTGCCCTATTCTAAATCTATTTATCACTACTTCATGATGTCTTATCGGGGATCGAGGAAATACATAAAAACATTTGATAATGTTTTTGTGTTTTGCTTTTGTTTCGAGATGATCCTCGTTTGAATGACTTTCGGCTTTAGCCAGATCTAATCGATCTCGATTTGGAGACAGTGTCGGTCTGGAACTTTAAAGATGGTCCCGGAGGCAATTTTTCTTAATTACGTTTCAGACAATTTTCTTAGTGGTCCAACGAGAAAAAAAAAATTTCAAATTTAATGAGAGCCTTCTGAGCCAGAATGACACTGCGAAAATATGATTTTTTGCCAGTGTTTTCATCTCGTTAACTTAATGTGTATCCTGCAAATACAAATGTATTGTTTTATAAATACAAAATTAATTTTTTTTAAAAATTTGAATATTCTTATATGTGCTTTTTAAAATATTTAAGCATATAAAAATAAAAATTAATTTTCAAAATAAAATCACGTTCACTATATTTTTTAATTTTATTTTTCGTAACAGTGCCTGTTACCTATTAATTGAACGAGAGTCATACACTTACCTTTTCTGTGTATTAACAATATTTTACGATTCATATGTATAATTATAATAATAATTTTAGTATATTAGTTCACTATTGCGACCTATTTAAATTCTCAAATCGTTTTTCAAATAAATACAAATGCATTAGTAAAGTATAAAGTGAAAATTGATATTATCACGAATTAGTTCGTTAATAAGTTTTAGTTATAAAATGTATTTATACAAAAAGATAAATATTTTAATATATTATAATATATTGTTTTGTGAAAATGTAATGCTAGATTTTAAATATATATACATATAATCTTATACAAAAAGTTGTACTGTTTCAATAATACATTATTATATTTGATTTCCATTTAATGAGAAAAAATGAATAATTGTTTGATTACCAATTATGATTATAAATTAAAATATTTAACTCTGTACGTATAACAGACAAAACTTCAAGTAATCATCACACAAATAAAAAAAAAAACTCAACCATTTTTTACTGAATCGACTGCATATTTTTAACTCGTGTTAGTTAAGTTTAAAACTAATTATCTTAACAGAAGAGTTAAGTAAGTTTATGATTAATTATAAACTATTGTCCACTGTTAACTTATAACTGCCTTGTGTTTACTTAATTTGACTAGAGCGTAGAAGTATGGCAAAAAAATATTTGGGAACTCTAACTACATAATTTTTTACCTAATTTAAAAAATGTCTATATAACAAGAAATACAAATTAATTCAATTTCGGTATATTCTATGGCAAAATTTTAGGAGACGAAACTCCCTCAAGTCTCTCCAGATTACGGTCAATCAAAAGATTAAATCCAAAATGGACTGAATTAATTTCGTTGCCCATCTTTGAACAATGAAATGATATTAAATCATATTTTTGTTTGATTTCATACGAGGCTAATTGGAATGACAGTTTTAGAGAATGGGATACCGAATACCTTTATAAATCATCTGTTTAATAACGAAAACTATCATCAGTAACACGTACCCCTATATTTTTTTTACCAAATAATAAATGAGAAAACTACAACTAATTAAATGTTATAATAACAGGCACTAATAAGGAGAGTAATCATCGTCGTAGTAAAATCTAAATTCTTGTAACCAGGTATTCGCAGTAATTGTTGTTGGAGGATTTTTTCACAATGTCATAGCATTATTAGTTCGTGACAATCCCCGTAACCCTCTAAGAAATATAGCTCTAAAGATTTTTTTTTTTTGATTATCACTGATTTTTATCAATTTTTTTTTCTATAGTATCTTTATTTAAGTAAAAAAAAATAAATACCCTCTTAAAATGATTTCTAAATACACCCCCGGTGAATATTTTAGTAAACAAACGTCATCTTTATACATAATACATTTTACTATTATATTTTTTTGAATTTTCTTGATTTTAATAATTAAATTTTTAATATATCTTTGTTACACTGATTCTGATGTAATATTTTTCCTGTAAAAACACTTATCAAGTACCAAACATTTTTTATATAATATACAGTACCCCAAAAACTTACTGTTTTCATAGGAAATATTACATCCCAGGCATCCCAACTAGACTGGCTAAAATATCTGGTTTTACTATTGTCTATATATATTGTAACATTTCAATTATAAAAGCTATACATATAATATTTTGTGGTATTAGTATAGAATATACAATATGTACTTTTAAATGACTACAAAGAACATATAAACACTGAAGTATTTATGAACTGTATTTGTAATGTAATAAGTATTATATTTTAACTAAATTATTTGTTTTACAATGTTAAATTTATTCGTCTGTTAGACAACTCTAAAGTATTTAAAATGGACGTTACATCGATTTCTATATCTTTTTCAATTTTAAGTAATCCCAAGCTACTGAATCTTTCTTGTAACATAGTTGACTGAAACCATATTTTCAATCTTCTCATGGCAGAAGATGACCTGTGTTAAAAATACTTACTGATAATTCCACGGTTATATTTTATATTACGATATAAAATTATATTATTTTAAACCGTGCTTTATACATTTTTATACTTCAATCTACGATATTTATTATTAAATAATAAACAAAAGCTGTGTGTTAACTGTAAGAACAATAAAAAAATAAATAGGTTTAATTTACTGGACGGTAGAAAACATAGGATAATTTTAGGGGGGCCAATCCCCTCTAGTACCACTTTATTAGAACCTATGCTATGTGGAGTCGCAGTTAGGCGAAGCCTAGTTATATTTATAAATAATATACGATTTATATATTTGTTGAAAGAGGAATATATTGTGGATCAACGAAAGATAAATTACAACATAATTAATTACAATAAAATAATGAGTAATATTTTACTATAACAAAAACATATGCTAATGTATAAATAAAACTGTGTTCTAAAAATGTAAGACTTTATGCTTACAAAACGTTCTACCGAATAATACGACCTACTTAGAGTAGAGATATAGTATACCATAAATTCTTATCTAACAATTAGTACATTTACTTGCATGAAATTGTTTTTATGATAAATTAACACTAATATCTACGCAATAATTTAAGATTTTGATTTTTCTATAAAATTTAAAGTCAAATTTACATGTAACTAAAAGGATCATATAACAGTGAATTAGAGTTCAGGTCTATCTTTCACTGTTTATAATATATGAAATAATAATTCATGTATATTGTGTGTTAAGATCACAAATTTTGAAAGAAAAAATTTTTATTTCAATTACGAAAACTTAATAAAATAAATATTAAAAAACAAAAATTATTTTTAAATTACATTCTATTTAAGCTAGAATTTTTCTAGCTGTTACATCATATTTCAAACACGTACACGTGACTAATATAAAAAAATTAAAAGATAATAAATCTATTTGAAAGTATTAAAAAATTTAACATTCCTTTGACGGCTTTGTATAAACTACATAAATTTGCGTAAAATAGCAGTATAAAATCCTTAAGTTTGGAGTTTTAGTTAATTTCAAAGTATTTTGTAAAATAGTTTAAAAATATAAATGAATTATTTTATTTTTTAGTATTGATTAAAGAATATTAATAGTTATGGATCAAGTGATTTATGAAATAACATTTCAAATGTGTTTTATATTATCTACTACAGCAAAATATTTTAAGCTACATAACTTTTTATAATATCAAATATTTATAAGATTAAAATATTTTAAAGTTATTTTATTGTTAAATATAGATTTTAATATTTTAATTTTTTATGGAAATAAAATATTGATTAGTAGATTATATTATTGTTATTCAGTCAAAGAAAATTCCATTTCTGGTAACGAGTCGAATCTTATCAGTAATTCGGAACTTATCTTTATATCATCCCTAGTTCCTAATGTTTTAAAGTTTAGACGTCGTAATATAGTGGAAATTACAATTTTGATCTGAAGCATTGCAAATTTTTGTCCTACAATTCGTTAAAAAAATTATTAATTAAAATAACCTTTAATTAAATGTAGAATTGTATAATCAGAAAAACTGCAAACCAAAACAAATGGCTTCAAGTACTTACCAATACAGTTTCTTTGTCCAGCACTAAATGGTAAATACCCAAACAAAAATTTTGATTTATTATCTTCGTCCGAAAATCTTTCAGGATCAAATTTTTCAGGATCTGGATATAATTCTTCATTACGATGGATTACGTATGGTAATATAGACAACACTGTATTCCGAGGTATAATGTAGTTGCCTAAAATAGTTGTACAGTACATGTATTAAAAATATTTTCGCATCTATTTTAAGAAGACATTTTATTCCTTTATAACATGAATAATAATGATTTAAATAAACAAATAAAAAATTAATAAACATAGAAGTCTTTACCAAATGAAATGAAGATAGTTGAAAAGTAATGTAGTTATACATTATTTATGGAGGTTGAATAAATAATGTCCCACCCTATATTATATAAATAATTTTAATAATAAATTTTCTTTTTTATTAATGAATTTAATTGTAATTCATTTTTTAAATTTGTTTTTGTTAGTAAGACATTCAATAATTTTTGTTTATAATAGAAATGACGCTAATTATGGACTTATTTTGTTGTTTTAGTTCTCTGCGCCATTTCTTCAATGCATATTTAACAATTAATAGGTTTATTATCTTTACCAAAGTTTTGATAAGTAAAAAATGGCGATACTCTCAAATATAAGAAAAAATACATACTTAACTGTAGATCATCATTTAATTGACGGGTTATTTGTGGTACACTAGGATAAATCCTTAGACATTCTTTTATCACGTTTTCTAAGTATTTCATATTATTAATGTCTTCCATTGTCGCGTCTCTGTCCGAATCACCAAATATAATATACAATTCATCTCGAACTAATTTCTAAAAAATAATAACAAATTCACTTATTTATAAATTAATTATAAATTAATTTGTTTACTTGTATATCTTGGTAAATTCCTAATAGTAATAAAACTACGGTAAGATTGATTGAAGTTGTGTCATGACTTTCAAAAAGAAAAGTATCTACTTCTTCTTTAATATCATTATCAGTCATTTGATTTGGATATTCGTCAGACATTTTAATGAGGAGTTCCAAAAAAGATATTTTTTTCGATTTTGCTAAATAAATTTAATCATTAAAAAATATCAACCAGAAGCTGTGGTGTTATTTTATTTTTTCTATTGCTACAAACCAGTAGTGATATCTTCTTCTGAGGTTTTGTTGTTTTTTTTTTCACTTAAAGCTATTCGTTTTTTTTTGATAATCTAGTTTAAAAAAAAAAAAAATTACCCATTAAACTTATGTACAATTCTTTATTTGTTTTTTACTTACATCTTCGGTATAACGATGTAGTACATCAACAGACGCATAAAACATTTTGCCAGACTTACTTAACTTAAATATAAAATCATTCCATAGCCAAAATTTAAAAATCCTTTCAGTCAATGCCTTAGATGCGCTAAAAAATTACATTTTAAACATTTAGTACGTTGAAAAGAACTCATATTTAAACATGTATGCATAGACAAAATGACAATAGTTCATAAATTATTTCTCGGGTATCGTATTTATCCTATTTTATTGTATCTGCGATTGAGATAAAAAGAATCAAAGAAATAATATTAACCGTTTTTGATTGTTAAAATTTTATCTATTTCAACTAAGTTTATTAATGTATTCAAATAAATAGTATTTAATTTTTCTTGTTTCAAAACTATTACCTTTTAGTTGCTTTGACGTAATTTTGTGACTGTCCTTCTTGTGACCTCATATTAACACCCATAATTGTTTCTAGAAATTACAATGATTAATGTAAGTATTGTCATTTATCATTTATTATTTTTATTTTATGTAAACGTCGTATAATATAACAAAACATTGAATTTTAAACATTCATAAATTAGGTGAATAGAATTATAATAAGTATAATTTTTTTTTGTTAAATGATTTTTTTTTTCGAATTTAGAACTAATTTAGATATTTTTAGCAAACTCTAGGAAGTAAAAGATCTATTGATCGTGTAAAATTATTAGTGTTACAATTAAAAAAAAATTAAACTATATTTACGACAAGCTATATCCAAAGAACACAGTATTATGTACTCTTTAATATTAATTTTTTTTTCATTTTGAGACACTTCAAGCAATTTTTTTGTTAAAATTTGCGAATGTTTGTTTATTGCAGGCATATACATGTCCAACGTTTGATAGTGAAACGTATTTGTGAGTAACTTTCGACGTGTAAACCATTTTGAACCTATAAAAATATATTTATACAAAAAAAATATTATAATTATATGCAATTTTTGTTCAACATTTGAATACCTGCACTTATTAAAAGTCCTTCATTTAGCCAAGGCTTCACCATGTTATATTCTGGTCCTTTAGTTATATGTTGTGTACTGGATAAAACTATCTAAATGTTATCAGATAATAATTAGTTAGATCATTTTTAAATTGGTAAAAAAAAACGATTTATTATTTTATAATTAATATTTTATGTATAAGTTTTTTTAAATATTAAAATATTTTTGATTTTTTCTAATCATCGTTTATGTTTTTATTTCTAGCTTATTTATAATATTTGATATAACTTTTGAAGTTATATACATTTATAGACTTAAGCTGGAGGAGAAGTGATACTAAGAAATATTTAGTGATAAGAATAGCAAAATTCACACCTCATTTCTTGTCATAACATTAAAATATTTAGAACTTCTGAATTACTTTCTAAAATATGTCATCAATCATTATTTTTTTTTATTAGATCATTACCCAATAAATTAGTTAAATATGTATGTTGCAATCTAAAAAAATAAAGTTGACTACCCTTAAACGCTATAAACGATATACATTAAAATACTACATGATTGATAAATTGACAAAAACATGTAATTATAAGAAAATCAAAAACCAAAAAAAAAAAAAAATTATTAAAATTATCTTTATTATTTGACTAAGTAAAAGGTTACTGATAAAATAATTGCTGTATATTTACTTGTAGATTATAAGTTTAAAATTTGTTTAGGTATTATATTCAAAATATTGAACGCGTTGTGTTAATATTATAATATTATAGTTAAAAATTAGTTATTTGTTATCACGATTTTAAAGACAAGTTTGTTGTGGTCATCGTAATAGAAATATTATTGTGTATACTCATGTATATTATTCATACATATACGTAAAATAGACACATCTAATTGCTTATTACTTATCATTAAGAATTTGAAAATTTGTATGATTAGTATTATAATTTAAAAGTCATGGTAGCTATTGAAAATAAAAAAGTAATAATAAAAATATTGAGAACTTCATTAATTTTGAATCAATTAGAATATTACTACTAAGTTATAAAAAAGTAATACGTGCATCAACAAATTAATTTGTATTTAAGATTTTATCTTTTGACACTTATAGCTAAACGAAAAATTTGCTATCTTTGCAATATTTATGAATAAACAGATGAATTGGTGATTTATTTAACTAATAATTATATATTTAACTGTCTAATATAAATATATAATTATAGTACATATCGCTATGCGCAACGAATAAGACAGTATTAATCCCCTCTTGTGAGTACGTAAATGATCTTCTTCTTCTTCTGGCATGTCTACTCTCTAAGAGTTTTTGACGTCATTACTACACTTCGCCACCTATCTCTATCTTGTACTAACTCTCTCCAATCTTCAACACCAAGGGTTTTTAAATCTTCTTCCACCAGTCTAAAGGTAGACCTAAGAAAAGATGGATTCTTTTCTTAGGTCTACCTCTAGACTTTTTCCCTTGTGGTTTCCATTCCAACGCTACTCTAATTGTTTCGTCCTCTCCTCCTCTCATTACACGACCTAACCATCTGTATCCGTTTGCCCTTAATAAAGCTTGTTACTGGTGCTAGTTTTAACATATCATTCAACTCTTTGTTGTGTCTCCTCCGCCATTCCCCCGTGATTTCATCGATGATAGGTCCACATATTTTCCTCCATACTCTGTTCTCGAACGTCCTCAGATTTCTCTCTGTTTGTATAGTCGTCGTCCAAGCTTCGCAACCATACGTAAGAGTCGATCTTATAATAGCAACATACAGTCTTGCTGTTGTTTTCCTAGACATCATTTTGGATGTTAAGAATTTTGTCATTGCGTAGAAGGCTTTTTGGGCTTTATTTATTCGAATACTTATTTCCTTTGCTCAGTCATTCTTTGTGCTTAACGTTGCTCCCTCAGGTAAAAGATCAGATTTTCAAATAATTATATTAAATAAAAGGGAATTATTTAAGGTTTCTATATTAAAAAAATTATTTTGATTTGTTCATTTTTCAATAAGTTATGACAATTTTTAGAAAAAAATGTTGAAATTTACCGATTTACCGAAAAGTCATAATTTTTTGGGAGATTTTTATCATTTACGTCGAACGAAGGAACATTTTTCAATTTTTGAGGGAAATGTCTTCAACTAGATACGATTTTTGATAATTTTATGTAAATAAATAACCACATCATGGAAAAATTAAAATCTTCTCAGCTTCGCATCGAAGCTAATAATGTGTATTATTAAGAGTAAAATTTATATATTACCGAATTTTTTTTTTAATGATCACTAAAATTCAATAAAAAATAGCTTAACCCGCTTTTTAGCTTAGTAACAATTAGGGGAATGAATTTTAGTCATTAAATTTTTGTCCCACATGTAAAAAATAGGTTTGGCGCCCCTGTCAATGTATAGACAATTTGGATTGAATCGGAATTAAACTACTAAGAAAATTGATAAGCATAAAGCATGTAATCAGAGAGTAATTTTTATTTTTGATATCCTGAGAAGTGAGTTAATGATTTATTCGTTGCGCATATTGATATATACCACATAATATTAGAATGATTAGTGATTTTTTTTTTTAAGTATACGGAATACTTTCTAAATTATTCATATATAAAATTAAGATTTAAATAATAACTTTAAACACGTGCTTTATAGTCCTTGAAATTACTTAAATAGCTCCAATAGCACATGAACGATTTTATTCTGAAAAGAAATTATACAAAAAATATTGTTCTTACATTTTCCATTTGCTAACTATATAAATTCGAAAGCAATTGAAGCCAAAAAATGTTTCCGACCTAGAATTTAATAATACGTGAAAACTCTATTGTCGGACCTCAAGGAGGCATTGACATAATTACAGAAGAAATATTACACCTCCTATATCATCCCTAGATAAAAGTAACTGCATGGTGAAGATAAAATTTTTTTTGCTATAGAAAGTATTGGAAAAAGTTCTTTTATTAATTCTCCTTTAAAATGAAACTACACTATTTCAATACATGTCAAATTTTGTTTATACCACACTCTAATAAACAATATCGGTATTCAATACTTTTGAAAGAAATAAAAAATTGTTTTTTTTTTATAAAAAGAAGAAATATTTAAATTCCCCTTGTTTTTTTATAAATTTATTCTAAATTTTTTTAGGATTTTAAGGGGTGGATTTGAATAAATAAATACTTTATATCTATTGAATGCATAAATATATTAGGTAGACCGTTCGATTAATAAAAAATACTTTAATAATGAGAATTGATATTCAATATAATTTGGAATACAAATAAAAGTCAGACTTACTTTTAAATCTTTTGGATCTGATATTATTACATAGGGGCGTCCCATAAGATTTATATGGAAAATTCGACCATATTTTTTTTCAGCGTTTAAGAAAAATGAAAGTAACCCTGAAGCACAAAATAAAAAAAATGTATTAACTAAAAAGATTTAATAATACCAAGGAAAATCAAATTTAAAGCTTAAAAAACTGATGAGACAAGGAATAGGGTCATATACTAAAATTTATATTCAATATTTATTTTTTTTTATAATCATTAAGCAATTCCGGCTTGCTTTTGCAAGATTATAGGCATCTTAATGAATCGTTTAGATTTAAGGGTTTAATTAATTTTATAAGGTGTTAATCTACTTTATCAAACACCCTTTTATTCCAAATTTTTTTTTGTAATTAGTTTAGTTTTTTATGCTGATCAAGAATATATACAAAATTCAAACGATTTGAAAGTTACAGGAACTTTAATTTATGATTCATTTAATCCACAATAATTAAAAAAATTAGGATTTATTTTGGCTGTTTTCTGTTTATATATTCATATTATTGTATGAATTATTTAAATAATTAATTAATTTAAATATTAATTGTTAATAATTGTAATTATTGTTTCAAAATTATAAGCGTTACTATTTTTTGTTTAAAACGTTACCTTCTTTGGAACATTTTCTTAAAATGTTTAGTTTATTTTTATTTTTTAATGCGCAATTTCGATAAATAGCGCATGTTAGATAATAGCATGTCTATATTGTAAAACGATGTATGTTTATAATAACAAAAGTTATCGACAAACGTTTACTATTGCGGGATGCATTTCTTTGATCTAATAACTGTCGTGCAAATGTTTTAATTAGTTTAAATATTAAACTTAATGTATATTAACATTCGATCAAGAGTTTTATTTTTTTTCGTATAAGATTATTGACAAATAGTTATGTTTTAAACATTTAAATATAACTATCTCCTCATCGTGTAAGTTTATTTTTTGCTTCAATCAAGTTAATAAAAAAACTTAATGTAGCATTAAACCATTGAATCGATGCAATTTAATTTTGATAATTACGCAATATTATAACTGCATTATGCAACAATGCGATTTGAAAACACATCATTATATTATGCATTACTGAAATTTAATACAGTAATATTACATGAGAGAGGGTGACTACCCTTAGAGATGTTACTTGTTAAAATACTCACTGTATAATGGTAATCCTTTAAAATAGATTTTTGGCTATTATATCATAAATAAAAAAATATATATACATCTATGCAAAAACTGTTTTTGTAATTACACAATAAAAATTATGTCATTTAGCTTTATGTTTTTATTAAAATTTTACAATAAATCCATAATAATGAATAATAATAAAAAAACCGCATTTTTGAAGTATTTTTAGTTTTTATTAGGACCATTTTTAAAAGCTGTAATTTTCAAACCACTTGACGAAGCCAGTTTTTTCAAACGAGTATAAAAAACAAACCACATTTACGCTTTGAAAAAAAAAGTGTTTGGTTAAGTAGATTTCTTTCTTATTTATTTTTAATTTAAATATTATAGTCTTAAATTTAGCTTGAACAATACGCTCTTAATTTAAAAATAGACTCATGATATGCTATCAAAATGTAGTACTCTATTATAATTTAATAAGTGTAATGGATTAAGAAAAATATTTCTGCTCTCATATAATAAATGTACATTTTTCATACCAGAAGGTTCTGTTAAACCCAACTCGAATGATACTTTTATGAAATTCCAAAATCCTTTTGTCATAGACGGTAGTTTATCTAATAATTTTTGCTCCTTTGTTGGAAAATAAATATTTCTACAAACACTCATGACAAAACATGATATTACGGCATATATAACAAGCCATAATACATTCAAAAAATATAATTCTAACATTTTTTGTTAAAAAATTGATTAAACTTAATCTATATTTCTCTAACACGGTCTGTCAGGTAAAACGTTTTTGGTTAACTGAAGTGTTGTAGGATATATATGACTAATAATGGTAAGTGGGAATGAGCATTGGAAGGGGTTTAGTCTAAAAACATTCGTTTATTAAATACTATTTTGCCAATAACACTTTCACCGTTTTGTATAAGGAACATGATATTTATATTACGTTGCATATTATTATTTTATGAGTATAATTAAATGTTAAATAAATGTATATGCTTCTACATACAGTTCCTATTTATACAATAATTGTATATTATGTATAAGTAAATTATTTACTTTATGTATTATTATTTATTATTTTGTATTACGTATGAGTCAATTTTTTTAATATTTTTCACATTTTATGATAAATAGAAAACTTTGATTTATTCTGGGTAAATGAAGTCCGTTGTGTTTATTAAGTTATGTTACAACTTTTGAAAAATGATACATATGTATGATTATATATGATATGTTTAAAAAAGTACAGAGTGATTGATTAAAAACAAGACACTCATTTTCTCAAAAGCATTTAAGAATTAAAAATTTTGCGTAAAGAATAAAAGTATTTGGCTCAAAAACTCAAAAAAAAAAAATACATAGATTAATAAAATTGGGTCGGTACAATTCAAGGTTGGCAAAAAAGCTTACTACAAAAAAAAAATCGATGATCATTTGTGTGATAAATTCGTAAAACTTATAAAAAAATCAGAGTTATTTTTTGTAAGTTTTCCTTAGGCACAAAAAAAATGTGTTTAAAGTGTTTTCTTCATTTAAGATAACAAAAAAATATTAAACAAATATTTAAAAAAATAAAAATTAATAAACATATTTTTATTATTAATGCGGAGCTTAGTGTCTATATTTGTTTTTATTTCTTTGTCAATAAAAAAATTATTATTTTTGTTGAACCCGGGTCTTTTTTAGATAAAACCTAATAAATTTATCCAGGCAATAGGTTGATATAAAATCTGGTGAGTTTTTGGACTTTTTTAGATAAAACCCCTAAAACCTTGACGTCTTGTGTTAAAAAAAAACAGATTTTTGCCAACCCACGTATATACTTAATTTATGTATTAAAATGCTGATATGGATGAACGGTCATTGGATAAAAAAATTTTTAAATTGAATTTTTTTCATATCACTAAATTATAAATAGTAGTTTCTGTTTAAGAATATTAAAGTTGAAGTTTTTAATTTATGAAGAGATTAAAAAATAAATTATACTACATATGTATCATTATAGTTTTTTAAACCAATTATTTTTTCTCTTTACAAAATTTTAAAATTCTTAATAATTATTGAGGAGATGAGTGCCTTATCATAATCCATCACTCTTTATAATAAAAAAAAACATTATAAAATATTTTCAGTTATATATTAGGTAATAAGTACAATAATAAAATTTAATAATAATGAGCTAATGTTGTATAGTATTGAATTTTATAGGTGGTAGGTCATTAGCTCTCAATACTAATTCAGCGCTTAGTTTTATATCATTTTTTGTTCCTAGAGTTTTCACCTTCATGTTTCGTAAAACTGTAGCCAACATTGTTTTTATTTGGTACATGGCAAACTTCTGGCCTGTAACAATATTGTAATTTTCTATTAATTATCAAGGCTAAGTAAGTTAACACATTTGTTTTAAGCAGTTATGTGAAGTAAATTTCAAAAAGATTAAATTAAGTCAAGTTAAAAGTAACTTGAAAATAATATCTAACTTAATTTTTTTTTTATGTAAAACATCTTTTGTGGTGGGTCAAACCGGCTGTTGGCGTGGATATGCGTCGTTACAAGCGAATGACGACGACTCTCTTTACAACTCCGCAAAGTGATTCCCCTCTCTCATAATGTACTAAACTAGTATACCTATGCCATATGCATTGGTGCCCATTAGGGGGAAGGGCAATAGAAACATATCTCTCTCTCTCTTAAAAATGTGTGATTCTTGAAAAAAGTGGTTCTTTTTACGTAATGTATGCTAAAGGTGGACAAAACGTAATCCCCTCTTTTTATCAACATGCTGAACACGTATACTTATGGCGTATGCAGTGTTGTTCACTTTGGAACATACTGCCTGTGTTTTATTTGAAAGTAATAACTGTAACGATAAAATTTGAGTGACTGTGATTGTTTAAAACATAGTTTGACTCTTGCAAAAAAAGTAAAATTACACTATGTCATACAATCAAGTAGTAGTATCGACCCCTACATACATGTATTGTGATAAAGTACAGAATGAGTGTTATATAGAGATACATGATTATCCTTATAATTGTCTGCAATTTTATGAATAGGAAACGTAATAAGTAATGATTAAAAGAATGCCATAAAAAATTTGTCACCAGCGATATTGCAATCTAGTGATTCAAGTCAAGATAAGTTAATTATGTTTTTATAATTATGGCGTGCAATCGTGTGCACAGGGGTCTCGGGTTCGATCTCTAGGGAGCCAAAGAAATTTTTTCTTGTGATATTCTCATTACAATGTATGCAATTGATGCATTTACTAAACACCTCCTGAGAAATTTCAAAATCAGTATTGTATCAAATTATTGTTTTGCCTAAGTACAAAATGTACATTTAAGATAAATAATAGATTATAGGGAGTCGTACATGAGAAAAAATTAGAGCACTGTGAAATACAAACTTAACGATATTTTACTTCTACTATACTAATTTATCTTGATGTTAAAATGTTATTAAAGTTAAAAAAGTTTTAACTTAATTTTAACTTTTCAACTAGTTAAAGACCTATCTAGTTAATAACAATATAATTTATTAAAATTATTAAATAATATAACTCTTTTGCACTTTTGTGATACATTAGTATCCCAAGCAGATTTCATCATTCGTTTAACATTTTGTAAGAAAAAATAAAATAATTCAATAATAATATATATATATATATATATATATATAATTAATTAATAATTCCCTTCTCTCTTTTATATTCTTGTATGACCATATTGGTATCAAATATCAAGCACTACTAATTATTACTATAACAAAATATATATTAAAATTTAAAATAGTAACCTATACAATTTCTAGGCCCAGCACTGAAAGGTAAGAATGCATATGGATGACGTTCAATATTAGGTAAAAATCGATCAGGGTTGAACTCTTCTGGATTTGGGAAAAACGATTCATTTCGGTGTAGTAACCAAAATCCAATTGCCACGACTGTATTCGAAGGTATTGTGTATTTTTCTATTATTAAAATTATATTGTACAAAAATGTTGATATACTTTTCGATGTTTTGAGACTTTACTTAAATGAAGAGGGCTATTTAGTTTCCTCGTAATTCCTGGTACACTTGGATACAGCCTTAAAGTTTCCTTGATTACTCTTTCCAAATAATGCATTTTTTTAAGGTCATTTATGGTGATTTCACGATTGCTGCCTTTAAAAATATCATCTAGTTCTTGTCTAACCAAATTCTAAAAAAAAATAAATTCGTTTATAGTTTAGAACTGAACATAATGTTTTAAACATAAGTTATTTTGGGTAGCCTACTTATCTCAGTCGGGAAAACGGCATACCTCGGTACATAGGTACCGAGTTTCGAATCTGTAGCAATGTGCTATATAGGTTTTCTCACAAACTTTTAATAGTGGACGTGAAACATAAATAGTTAAATAAATAAAAAATTTTAGTAACACTTCATTAAGGAAGCAAAACTATAAAATATTGTACCCTCTGCTCCGGTTTCACTAAGTGTATTGAATTCTAAAAAATAAATGCATCATTTGCTAAATAACGAAAATTGTTTATTTTTGTGATACAGTCTTCCGGACAATATTTTTTTTTTAATTCATCAGTATTAAATAAGAACATATTAAATTATAAAAATACTGTCATACAATAATCCCAGTAAATTATGTTAGCTTAAATTACAGATTTTTCTGAGTTTGTCACCCCCTTCTCATAACCCTCCTCATTTAATAGATCTAATTAAAAAAAAAAAATACTTGCAAAAAAACATATTATTAGAATAATATAATTTAGGCTGAATAAGTTAAAAATATTGCTTCAAAAACACCTGTATATTTTGATATAGTCCCAGATTAATGAGTGCCATTGTTACAGCAATAGAAGTTGTATCATGTCCTTCAAATAAAAATGTGTCTACCTCTTCGCGAATGTCACTGTCGGCCATTAAAGTTGGATTTTCAAGGGATATTCCAATTAATAAGTCCAAAAAACAAACTCTTTTTATTTCTTCTTGTGCTATATTTTCTTAATTAACATTCGTATAACTAATTAATTTGTTAATTTATTGAAACATAAGAACAATTTAAACAAAAAATTTGAGTCTAAATTATTCTACTTGCCTCCTTAAAATATATTTATTTATAAATATATATATATAGTAATTTTTATTTGTGGCCAGGTTTCATCTAGCCTCTATATTACAACATAATAAAAAATTCAATTCAAAAATTATAACTCTGTGAGTTTTATCATTTATTCCATTGATATCTCATTTCATATAATTAAGATTATAATTATAAATAAGCATATAAATTAATAAAATATTTTATTTTATATTTAATAATATATAAATAATTAATAATTATTAAATGAAATAGAAATTGTTTACCATGTTTCTCCTCCATCTCAATTTTTGCGTTACAAAATAATTTGCGTTTTTCTTTTATGACCTAGAATTTATAAGTGTCAAAATTATATACGATACATATAAATAATTTAAATAGCGTAATTAATAATAATTAATATGGTTTTTATGTACATTATTTTGGTTTCAATAAGTTAATACTAATTAAAAGGTAAGTGTATTGCAAAGCATTGTTGTCATTTCGGGAAATATGGATGATGATTTACAATTTTTTTTCTTTTTTGTTAAATGGGAGTAGCAAAAAATATTCTTATATACAACCCCCTTTCAAGATGAAATTCTTATTATGCCACTATTGAATAATAGTAAAATAATAAAAAAAATGTTGGGTTGCTATTTAATCGATAAAATTTTTTTCTTTGGTGTTTTCTGCTTGTTCAGCTCGTTTTTTTTGCAAGAAAAATATCTTCACTTATTTACTGGTAAACATTTACAGAGGAAAAATTAAAAATTATTTTATTTAGGATAGTTTTAGATAACAATTTACAAAAAATGAAGGTCTCAGTGCAACAACCAAACAAGTGCAATTTTCAATAGAAAAAAACACAGAATTCGGTGTTTGTTACAATTTTTTTTAAAAATTGCCTTTTTTTATTTAGTTATTAACCTTATTATAAGCTAGTCCTTTATAATAACGAATAAATTAGTAAATGAGTATCGTGGTTTTAAAGTACCATTTTTATTACTATAAATCTGAGATTAATTTTATGAATTTTTGATGACATTTTATATACTAATACACTTTTTATTCAATATTCTAATTATTCACTTATGCGTTGTAAAAGTATTAGTTTGAATCGCGACATAGTTTCATGTTTTAAATTTTGTGTTAGTAATAGTATATAAGCAAATTCCTGTATATATTCACAAAAGAAAAAGTTGCATTTGGTAAAATTAGGTGAACATTTATGAAGTGAATTACCGCCATTCCGCAAGCATTCGGATCCATCGAAATGAAAGAATTACATTAAGAAATCTTATTGTGTTTTATCATATTGGCTATTAAAAAAACTGCTATAAAGTCACTATTGATATAAGTAAAAAAAATAAACTATTACGAAATAAATCTAAATAAAATATTTTTCAAATAGGTACGATATACCACTTTTTTTTATTAATTTATGATAAATGGTTATAGATGTATAGCTTGTAAAACTCTAGTATTCATTTTTAACTTAAATTTTAATTAATCCGGAAAAAATAAAAATCTCGTTTATGAATTACAATTATTTTATTTATTACCTATTGTTTTCCTAGTGTAAGTAGTGTATCAATATTTTTTTCTCGTACATATAATGAAACTTTATAACTAATAAAGATATTTTCTTAAATAATTTTCATTTAACATTATCTGTTACCTCATTACCATTAATTATAAAAATATAACTACTTCAAGTAATATTGATGACTTATAGGTTAATTAATAGAAAATGTTATGTAAATTAAATTTACATTAAACTATTTAATGTTTCTTTAAAACTTTTAAAACAAAATAATGTTTTTCGATATTATATGATACTTAGTTATCCCAATGGATAGAATAGAAAACTACCACGGCCCATCTGCTAGTCATAAAAGGCGACTAATGAGGTTGCGCCAGGTCGACAGCTAGCGTAAAATTTTGTCAAAAAGTATGAGAAGTCCTAAACAAAACTTTAGCCAACCCTAAGTAGTTGGAATTAAGGCGAGGAAAAAGAAAGAATCTTATTACCACAAAAAAATTGATGTATGTATATATATATATATATCAAAGTACATTTAAAATGGATTGGAAAATAGCTTACATATAGCAATTTCAAAGAAATCTATTATGTTTCTGAATTTCCTAAAAAATTGTGTATTATTAAGTTTTTATAACATATAATGAAATCATGTGTAAAGTCTTCAATTGCTTATTTTTAAATATTTCTATGTGTGAAATTTCTTAATTTTTGTTCTGTATCCTTAAATTACTACTATTTTTTTGTACTTTCAAGTTTGTTAATTTTATTTTATTAATATTTTTCAAATGTTACTTAGTTTTTAAATTTATTTTTTGTGAATTAACATTTTTAATTAATACTTATGATTGCCACCCTGAATAAATATTATATCAGTGTAAAAAGTGAATAATGTGTAAACGCTTAAAAACATCTTCCAATACACAAGTTTTACCTAAATATATAAATAAAATTTTCAAAAACTATTCTATAAAATAAAATCTTAACTGTACTTATTTATTTATAAAAAATTAATTTGCGACTTAATAACTCATGGAATTCATTATTATACGAAATTAGAATGATTTTAAATAAATTTGAGTGATTGTAATAAAAATAGGTTTTTAAGTTTAAAATAATAATGAATTTTTTAAATGTACAAAAAATAGATAATTAGATTTTTTTCAAACAAATTAAAACACCAAGTACTATTAAAATCAATACGATTATATTAACGCGGTTACATAAATTTATTTTATGTAGTAATGTTATTTTTTGGGGGTTGAACCAAACTTTTATTTTTTCATTCGAACCCAAACCGAACTAAACAATTTAAATATTTAATCGACACATTTTTTATAACATTATTAAGCAAATTTATTGTTATATTTAATCATATTTGTTTTGGTTTAATGATTTTTTTTTTAATTTTAAGTTTGATTTTCAAACTAAAATGAAGTCTAGTATTTAGATTTTCGAACATAACTAATTTTATTGTATATTATAATAAATATTACGTTTTCTGTAAACTTGTGTAAAATGTTTAATGATTTCTCGAAGTCTCTTCCACTTTTACTTAACTTAAATAGTGTTTCATTCCATTGCCAAAATCTAAAAATTCTTTTTATCAAAATTTTGCTCACTCTAAAAAAAAATATTAAAACTAACATTAGTATTAGTGACTAAGATCATAATCTCAAAGTTTCCAAATCTTAGAAAACTCTTTGAAAGTGTTAACATGATAATAATAACTATAATAAAAATATCGTAGTAAAAGGAATTTTACAAAAATTATTATAACAAATATTCTTATTTTGGTATTTATATTTTTAAAAATGCATAATTCCACTTAATATAAAAGTAATCAAACAATTAAAATTGTACAGGTTTCAATTGCTGAATAATAACGTTAAAATTTTCTAAATAAATTCATACATGTTTTAATTTTACTTACGTTTTAATGGCTGATACGTACTCGCTTGATTTTCCTTCTTGGGATCTTAAATTTACTCCCATGATTGTTTCTATTTAATTTTTTTTAATAAAGAATTAAAATAAATTATTTATGTTTTTAGCAAGATTAATCTAAAAAGTTTGTTTAATATATAAAATATTATAATTAAAACGTTTAAAAATACTTTTCTAAAACTTTGATTAAAAATGATTTAATATAGCTGATGTTTAATGAGCTTATTTCAAAATATTACTCCAATAAATTTCAATATATTAATTATTATTGCATCCATAAGTAATTATTGTCTTTAAGAAATAATTCTAATAATTTTGATTTGTGAGAGAATAAAATTCTTATTTTACCTTTCATTGCAGTGGGGAGTATATAATGACAAGAACGCACCAATTGGCGTGTTTTTGTTACCATTAAATCTTATCACTTTAAATAGAAACTTTGCTTTATTATTTATATTAAACTATTTTATTAAGAAATAATTTGTAAAGAGCAAGAAATTTCCTTATGTTTAATGTAAACTTTATGCTTAGTACTCTAAGGAAAAATGTTTTTCTAACTAAGGCTGTTTAATTATTATAAATATAATAATATATATGTATATATATATATATATATAAAATAGTATTTACCACAAATTATGTCCAATGAACAGAGAGTGACATGTGAGTTTATTTTTGACACACACTGGCTGTCTTTTGACGCTTTTTTAAGATTTTGCATCAAGTTATAGGAATGCTTATTTAAAGTAGAAATATATGATTCTAAGATTTTAAAATGAAAAGTATTAGTCAATAATTTTCTTCTCCAATGCCATTTTTCATCTAAAACATTTTAAAGTTTATTGTTAAAAACACATGTGTTTATTTAAAATAGCTCATTAATAGTATTCAAAAAATGGTATTACAAAAAAAAGTAATAAGATAAAACAATAAAATATAATTTATAAACAAATAAATTGATTTCATTTTTTATATATGAGGTGATAGTTTACATAAAACAAAATAATCTAGAATTAATTGAATAAATAACTTTTTAAAAAACCAAGCACAGTGGGGTCGCAGCATAATGGGGACGTTGCATAGTTGGGTCCAGTATAGATTTAGTCTGACAGTGATTAAAATCACTATCATAAAAAACGCTTCGATGCAAATCTGTAGATAGTGTTTAATTTTAAAAAAATGATGGATAATTACAAGCAACATCAATTTCTATTTCCTTAATTATACCCAGATTAGTAATTCTTTTAATTATATATTATATAATATAAAGTGTTGTTTATAATAATAAAAAAAAAATGAATTTATTACCATAACTTTTAGCTCAACTGACAAGTTTGAAATTGATATTATTAAATAGAAAAAAATGAAATTGTTAAGATTAATATGCAATCAGGAAATTTTATAATTACTATTTGCAGTACATTTTTCAGAAAAATTCGATTTTTTTGCATTTTTATCATAATAGATACCTGAAATAGAAATAATAGTAATCATTTCTTATTAACTTTTGGTGTTTAAAAAGATTTTACAATGGAAATATTCAGAACTTAATTAATTTTATTGATTTACTTTAACTAAATGAACCAAACAAAACAAAGTTGTTAAAAGGATTTACTCAATTGAGCGTATTATAAAATTTGATTATAATTGTAAAAATCCATCGTTAAATTCAGGTGAAACGAAAAATAATTTTTTTTTTAATTTATGATTTATATAGCAACATATTACAAAAAAATATGGAATATTATAGACTGGTAGTAGCACACACAAATAGAGTTAAAAAATTAAAAAATTACAAAGTAAAATTATTTACTTTTGTAGTTATTCAACTACAACTACAACTTTTATTATATCAAATCTAATTCGACAATAAATACTTTAAGAATATTAGAAATTAATGATTTTAATTGTGTGTATGGAAAAAGCTAGTTAAGCTACTTTTTATTTGAATAAGGAATATTTTTTCGATTTTTAAGAGTAATAACTTAAACTAATCATTAACTTAAATATCATAAACATAAATGAATCATTTGACGTATCGTAGGTGTAGTGAGGGTTGGCAAAATAAATCGTAGCCACAAAAAGAATCACATAGTAAAATAATATTAACATGAATATTAATTTCTTCTCACGAGGGGAGACGATAGTGATAAGATCCTTTATATTTATTGAAGTTATTGAATCTAAATGAGATAAATATCAAATGATTTGAAAATTGTATTCTAACTCAAAAAAAAAATGCAAAATATTAAAAGTCACAGACGGATTTTAACCTCGTACCCTAAGCGTGAAAGACACAGGTGTTACCCATTCGGCAACTGTTCGTTGATTTTGTCGCTTGATAAAATTAGCTATTTAAGCTAACTCAAATTTAAAAATTACTTTTTCGACTTTAAAAAAGTAAAAAATTTTTAATAAGTTTAATTTCTTATGTCTTATGAACTTTATTCTTTGTCAATTAAATTATAAAATATTCATGAAAGTCAGTGTATTGCCCTTATAAGATGTTTTAAAATAAAATAAAATACAAAATCCAGAATTTTAATAAAAAATAGCATATTTTTGAATACGGTAGCCATTTGCGCATAGAAGATAGATCGTCGGGACAAATTTTTTTTTTTAATTCTATAGTACATGACATAAGCTTTAATTTGATATATATTTAAAGGACGCAGTATTTCCGGAACATTTTCAAAAGTCAAGTTAAATAAGTTAGTTTTTGTAAAAAAGTTGCTATTTTAAATCCTCCCCTGTGAGAAGAATAAGTGTTAGATTAAATGATATCAAATGAAAGGAAATTAAATTATTAATTAGCTTCGCATCGAAGCTAAAAAAATCACGTGTATGTCATGAAAGTTATTCAACTAAGATATTAAAAATTTTGGAAATCAAGTTTTGTTAAAGGGTTAGAGGTAGTCAAAAGAATGAAAATATGAGTATTTTAAATAGTTATAAAATACTCATTTTTTCACTCTTCTGACTACCTCTCATCCCTTAACTGTTAATTATAATTTTAGTATTGAAAATTTGCATTGTAAATCTGTATTATTTATTACATGTAATAAATATTTTTGTATGTATACAAAAATATTTCAGAAATTTTTTTATACTGAGTGAACGATTTTTATTTTATAAAAATAATTCATTTTAAATCAAAATCTTTCACTGACCAACATGACTAATGATAATTAAAGTAATTAAACAAATTATAATTAGTATTTACCGGTGCTTGTTAGTAGTCCTTCATTTAGCCATGGTCTCAACACGTTGTAATCTGGTCCTTTGGTTATGTGTTTCATGCTAGGTAATATAACCTATAAAACTTAATTTATAGTTCTAGCATAAAAATATCAAAATTATAACAATTATTTAAATAAAAACTAAAAATCGGTTGCGTAATGAGAAAAATAAATTAACTACTGTGATATTATCATTAGTGATGGGAAATATTGAATAGTAATTAATGAACTATTCGATAGTTATTATTCAAACTATTAGAATAGTTTTACAACAATTATTCTATTCGAATGGTATTAACAACTATTAGGATGAACGATTCGAGTATTTATTTAAACCATTTGATAATTATTTGAATATTCGATAGTTTATGCTAAAAAACAGTACTATTTGGTTAAATAAAAAATATTCTAATAGATGTTTGATATTTTAAAATATTTGAAAATGTTCATAATGAATTATCATATTGTAGATTAGTATTTTTGGTGAATTATATAATTCCAACTCCTACACAGAATCCTGCCCCCATCTCCACGCAGTGTAGTCGGACTCGATTTTGGGGCCGATTAACAGAGAGGCTACGCCATGTTATGATTCAGCTCTTGAAGTTCTATGGCAGTTCATAAAGATGCCAGTTTATGTAATAAAAAAAGGGTCTTATAACTCTATAGAAAAGTATTATTACAGAAGAGTTCTGAATAACTTATTTTTTTAACAATAATTGTAAAAAATAGTCTTATTAAATTTTAAAACTCACTACGTTACTATAATAAATTATGTAGTTATTTTACTTGAATATCATCTGGATCAGTCATTATAACATAGTCACGAAATACTACTCTAATATATACAATTGGTCCCACATGTTTCATTATGTTGATGTAATAAGGCATAATATCTGTAATTTGACATTTAATGGAAATAAGTTTTAAATATTTTCTAATTTATTAATTTTTTTTTTCCTGGACCACGGCCTGTAATCGTACATTACTTTTTTTTATTTTTTCAAAATTACTCAAATTGTGTTGTATTTAGGAAAAAAGTTACACAAGATCAAAATTGTTGACCGTTTGATGACCTCAAAAACGTCTGTCACTTCGAATTCTGCACTAAATTAAAATTACTTTAAATATACATTATATCTTAGGCCAACCTAACCATATGGTTGAAGGATATTTTTAATAAAATCCTATTAGGAGGGAAAATGCCAAAAGAATGGAGGAATAGTATTGTGGTCCCGATATTTAAAGGCAAAGGAGATTGGAAATTATAGAGGTATAGAGCTTAAGTGTAATATTATGAAGATTTGGGAAAATGTTGTAAACAAAAGTATAAGAAGAGAAATATCAGTAACAAAGAATCAGTTTACTTTTTTGTCTGGAAAATCAACGATGGAGCCAGTTTTCTGTGTAAGATAAAAAATATAAGGAAAAGAAGGAAAAACTGTGTATAGTATTCATAGATTTGGAGAAAGCGTATCATACAGTACCGAGAGAGGTTTTAAAATAAGCTTTAATGAGAAAAGGAGTCACAAAAAGGTACATTAATATAATAGAGGATATGTATGATGGCACTTGTACCAGGGTAAAGGTGTGAGCGGAGTTTTTAGGGTAAGAGTAGGAGTACACCAAGGTTCTGCCTTCAAAAGAATTCCAATGAGGCTGAAACGTAAATTTTACAAGTCTGTAGTGAGACCGGCTGATGTATGGTTCAGAGTGTTGGATGGTTGATAAGGAAGTTGAGTAGAGAATAAGTGTAGCTGAGATGAGAATTCTTAGATGGATGAGTGAAGTGACTAGAGAAGATAGGATAAGGAACNTCTGTAGTGAGACCGGCTGATGTATGGTTGATAAGAAAGTTGAGTAGAGAATAAGTGTAGCTGAGATGAGAATTCTTAGATGGATGAGTGAAGTGACTAGAGAAGATAGGATAAGGAACGAGCATATAAGAGGAAGTATAGGTGTTGCGTCAATCGTGGATAAGNAGAGTATAGGTGTAGCGTCTATCGTGAATAAGATGAGAGAAAAAATAGACTTAGATGGTTTAGTCATGTTATGAGGAGAGAAGAATCGGAAGCTGTAAGAACAGTTATGGAAATGAATGTTGAAGGAAGAAGAGATAGAGAAATACCAAAGAGATGGAGGCATGTTATTAAATGCGATATAAGGACAGTTGATGTTTGCGTAGATGATGGGAAAGATCGTGTCAAGTGGAAGTTTAGGATAAGGATCCCAAGTAATTGGGATAAAGGCGAGGAAAAAGAAGAAGACGAAATAGAATTTACTAACTATAAGATACATAGTGATACTTCTTTTACAATGTGAACATTTTTTACTATTTCAAATAAAATTAATAAATGTAAAATTTAATTTCAAATCAATTATTTTTTAAATAAAAACAGTACCTTTAGGTTGTAATCTAGCTACTTGTATTGTATAACTAAGTGATTCCCAAAAGGTTTTTGTTATACTTGGCAATTGCAATAAAAGTTTTTGTCGTTCGATTTCATACTTATTTTTGTTTAATAAGAAGTATCCTAATATTAAAATAAAGATGACAAAAATCCATAATGTATATTGGTTAAAAACATTTATTTCTATATTTAACATAGCGATTGACGTTCAATAAATGTTGCTTTAATAATAATTAAATAATAATAACACCATTAATGAATCTCTTGCATGAAAACACTAGTTACTAATTAAATAGACGAACAACATAAATTATCACGACGCTTATAAAATAATATCACTTTGATAATAAAAGTTGATTGTATAGAAAGTGTTCAATAATAAAACTTTGTACTGTAGATTTCATAAAAACAGTATATTAATCAGTGCCTTCGATAGGTTTTGAGAAGCCTCGGCAAACTTATTAATTGTCAGATAGAGTAGAAACATATATATATTTAAATTATATATAATTCGTTATACCAATATTTTATTTGATTTAATATTATGAGAGTTAGAATAAAAATATGCAAGTTATAATGATGTTTTTTTAAATATAATATAATTCATAGTTATAAAATTGTATAAGTAGTATACATATTTTCTTATATAAATTATATTTTACTAAAGTATTAATTATCACTAGACAACCTTGCAATTGCTATTATGATCAAATATTTTTTTAAATAATTTTCTGGTTAATCAATTTACATGTGCATGAAAATCTAAACAATTTTTATTACATTTTACATTACTGTAAAATAAGCTTGAGTTGAGCAAATATAAAGTTTATAATTGCCACGTTTATCTTTTAAGTTTCCGATATCTCAAACAAACGAAATTGGAAATATATCCAACTTTGAATAAATTATCCAATTTTTGTGTTTTCAAAACACTTTAGAATTAAATATAGAAGTCGCTAAAATTTATTTCTGACGTGCAACTTGAGCCACACTTTAGGTAATTATATAGTAATTTTTTTTTTTTGGGAATCTTTCGATTTTATCTTTGCTAAAGCAAATGTTTTTGGTTATTATTGTAGTCTTCGAACAACAAATATGATTTTAGAGAATTCTGGATATTTTTGCTTTGATACGAAGCTGATAAGGTATTAATTTTATTATGATGTGTTTATTTATTTTTTTTTTTGTATCTGTGACTACTTATTCTCAACTCTCACTAAACCGATTTTAATGACCAATACGTCAAAAGATCAAAAATCGTATCTAGTCAAAGACATTACCCTCAAAGATTAAAAAAAATTCGCTCGTTCTCTGTAAATAGGAGAAATCCCTCAAAAAATTACGGTTTTTAAAATTGGTAAATTTCGACATTTTTTCAACTTTTAGCTTCGATGCAAAGCTGAGAAGGTATTGGTTTTACTATGATGTGTTTTTTTTTTTGTGCTTGTTACCACATTTTCTCAGCTCTCACCGAACGGATTTCTTTCAACGATACGTCAAAAGATCACAAATCGTATCTAGTCGAAGACATTACCCTTAAAAATTGAAAAAAATTACCTCGTTCCCCGTAAATAGGGGAAACCTCCAAAAAAATTACAAAAATCGCTAATTTTCGAAATTTTTTTTACTAAAAACTGCCGTAACTTTTTCAAAATTGAACATATCAATATAGTTTTTTTTTATAAATACTTGATGTCTTTATCTATCATTTGGTATATATTTTTTGTAAATCTGACAATTAACCTTGCCACAGTGGGGGATTTAAAATGACAACTTTTTCACAAAAAATTAACTTTTTCAACTTAACTTTTGAAAATGTTCCGGAAGGTCTGACACTTTTATATATATCTTAAATTAAAGCTAATGTAATGTACTTTAATTTGAAAAAAAAAAATTTGACCTCTGGACTTGTCTTCATGGTGAAAACGGCTACCGAATGCTATTTTTGTGTGAAAATTTTCGATTTTATAATTTACATTTTTTACTTTAAAGTGCTATAACTTTTTAAAAAATGTATGGATCAATACAATTTTTTCATGAGAAGTAGTATTTATATACATCTTTCATTGGATATACTTTTTTTTTAAATCAGACTATTTCCCTATATATGGGGGGGCTTCAAATATAAAAAATGCATATAGAAAGTAGAACTTTTTCAACTTAACTTTTGAAAGTGTTCCGGAAGGTCTGACACTTTTATATATATCTTAAATTAAAGCTAATGTAATATACTTTAATTTGAAAAAAAAAAAATTTACCTCTGGATTTGTCTTCATGGTAAAAATGACTACCGTATTCAAAAATATGCTATTTTTGTGTGTAAAATTCTGGTTTTTGTATTTTATTTTATTTTATTTTAAAATACCTGACAAGAGGAGTACAAATTTTCATAAATATTATATAAATAAAAATTGATATAGCATAGAAAGTTAAACTTCTTAAATTTTTTTGCTTTTTGAAGTCGAGAAAAATAATTTTGATATTTGTACTAGCTTAAATAACCACTTTTTTCAGTCCACGATAGCGACATACGGTTGCCGAATCGGTCAAATTTGTGTTTCATGCGCTTGGAGTACAAGGTTTCAACACGCGTATGGCAATTAATTTTTTTGAATTTTTTCTTAATTGTTTTTAAGTTAGAATAAATTTTTAACTGCTTTGATTTTTATCTCATTGAGATTCAATAACTTCAATAAAGATCAAGGATCCTATCACTGTAATCGCCATTTGCGAGAAGAAATTCCTTATTCATATTAATATTATTTTACTATATTTTATGTTTTAGCTTCGATGCAAAGCTGAGAAGATATTTTTTTGTGACTATCATTTATTTTCTCTGCTCTAACTTGGCCTATTTTTTTCAACGATACGTCTAATGACTACATTTCGTATCAAGTTGAAGATATTACCCTCAAAAATTGAAAAAAAATTCTAATTTATCAATTAAACAGTTAGTTATTCCATGTTCTCCATAAAGACGATTAAAATGATTCATTATTAATGTTTTCAAAGTATTTATTGACGAATTAAGTTTGATATGATAGGTTTCAACTACAAAATTAAATCATTTTACTTTGTAATTTAATAATTTTTTTACTCTATTTGTGTGTGCTACTACTAGACTATAATATCACAAATTTTTTGGTAACATGATGCTATATAAATCATATCTAAAAAAAATGATTGTTAGTTTCTCCTGAATTAACAATGGATTTTTACAATTATAATCAAATTTTATTATACGCTCAATTAAGTAAATCTTTTTAACAACTTTGTTTTAATTGGTTCATTTAGTTAAAGTAAATCATTAAAATTAATTAAGTTCTGAATATTTCAATTGCAGAATCTTTTTAAACACCATAAGTTCCTAGGAAATTATTACTATTACTTCTATTTAAGTTATCTATTACGATAAAAATGCAAAAAAATATTGAGCTCTTCTGATAAATTTACAATAAATAGTAATTATAAATCTTTCTGACTGCATATTAATCCTAACGATACAATTTTTTTAATTCTCATACAATTTTCTATTTAATGATTAGGCCAGTCAACAAAGGAGTAATTTTGGCGAATAGCAGAAAAAATTCCCAACCAAATTTTTTTTTTTTTTAAGTAGGAAATTGGTGGATTATTCCAAAAGCAACATCAACTCTTATTTCTTTAATTATATCCTGATTAGTAGTTCTTTGATTTTAAAATATAATATATGAATAAATACTAATTATAGTTTTTAAATTTAGTATGAAATTGATATTCAATAATTTAATATTGTAATTTAAACGGAGNATATTCAATAATTTAATATTGAAATTTAAACGGAGAAATTATAAAAATAATAAAGAAGTTATATTTTGCTTTACTTTTACGTGTATAAAAATTTAAAGGGCTTGATACAATAATTTTCAATAAAAACTGTTTGTTACTATAAAAAAATGCACTGGACTACAAGGAACTTTCATCAGAAGCAAAAATATACTTTTCTAAATCAAATTTTCGCGTTGTTTTCAAATCTGCAAGTAGACTATTTCTATCACTTCTAATTTTTTATATTATTACTAATTATATATATAAAATAATAATTAAAAGAAAAAAAAATTTGTTTTCAAATTATTACTGATTTGATTTTTAATATGTTAAAAATAATCAGTCCAAATTTTCAATTTTAACCTATTTTTTTGGTTCTTTAAAGTTGATGAAAAATTTTTGATAAAGATTTATGAAAGTTTATAGTAAAATAAATTGAATATATTACCATAACTTTTAGCTCAATTACAAGTTTAAAATTGACATCTAGGCCTGTCAACAAAGGAAAAATTGCGGAAAAAATTTTGTTTTTTTAAAAGTTGAATTAAAATATGTATAATGACATACTAATAGTCCTCAAGATTGGAATTGAGCTTTTTTTTTAAATCCTCGCAAAAGTTCAAAAATATGAGCTTTCTTAATTTTCTCAAAAAAAAATATTTAACTTACAAAAAAAAGTTTCGCACAAAAGTTGTTTAAAAGACAATTATAAATAAAAATATAATCTTATATTTTTTCATTTAAACAAATATTTTTCGAGTTACATTACATTTAATATGAGTAATAAAATTTATATTCCATTTTTTTCATTTTACGGTTACTTTTTATCATGTTATACTTACATTAGACACAATGTTATAAATGCATATGTGTGTATGTGTGAGTTTATTTATTTATTGTATCATTAAAGTGTAGTGTATATTGAGATACAACCGATAGAGTAGGTAATTGATTTGACGCTATATTATTTAAACCCAACTAAACGCTAAATTGTACATTCCGAAATAACAATCATATTATGTCAATTGCCACCGGAATATCTGGTAATATTTTTCTTTTTCTTTGCCTTAATCCCAACTACTTGGGGTCGGCCACCCTTATCCTAAGCTTCCACTTGACACGATCTCCCACATCTTCTACGCTCACATCAGCTGTCCTCAAATCGCATTCAATAGCATCCCTCCATCTCTTTTTTGGTCTTCCTCTATCTCTTCTTCCTTCAACATTCATTTCTATAACTGTTCTTACAGCTTTCGATTCTTCTTTCCTCATACCATGACTAAACAATCTAAGTCTATTTTCTGTCATCTTATCCACGATTGACGCAACACCTATACTTCCTCTTATATGCTCGTTCCTTATCCTATCTTCTCTAGTCACTCCACTCATCCAACTAAGCATTCTCATCTCTGCTACACTTATTCTCTGCTCTACTTTCTTATCAACCGCCCAACACTATGAACCATACATCATAGCTGGCCTCACAATTTCATACTAAATTTAAAAACTATAATTAGTATTTATTCATATATTATATTTTAAAATCAAAGAACTACTAATCAGGATATAATTAAAGAAATAAGAGTTGATGTTGCTTTTGGAATAATCCACCAATTTCTCTAAATGAAACACTATCTACAGATTTGCATCGAAGCGTTTCTTATGATAGTGATTTTAATCACTGTCAGATATCATCTATACTTGTCCCATCTATGCCTCGTCCACACTGTGCCTCGACCCTACTGTGCTACCATTTTTTTTTATTGATAATATATTCTTCGGCAATAATCTGCAGAAATATATTCTTTTTCCGAAAAAATTTTAACGAAAATATTCTTTCGTTACATTACTAAATATGACACGTTCCCAACTGAAATATTTAGACGACCAAAATTTTAGGCACTATTTTACATGGAATAGTAAATGATATAATTAATCAAAATAGCTACTAATATTTTAATAAAGTATTGTATATTATTCAATATATACATATCGTATATATTGAATCGACCATCGTGTCGCATGAACACGGCAACTCGACAAATTGACGGAGCCTTACGTCCTTTGTGGTTTTAAGACCCTTGCACATTAACACTTCTATTATAATTATATAATTATTTAATAAAAGACAAATTGACAAAACACTTTATTATTTTAATTTAAATCACATTGCATACACTTAATTAAATTTTTTAAAAGGAGACACGATTTTCAGAATATTGTCATAAAAGATGTTTTTGACATGGCCATAATTATATTTGAACTTCAACTTTACTTATGATATTAATAGAATTTTCAAAAAAAATATGATACAAGAATGTTTATTATTTAGAGTATTGCCAATAAACTTTCCATGTTGATCCAATTACATTCATGTATATGAATGGCCGATCCTGTTGTTTGAAACATCAATTATCAAAAATTGCCACTTTGTGGGATATTTTCTCTGATTAAAAAATGCAAGGTAATATGTTTAGCTAAATAATATCTTGAATTATATTATAATAGGGCTTGAAGCCGTTTACATAACGTTATGATTATAACGATTCGAATCATAAAACGTAAAAAAACGTGTAACGATTAATTTAAAAGTTATAAAAACGACAAACAACACATAATTAGAAACGATATAAAACAAAAATGAAAAAATATTGATTATTTTTATAACTTATAAGGTACAATGTATTGAGGGAAAATATGACTACGAGCAATTCAATGTTTCTCAATATAAAAGTTATGTGAGGGAAATTCTCACAAACGAACAAAGACTGGTAAATTCCTAAAATGTTACAAAATTGTTCAATAACATTTAAATATCAAAAGCATAAAACATAAAACATAAAACACTAATTCTTATTTTTGAAAATATTTGATCATAAAAGCAATTGCAAGGTTGACCAGTGATAATTAATACTTTAGTAAAATATAATTTATATGAGAAAATAAGTATGCTACCTATACAACTTTATAACTATATGAATTTCATTATTTTTAAAAACTATAATTATAGCTTGCATATTTTTATTCTAACAATTGTTATAATAAAATCAAATAAAATATTAGTATAACGAANTGAGAACAATAGAAACCCGTTTCCTGACTTACTGAACACCCTGTATATAATTTAAACTAGAACATAACTGAAATACAGTAGCATATTAAAGAATTTGTTATGGGAGGGTCCAGGTAATTTTCACAACGTACAACTGTGGGGGGTTCATTGATTCTCTACGTCCCATTACTATGATTTTATATTAATGGGGGATCTCTGAGCGTACTAGACCACTCCGTAAATATGCCACTGCTGAAACCAAAATAAAATTATTATAAATTAAAAGATATGATCTATGATTATAAATAATTTGTTTATAATAATTACACATTTTATATATATTTACCAAACACAACAATGTAGTATATTATAACATTAAATAAACTAATAATGTACATAGTTTTACAACATAAATCAAAATGTTCAACTAATTCTGAATTAGTTCTACTTTTACACTTGGAAGTGAATCAGCTCTCAATATTAATTGAGTGCTAATATGTATATCTTTTTGGGTTCCCAGGGTTTCAAGTTTAATGTATCTTAAGACTGTTGCTAATATTGTTTTTATTTGATACATAGCAAACTTTTGACCTAAAATATAAGTAATAAAGTAATAATAATAAAAAATGAATATATTGAAATTGTTTTACATTAGTTTATAAAATCAATATACCTATACAATTTCTTGGTCCTGCACTAAATGGTAAATAACTGTATGGATGACGAATGATGTCAGGTAAATAACGATCGGGATTAAAATTTTCTGGATTTGGAAAATAAGATTCGTTACGATGAAGTAAGTGTAGGAATACAACTATTATTGAATTCGCTGGTATTGTATAGTTCTCTAAAATTATTATTTATTTATTACTAAAAAATAAAATTTAGAGTATTTTTTAGAGTTTTATAATCTTATAAACCCACTAAGATATAATGGTTGGAAGAGTTCTCGTGTGATGGCTGTTACACTAGGGTACAATCTCAATGTTTCTTTAATAACTCTCTCCAAATAGTGCATTTCTTTTAAATCATTAATTGTAATTTCTCGATCACTGCCTTTAAAGATATCATTAAGTTCTTCTCGAACCATATCCTATAAAAATTATTTCTAACAAGTCTTAAAAAATAAGATAGGTAAACATTATATATCATTAAAGACCAAATTACTGCCAAAACTGGATTTATTAAATTAAAAAAATGTTTAAATTTGAGAAATGCCACACTGAAATTTTTTTCTGTGGTTCTATATATAATATCTACAATATTTTATATGATATAATTAACAGGTCACGTTCTAGGCTCAAAGTTTTGAGAAAATGTTAAAATTTGAAGTTTTTTTTGATATTTTTAAGCATATTTTGATAATTCAAAATACTATCAGGAACTTTTTTTGTAAAATTTGTATATTAATAATAAAAATCTTCTAATAAATTTTTATATTGTAGATATGATTTGTAAAAACTAAAATAACCAAATAACAGTAACGTTTTTGAAAATTGCCAGTTTTTTGTTTTTGGCAATTATCTCTTTAAATATTAAATATAGAAAAAACTGTATGTAATTAAAACCTGTGTAATTTATTTTTTCTAAAGAAAGTTTAAATATATTATTTTTTAATAATCTAACCCTTTCATTAAAATTAAGGAAAATGACAAAAAATCAGATTTTTTCGAAAAAATATATCAAAAGTATTATAAATAACAATTTATTAAATTAACAATTATTATAATAAATAAAATACTATGAAGTATAATATTATGTGACACATACATTTTTTTTACTATAATAATAAAAATAATTATAATAAGCGTAGAAATTAAATTAAAAATTAATTTATTAAGTTTAAAAATTTATAGAAACTGTTAATACGCTTTTTTTAACCCTACGATCTATTATAATTTATTGCCTTAAACAATATAAAATAGTAAGACAATTTTTTTGAGTTTCATTCTTGTAGTGCTATCGTTAAAATGCTCTATTACTTTTATGCTTTTTTCGTCAGAATTATTAACAAATTTTAGCTGTTCTATTAGCCTTTCTTAATATAAGTACTAAAATAATATAACTGTACCCAGCTTATTATTATGTTTAATAATATTAACACTATATTTATTGTTTTATATTTTTATAAAGTATCACTTAGATAAAATTCATGGGTGTGTTGCATTTTCTTAATTTGAGGAAAATATTGATATAGACACAAACATGAATATAGCTTAAAAAATGAACAAACTGAAAACGAATCTGAAGTTTAAATAAAAATGTGTAATTTAAAAATTAGTGATTTAAAAATATTTTTAAGTAAATCAAACGAAGAAAAATATATTCATTGAGGCGGTAATTCAGGGTGATACTTCATATGCCTATGCAAAAAAACTTAATTTTGTATTATTTAGTATTTCAGTGGCTATTTTCGAAAAGCTGATATATCAATCATAGCAATTTTTAAGGCAACAAAAACAAATTTGAAATTTCAATTGAGTTTTATGAAATTTGACTTTTTGGTGTGCAAGTAGCAAATCTCCATAATAATGTCAATTTTATCCAGTATTTTTTAGCATATGATAAAAAGTATTTCTCTGTGTAAATTATAAAATCTCAAAACTTTGTTTTTGTGATTTTATACTTTTGAAAATAATTCATAGAGTTCAATTAAAGGGATTGTTGTAACAACCAGACAAGTCCAACTTTTTCAGAAAATAATTTTATGTTAATTTTGAGTAAATATGATTTTTTTGCGCAATTCAGTATAAAAATGAGTTCTATATTTCTATTATTTGTGGATATATTTCATTAAAAAATATTTTTTTAATATGGTTNAATTCAGTATAAAAATGAGTTCTATATTTCTATTATTTGTGGATATATTTCATTAAAAAATATTTTTTTAATATGGTTTTCTTAAACCATATTAAGACAATCTGGTTAAAGACTTATCTGGTTTTTGTATAAAGTCCTTTAATTTAAAGCCAATTATTACATTTATAATTGATATAAAATTAAAATATAAAATTTAAGTTAATTAATTAAGTTACTTTTTCAAAAGATTTAACTTTTAATTTAATTTGTTACTTTGTAATTTGATTCACATGTTAATGTGAAGTCGATTTAATTTTGTATTCTAATATTAAAATTACATAAATAATTATTCCTTGTAGTGTTCATATATTTAATCTTTGTCACGTACTGCTCTAAATAGGAAACATATAATTAACATAACAAGTTTAAAATATGTGTTAAATTACCTAGCCTTAAAAATTAACAACTATATTTTAAAGCACCTGGTCCTAGAGATATTTTTAAAAATCTAGCTTGAACTGATAAAAATATATATAGGATGATTTTTTTATCATAACCCACTCAATTACTTACAGAATAATAATAAATTAAAATTTTTTTTATTTATTATCTTTAGTGACACATATCTAATAACACAAATAAAATTATACTAAAAATTCAATTGCCATTTACTATTAAATTAAAAACTCAAACATTTTATTAAATTTAAAATATATGTTCCTATTTAAAAAAACAAAGTTGACATCCTTAACAGGCATAAGGGATGAACTTCAATAGTATTACATAATTAATAATTCAAGAATAATGTGTAACTAAAGATAATAATAAAAAAAAAAAATTTAATTATTATTATTCTGTAAGTAAGTTTTATTGTAAGTTTTATTTCTGATTTATGTTCTGTGTGCCAAAGGCCACAATCTTGTATGTGTTTCAAATATCAATTAAATTTTTTACTTGTGCAAAATTGCATTCATANAATTAATAATTTTTGATCTAGATGGTAATAATAACAATAAGAAGAATATAAAATATATTAATAATAAGATGTAGTAAATCAAAACTTATTAGATTTGACAAAATATCGTGGAACATTCTCTATATTTAGAAGTCTGATTGTCAACCGATTCAGACCGAACTGATTTAAAGCTAAGTAGGATGAGCCAGTTCATTGTAGTTCATAAATACACATAAATTTTCAGATTTTTTAATAATTTGCAATAAATCTCAATCCATTCCGACTAAATGAAGAGTGAATGTGTCAAACGTTCTATGTGCCAAAAATGTGAAAAATTGTTTTATTTCTGATTTATGTTCTGTGTGCCAAAGGCCACAATCTTGTATGTGTTTCAAATATCAATTAAATTTTTTACTTGTACAAAATTGCATTCATAGATGGTGTTCGATATGTGAGACATGTCCATGTTACCATTGTTTTTTGTGTTTTCTGAACAAATATGTTTTTGGCACATAGAACGTTTGACACATTCACTCTTCAAATAATTAAAAAATTTTTTTTTCGATTTTTGCTTCTTCAAAAAATACTCTTCAACGTCATATTTAATACGGCACTGAAGAGTAAATACCAAGTTATCTAGGTTTAAGCCGGCTTTTTCAAAAAGTGTACTCTCGTATACATCTTTTTTCAGCACTAAATAGGTATTTAGAATTATATTTTAAATTATTTAATAAATTAAATAAACTCAACACAGAAAACAAACTAACACCCTAATATTAATAATTATTAATACATGTATTAAAATATATCGTGTGATGTGTAATTATCTTATCTCCGGTTAAAAATTATCAGATAATTTCTACTTAAGTTCATATTAGTTGCTTTATCAAAGTATTTTAATAACCTAGAAGTGACTATGCCTATCATAAAATATAGTCCCTAATATTTACAAGGGGCCCATCAGGAATTTCTCGATAATTCACCTAGACTATTCGAGTTTGCCTATACCTAAAAATTACATTAACTCAATAAATAATATTACAAAACTGGTTATAGACTTATAAAAATTTATTTAGTCTATTTCACATCTAATAGCAAAAAAATAATTTTAGGTTTCCATTGAACTTCCAAAAATTACTCCTAAAATCTATATATAGAAATAATTAATTTTTACAATTAATTTTATATTTTTCATAATTTATAAAAATAAATAAAATATTAATAGTATATTTAAATTAAAAAATCATTATTTGACGAAAAAATCAGGGTAGTATTATTAATAAATCACATTGTATAATATACAGAACATGTTATTCTTCATATTATAAAATTAATTCATTCATTTGAGATAAAAATTTACCTGCATATTTTTATTTAACCCGAGTTGAATAAGAGCCATCGTTATGGCTATTGAAGATGTATCGTGTCCTTCAAACAAAAATGTGTCGACTTCTTCACGGATATCAGCATCTGTCATCACATTTGGATTTTCATCGGATATGCCAATTAACAAGTCCATGAAGAATTTAACTTTTTTATTTCCTATTATAGTAATTATAAAGTATTATTAAAATGCACTTGAATTATTTCGTATACTAGATTATATTTAATAAAAAAAAAAACCCAGCACAGGGGGGTCGCGGCACAGTGGTGACGTGGCATAGTTGGATCAAGTATAATGATATCTGACAGTGATTAAAATCACTATCAAAAAAAAAACCTTCGATGCAAATCTTTAGATAGTGTTTAATTTTAAAAAATTGGTGGATTATTCCAAAAGCTTCATAAACTGCTAGTTCCTTATTAATATCCTGATTAAGATAAAGTATGTCGAATGAAAAAGGGATTATTAAAAAATAGTATTTCCCATAAAAAAATTATATTGATCAATACACTTTTCAATAAGTTATAGCATTATAAAGTTAAAAATGTAAAAAATAAAATTGAGAATTTTCACACAATAATAGCATTTGGTAGCCATTTTCACCGTGAAGATAAAATAAAGTCCGAAATTTTTTTTTTCCATGATAAAGTATATTACATTAGCTTTAATTTAAGATATATATAAAAGTGTCAGACTTTCCGGAACACTTTCAAAATTTAAGTTGAAAAAGTCAATTTTTTGTGAAAAAGTTGTCATTTTGAATCCCCCCCTGTAGGCAGGTAAAAAGTCAGATTTATAAAAAAAATATACCAAATGATAGGTAAAGACATCATGCATCTACAAAAAAAAGAATTATATTGATCCATACATCTTTCGAGAAGTTATAGCATTATAAAGTTAAAAATATAAAAAAGAATTTTTTTACAAAAATCGTATTTTTTTTATTAAGTTTAATGTCTGTTTTCACCATGAAGATAAAATAAAGTCCGAAATTTTTTTTTACCATTATAAAGTATATTACATTAGCTTTAATTTAAGATATATATAAAAGTGTCAGACCTTCCGGAACACTTTCAAAAGTTACGTTGAAAAAGTTCTACTTTCTATATGCATTTTTATGTTTTGAATCCCCCCTGTATTTAGGGAAATGGTCCGATTTAAAAAAACAGTATGTCGAATGAAAGATCTATATAAATACTACTTCTCATAAAAAAATTGTAATGATTCATACATTTTTCAAAAAGTTATAGCATAATAAAGTTAAAAATGGAAAATACAAAATCGAAAATTTTCACACAAAAATAGCATTTGTTAGCCATTTTCACCATGAAGATAAGATAAAGTCCGAAATTTTTTTTTTCATGATAATTCATATTACATTAGCTTTAATTTAAGATATATATAAAAGTGTCAGACCTTCCGGAACATTTTCAAAATTTAAGTTAAAAAAATTAATTTTTTGTGAAAAAGTTGTCATTTTAAATCCCCCCTTGTGGGCAGGTTAAGGGTTAAATTTATGAAAAAAATATACCAAATGAAAGGTAATGATATTATGCATCTATATAAAAAAGAATTATATTGATATGTTTATTTTTGAAAAAGTTATGGCACTTTTAAGTAAAAAAAATTGAAAAAATTTCGAAAATTAGCGATTTTTAAATTTGTAATTTTTTTGGAGGTTTCCCCCTTTTACGGGGAACGAGGGAATTTTTTTCAATTTTTAAGGGTAATGTCTTCGACTAGATACGATTTGTGATCTTTTGACGTATCATTGAAAGAAATCGGTTCGGTGAGAGCTGAGAAAAAGTGGTAACAGACACAAAAAAAAAAAACACATCTTAGTAAAACCAATACCTTCTCAGCTTCGCATCGAAGCTAATATTCTCTTTTTTACAATGAAAAATGTAACTATCGTAACGTAATAAAATATAAGTAGGAAAATAACTTTTATACGCATGCAAAAAAACAAAAATAATCTTGAAATTTTTTTTAAATAAAAAGTTTTTTAATGATGGTGCTAAATTAATGTTTTGTTTATTAATTTATGAATTATTCGTAAATTGATTAATAATAAAATATTTATTTTGTTTAATATGTGAACAATTCGATAATTATTATTATTGTCAAAAAAATAACAGTTAAAATATTCGTACCATCGTTTTCTTGGATTTTATTTTCCTGAATTTTCAATTGATGTCGTTTTTCATTAATAACCTAAATTTTAATTAAATTAATTTTTTTAATTTTATTCATGTTGCTAATAGATCACTTAGATAAACATTGTATTAATTATATATTACGTTTTCTGTAAATGTATGTAACACTTTTAATGCCTTATAAAATTCTCTTCCATTCTTGCTTAAGTTAAAGACAGTATCATTCCATAACCAAAATGTGAATATTCTTTTAATTATTATATTGCTTACACTTAAAAATAAACAATGCTATTGGTGTCATGTAAATAAATATATTGTAATGAAACAATGAAATTAACTTACGTTTTAATTGATTTGACGTATTTAATTGATTCTCCTTCTTGAGATTTCAAATTAATACCCATTATTGTTTCTATAAAAATCATAACAGTTATTTAGAGGTTATTGAATTCTACTATCAATATACAGAATTTTCTCATTTATGTTTTTATGGTTATGTTCAATATGTAAGTAGATGACAATTTGTAAATTCAAAAGTTTTAATTTTTTATTAAGAAATTTGTGTGAATTTAAACAAAACTTTTATGCTTGGCATTGTCTGACACGACTTATATCGCAATAATGTAGGCGACACTGAATTTGAGGGTAGAGACCGGTGGGCCGTTTATTAATAAGCAACAACAGGTTATTTAAAACACAAACAAACAGAAAAGACGAACACAGTTAATAATAATCTTCGCATAATATCGCGGCACTTTCACTGGCGTCTTTTAAGCATTTCCATACCTAGACAGAAGAAGTGAAGCTGAGAAATGTTTTATGATAAAAATAGAAGAACTTGCGATTTACCAGCTGTCATTACGTTAAATTATTAATAATCTCCCAAAAGGTATACAAATATTAATAACTTCCGAATTACTAGTCCAATAGTTGTTACCGACCAGTCATTTACTTAATTATCTAACAAATAAGCTAGTTAATTATATATTTTGCTAATTGAAAAAATTAAGTTGACTACCCTTATAAGGTATAATGGTTCAATATAAAAATATTTCATTTTTAATAAATTTAAAAAAACGTGGTACTAAAATAAATAAAATAAAATTATCAATATTAGATTTATTTGTTTGTTAATTATATTATTTATGATAGAATAATCACTCTGATTAAAAAATAAAAAATTGATGTTAAAGTGTTAGGAAACTCTTTAAAATGTTAATGGATCAACTTTGCTTTAAAAATAATTAATAAAGTTTTAAAAAATATTTTACTACTTCTGTTATACTCACCACCAATAACATCAAGCGCACAAAGGGTAATATGATTATCCATGTTTTTTACAATTTTATTATCGTCAGATTGCTTTATAAGGTTTTTTACTAATATGTTTGAGTGTTTATTCAAAGCTGGCATATAGCTTTCCAATATTTTAAAGTGGAAGGTATTTGTCAATAATTTCCTTCGCATGTGCCATTTTTCATCTAAGTTAAATTTTTTTTTTTTTATTAATGATTTATTAAATATAAATTGTTATAATATTTATATTAATACTATTATACACAGTAGAGTATAGTTGTTTTATTGATTTAATATGTATTCAATAAAAATATTAAAGCAAGAAAAAAACAAAATGATAGCACAGTGGGATCGCGGCACAGTATGGACTTGGGATAGTTGGGACAAGTATATATGATATCTGACAGTGATTAAAATCATTAATTCCTAATAATCATTTCTAAGTAACTATAATAAGTAAAATTTGATTATATTTGTTTGCACGGAGAAAGCTAGTTAAGCAACTTTTTATTTGATAAAGGGGATTTTTGTTTAATTTTTGAGGGTCATATCATTAACTAGATACTAGTTGTGATCATTTGACATATCTTTAAAAAAAATTGGTAAAGTGAAAACTGAGAAAATATATAACAGTCACAAAAAAGAACCTTATAGTAAAATAATATTAATATGAATTAGAAATTTCTTCTCACAGGTATAGATTACAGTGATGGAGTCCTTGATATTCATTCAAGTTATAGAATCAAAATGAAATAAAACTCAAATGAGTTGAACATTTTTTTCTAACTTAAAAAGAATTAAGAAAAAAATGTAAAAAATGTATTCCCACAGGCGGGTTTGAACCTTGTACCTTAAGTGTGATAATCACAAATTTAACTAACCGGTGACCGTACGTCGCCTTCGATGAATGATAAAAAAGCAATTTATGCTAGTCTTAAATTTCAAAATTATTTTTCTGGACTTAAAAGAATCAAAAGAATTGAAATAAGTTTAACTTTCTATGCTATGTCAATTAGATTTATATAATATTTATGAAAATGAGTATAATCCTTTTGTCAGGTATTTTAAAATAAAATAAAATATAAAATCGAGAATTATAACATAAAAATAGCATATTTTTTAATATGGTAGCCATTTTCATCATGAAGACAATGTGAAGTTCGACATTTTCAAAAGTTAAATTGAAAAAGTTCTACCTTATATACGCCTATTTAAAGTTTTGAACCTCCCTTGTATAAAGGGAAATAGTCTGATTTAAAAAATAAGTATGCCAAATGAAAGGTGTGTATATAAATAATTAAGAAAAAAGAATATTGATCCAAACATTTTTTAAAAAGTTATAGCAACATAAAGTTTATAAATATAAAATATAAAATCAAGAATTTTTTCACAAAAATAGCATAGTTTGAATACGACAGTCATTTTTACCATAAACATAAGTTCAGAGGTCAAATATGTATGAAATTGATGTTTAATAATTCAGTATTGTAATTTTTTCGGAGAAATTATAAAAAAATAGAAATTAGTTATTACTTTTATGACAAACGTGTATAAAAATTGAAGGGCTTCATACAAAACTTTTTAGAAAATCATTTGTTGTTAATTATGAATATAGATTTCACAAAGAATTATCATCGGATTCAAAAATATAATTTAATTATTCAATTTTTACCCATTTACGGGGAATGAAGGAATTTATTTCAATCTTTGAGGGTAATGTCTTTGACTAGATACAATTTGAGATCTTTTGACGTATTGTTCGTCAAAATCGGTCCAGTGACAGCTGAGAATGAGTGGTAACAGACACACACACAAAAAAAAATAGAATAAAAAAATAGACATGATAGTAAAATTAATAACTTCTCAGCTTCGCATCGAAGCTGATTAATATCTTCTCAACTTCACATCGAAACTAAAATTAGAAAACTTAAGAGTTTTATAATAATAAGTTTTTCTAAAATTCAAAATAATAAAAGTTCTTTAAAAGGAATATACACCCAGAGAAAAACCTCGATCTATATAATAAATTCATTGTTCAATTTGATAAATATATCATTACTATTGAACCTATGATATTTTTTTTTCTTGTCTTGAACAATAATTATTTATAAGAATAGTTATTTTGTTCGTATTAATAAAACATTATCATAAACCCTTGATAAAATTTCTCTATCAAAATTGATTGAGGTTTTTCTTTGGGTGTAGAGTAATTTATTTATTTTTAATATGGAATGGTTTTTAATTAAAATAGAATAAATTTTAAATTAAAACTCCTTTTTTTGTATTAAACTACTTAAATAAATTTATATTTTAAGAAAAAAATATACAATATAACTATACAATAATTACATTATAATGTATATTTTCAGTTTACGTCAACAATGAAATTATTTTGTTGTCTGAAGTTAGAATAAAATAAACAGATCAGACTTTTATAGATATTACACGTATTGTGTTAATCTTATATAGAATAATTTGCTTTATTATTTGAAAAATAAAATTCATATAATAAAGTAGAGTATTTTACGACCCTTCTATAATTAAAAAAATATTTATAACCTCTAAATTTGTATTTAAAATCATAAATATAAATATACTTGATATTTAATTACTGTGATTGCATGATGTACCTGTACTTGTTAAAAGTCCTGTACTTAGCCACGGTTCAATTAATTTGTAATCCGGACCTTTAGTAATATGTTGGGTACTGGACAACAAAACCTATAAATAAAAATAAAAATATAAGGCAACTTAGATTCTAAAAAAAAAAAATAATTGTGACCTTCACATCTTCTGGGTCATTTATAAGAATATAGTTCCGTAACATAAGTCTTACTAACACAAGCTGACCTTTGGTTTTAAGAATGTTAGCGATAAATGGTAAAATTTCTGGAACAATTTAAGTATAATTTACTATAAAATATGGAAATATATTTGTTCTTAAAAATTAAAGAAATTTCTTTTTTTCACCGATTTATATCGACAAAAATTATAGGCACATAACAAGAAATTTTTTACGAGGGACAATCAAATTTGGATTCTTATAATTTTACATGAATTTTAATAATTAAAGATAATCAGAAATATATAATCTAGTGAAATTTATTGTGGAATTTTCTAAGATTTCTTTTAAAACTTTTATGATACCTAAAAAAAAATTATATTTTGTATTTGGAGAGATCGAATCTAGGCCAAGGTAAAATTAAGGTGTGCCCAACTTACCTAAGCCTCCTTGTAGCTAAGTGTATAAAAAATATGTCTTTTCAATAGTAATTGTAAAAAAACATGATAAATGTTATTGAAAATATTTGTATCGATAATGTTGTTGAAACTGAATTGAAACAAATATTAATCGTTTAAATCATATAGTTGCGTACTGACAATCTTTTAAAAACATTTATTAAAATTTTTATTAACACGTATTAACAAAATATATTGACGGTCCATATTGACCTAAAACCAATACCTTAACGAATAATAATTATTCGATTATTATTATTCATGACTAATTAGTTTCGAACTATTTGATAAAATGTTTGATAGTTTTAATTACAATAAAATAAACACATGAATTATTCTATGGTATTCAATTGAATAAAAACTACTGTATATTTTACTTGATAGTCAAAAGTACTCAGTCATCTAAATTTTCATTCAAATATTTATTAAATAAAAATATTGTTAATAAATGTTGATATTTAATGTGTTCATTTATTTGTTTTAATCTGTACAATATGCTGAACGGTTAGTAATCATATCACTTATGGTAACAGTTCAACAGACGGTAGTGTCAATTATTTAATAACTAAATACTATTGAAAAACATTGTTTCTGTCCACAGTTTTTAAAACAACAGATTGAATTGAATAATTTGATAATACCCATCACTAATTTTGGGTACTAATTTTAACAAAAACTTCAAAGAAATTGAAAGTAAAAAACAGTCAAATAGTTCTTTTTTCTTCATTTTGCACACAACCAAATTTAAATAAAGAAACCATAAATATGTACTAGAAACAATGTTGACATTTTGATTAAAAAATAAAAAATTATACAATACACAGCAAAACGTAAGTATTTTAGAATTTAAAACCGAATGTGTGTTGATGGCTGTTATTGAAAGATTGGCAGATTGAAGTACATAGACGCGTCTATCTATATTAGGGTAGCACTTAATTTTGAAATTTAACCTTCTCAGCTTCCAAAATTATTTTACCGTACAAGTTGATAAGTTCTACAAAATTTGGTTAAGATTGATCGAAACTAACACGTACCACAAGACAGTTAAAAATTGAACTCGAGGGGTGGTGTTTTAGTTTTTTTATTCTTTACTCAAAAATGACAACTCTTATTGTAAAAATCAATATAACATAAGTTAATGCTCTAATAATTGTCTAAATAAACTTTCTTATATATTTTATTTAAAATTAAGTATTGGAACGTTAAATTAAAACTATTAAAATTTTTTATTATCATTAAAAAATGTACATTGATTAGAAATATATAGATTAGATTGATTAGATACAAATATCTTTATATTTATTGAACCTTTCATCATACGACTAAATATTTCAGGAAAGTTATTTATAATTACATTTATTTAACATTTTATTTTGTAAAAATGTTGTATTTCCAACTCTTTATTTGATATGTCGAACTTATAAGTTATATTTATATCTACATATTTGTTGTCTAGGTAACTAAAAATCTATTTGAAATGACGTTTAGATTTTCGTTAGAGTATCATGATAATAGAAGTAATATTTTTAAAACACTAATGTTTTAAACATTTTTCAGGCTTTTCTTGGTGTGATCAACTTATTTAATTTTAATTATGGAAAATATTCTACTGAAACTTTACATACATAATGCTTTGTAGGCTTAATAGGTCACGATTTGAAATTGCTTAATTCCTAATACTATTAACTTATTTTGTCTTATTTATAAATTAGATATTTCAAATTATAAAACTATTCCTTAAAATATTGAAATCTTGAATAATTTATGTAAAAATATTTTTTATGTTTGAAAAAGTAATTGATCAAAAGTTGTTATTATAGTCTAATATTATAATCGAATAAGTGTAAAATTAAGCTCATAGTTGAAGCTTCTGCCAATTTTAAATTATTTATCTCATAGTTTCTAAATTTTAAATTAATTAAATAATTATTTACCTGGAGGTTTTAAACTGCCAAATTTTAACGAATAAGCCAAAACATCCCAAAAAGATTTTGTTACAGTTGGGAGTTGTGACAATCGTTTTTTTTGTTCGATTTCAATTTCATTACGAAAGAAAAAAAAATGTATACAAATAAGTATAAAAACTATGAAAAGAATAAAATATTGATAAATAAATGAGTATTCGAACAACATAATTATTGTTGTTAGTAATAACGACTAAATAGAAAATGTAATCAATTATTGAGATTTACTTATTTCACAACATTTCACTGATATGACTGGAAAACCTTGAATGTCTAAAACTGGACTGTAGAGATAATAAGGGAAATATTTTATTGACCTATTGCTTAGATTTATTTAACAAATATATTTATTTTTCGGTAGAATAAACCTTCGACTTTTTCGTTAATTAGTGTTTTTTTCATACAAATATAGTTTTATATATTTTTATTTACCATAATAATAATTCAAGAAACAGAATTACAAAAACTGGTTATTGATCCGTCAGCATTTTATTAAGTCCATTTTCAATTAAAAATTGTAATAGTAATTAGGAGTCCCAATTTATCTTTCGAAATTGTCCCTAAAAACTACCAAAAGTAGTTTTTAATTGTTTTTTTTTCCAATTAATATGATATTTATCATGGTTCCAAAAAAATAAATGAATTTTTATGATGATGAAATAATAATGATTTTTTATACAAATATACTGTCATTTGTTTTTTGAAAAAATCATTATTTAATCAAAAAATTAAGTTTATTAGATCATACTATGTAAAAATTATTTATAGTGTGATATACTATTTTGATACGTTTATCATATAAATACTCACGTGATTTAAAATAATAAATGTTTTTTTAAGAATAATAAATTAAAATACTTAAGATATCAGTATTATATAATATTCACCAAAGATAACAAAGTGCCAGTAAACAAATTATTTTTTTATTATTATTTATAAATGGTAATCATAAAAAAAAAATTATGTAGATGTTTTAAATGTTATGAACATATTTGTGGCATTAAATAGTTTAAAAAAATAATATTAATTGAACAGGGCATTTTAAATAAAAATTTTTAAAAATTACTCTTAAATTATTAAATAATCAACATATTTTTAATAGTTGTTACATTATATTTATACTAAACAAGAAAAAAATGAATCCAAATTAATATTAAATTTATAGATATTCAAAGTTATGTGTATGTAATGCTCCTAATATCCCCAGTAGTTGTTGATTTTTATATTTATTTATTTGTTAAGTTATATATTATTCATTGAATTTTAACATTTTTTTTTTGTACATTTTCTGTTGAGAGTTATACACGTAATTGTTCTAAATAAATTAAACAATATTATATCTAGTAAATAATTACTGAAAAATTTAATATTCCTTCGACGACTTCGTATAAACGATATAAATTTGCGTAAAATAACAAAATAAAATCCTTAAGTATGCAGTTATTTTAATCTTTTTTTATTCATAAATACACATTTCTACAATTTAATTTTGTGATAAAACTTTAATTGCTAGATTATATTATTGTTTTCAATAAGAGAGAATTCCATATCCGGTAGTGACTCAAATCTTAACACTATTTGGGAACTTATCTTTATATCAACCCCAGTTCCTAATATTTTAAATTTTAGCTGTCGTAAAACAGTGGAAATTATAATTTTGATCTGAAGCATTGCAAATTTTTGTCCTACAATTCGTTAAAAAAATAAATAAAATAACATTAAATAAAATGTTGAATTGTAGTATAAGAAAAAGAAAACGAAATCAAATGGCATCAAGTACTTCCCAATACACTTTCTTGGCCCAGCACTAATTGGTAAATATTAAAAAATATGGTGTGATATACTATACATTATATTTTTACTAAACACGAAAAAAAATTGAATTCAAAGTTATGTGTATGCAATGCTCCCAATATTCCCAGTAATTGTTGATTTTTATATTTATTTATTTATTAAGTTATATGTTATTCTTTAAATTTTAACATTTTTTTTTATAAATTTTCTGTTGAAAGTTATACATGTAAGTGATATCAATAAATTCAACAATAACATATTTAGTAAATAATTACTAAAAATTTTAACATTCCTTCGACGGCTTTGTATAAACGATATAAGCATGTGTAAAGTAATAAAATTAAATCCTTAAGTATCCAGTTATGGTTAATTTTATCGTTTTAGCTTCGATGCGAAGCTGAGAAGGTATTGGTTTTACTAAGATGTGTTTTTTTTTTTTTTGTGTCTGTTACCACTTTTTCTCAGCTCTCACCGAACCGATTTCTTTCAATGATACGTCAAAAGATCACAAATCGTATCTAGTCGAAGACATTACCCTTAAAAATTGAAAAAAATTCCCTCGTTCCCCGTAAATGGGGGAAACCTCCAAAAAAATTACAAATTTAAAAATCGCTAATTTTCGATATTTTTTCAATTTTTTTTACTTAAAAGTGCCATAACTTTTTCAAAAATAAACATATCAATATAATTCTTTTTTATATAGATGCATAATATCATTACCTTTCATTTGGTATATTTTTTTCATAAATTTAACCCTTAACCTGCCCACAAGGGGGGATTTAAAATGACAACTTTTTCACAAAAAATTAATTTTTTTAACTTAAATTTTGAAAATGTTCCGGAAGGTCTGACACTTTTATATATATCTTAAATTAAAGCTAATGTAATATGCTTTATCATGAAAAAAAAAAATTTCGGACTTTATCTTATCTTCATGGTGAAAATGGCTACCGAATGCTATTTTTGTGTGAAAATTTTCGATTTTGTATTTTCCATTTTTAACTTTATTATGCTATAACTTTTTGAAAAATGTATGAATCATTACAATTTTTTTATGAGAAGTAGTATTTATATAGATCTTTCATTCGACATACTGTTTTTTTAAATCGGACCATTTCCCTAAATACAGGGGGGATTCAAAACATAAAAATGCATATAGAAAGTAGAACTTTTTCAACGTAACTTTTGAAAGTGTTCCGGAAGGTCTGACACTTTTATATATATCTTAAATTAAAGCTAATGTAATATACTTTATAATGGTAAAAAAAAATTTCGGACTTTATTTTATCTTCATGGTGAAAACAGACATTAAACTTAATAAAAAAAATACGATTTTTGTAAAAAAATTCTTTTTTATATTTTTAACTTTATAATGCTATAACTTCTCGAAAGATGTATGGATCAATATAATTCTTTTTTTTGTAGATGCATGATGTCTTTACCTATCATTTGGTATATTTTTTTTATAAATCTGACTTTTTACCTGCCTACAGGGGGGGATTCAAAATGACAACTTTTTCACAAAAAATTGACTTTTTCAACTTAAATTTTGAAAGTGTTCCGGAAAGTCTGACACTTTTATATATATCTTAAATTAAAGCTAATGTAATATACTTTATTATGGAAAAAAAAAATTTCGGACTTTATTTTGTCTTCACGGTGAAAATGGCTACCAAATGCTATTATTGTGTGAAAATTCTCAATTTTATTTTTTACATTTTTAACTTTATAATGCTATAACTTATTGAAAAGTGTATTGATCAATATAATTTTTTTATGGGAAATACTATTTTTTAATAATCCCTTTTTTATTCTACATACTTTATCTTAATCAGGATATTAATAAGGAACTAGCAGTTTATGAAGCTTTTGGAATAATCCACCAATTTTTTAAAATTAAACACTATCTAAAGATTTGCATCGAAGCGTTTTTTTTTTGATAGTGATTTTAATCACTGTCAGATATCATTATACTTGATCCATCTATACCACGTCACCACTGTGCCGCGACCCCCCTGAGCTGGGTTTTTTATAAAAATAATTTAAACATATTATTAAGTAAAATAATTTATTTTTAGTATCGAAAAAAAATCACTGACAGTTACAGTCAAAATAACATTTTAAAAGTGTTACATTATTTCTACTTATTATTAAGTATTTTAAATTATTTTAATATTTTTTATTCATAAATATACATTTCTACAATTTAATTTTGTGATTAAATAAAAATTGGTTTGCTAGATTATATAATTGCTTTCTATCATAGAGAACTCCATTTCCGGTAGTGAGTCAAATTTTATCAGTAATTCGGTACTTATCTTTATATCATCTCTAGTTCCTAATGTTTTAAATTTTAGCCGTCGTAAAACAGTGGAAATTATAATTTTGATCTGAAGCATTGCAAATTTTTGTCCTACAATACATTAAAAAAAAAAAATTAATTAAAATAATTCTAAATTTAATGTAGTATTGTTGTATAAGAAAAATAAAACGAAATCAAATGGTATCAAGTGCTTACCAATACAATTTCTTGGCCCAGCACTAAATGGTATATACGAAAACAAAAATTTAGATTTATTTTCTTCATCCAAAAATCTTTCAGGATCAAATTTTTCAGGATTTGGATATAACTCTTCGTTACGATGGATTACGTATGGCAATATTATCAAAACTGTATTCCGGGGTATAACGTAATTGCCTAAAAGTATTGTACAGTACTTGCATTAATAATATTTTCACATTTATTTAAAGAAGAAATTTTATTACTTTATAATATGAATTATAATGATTTAAATAAACAAATTAAAAATAAAAAACCCAGCACAGGGGGGTCGCGGCACAGTGGTGACGTGGCATAGTTGGATCAAGTATAATGATATCAGACAGTGATTAAAATCATTATAAAAAAAAAACGCTTCAATGCAAATCTTTAGATAGTGTATAATTTTAAAAAATTGGAGGATTATTCCAAAAGCTACATGATCTGCTAGTTCCTTATTAATATCCTGTTTAAGATGAAGTATGTTAAATGAAAAAGGGATTATTAAAAAATATTATTTCTCATAAAAAAATTATCCATACATTTTTCAATAAGTTATAGCATTATAAAGTTAAAAATGTAAAAAATAAAATCGAGAATTTTCACACAATAATAGCATTCGGTAGTCATTTTCACCGTGAAGACAAAATTAAGTCCGAAATATTTTTTTTCCATGATAAAGTATATTACATTAACTTTAATTTAAGATATATATATAAAAGTGTCAGACTTTCCGGAACATTTTCAAAAGTCAAGTTGAAAAAGTTAATTTTTTGTGTCAGTTAAAAGTGAGTAAAAGTTGAAATTTTAAATCCCCCCTTGTGGGCAGGTAAAGGGTCAGATATGAAAAAAAAAATATACCAAATGAAAGGTAAAGACATCAGGCATCTATTAAAAAAAATATATATTGATTTGTTCATTTTTAAAAAAGTTATGGCAGTTTTAAGTAATAAAAATTTCAAAAATTTCAAAAATTAGCGATTTTTAAATTTGTAATATTTTTGAAGGTTTCCCCCATTTACGGGGAACTTCTCAGCTTCGCATCAAAGCCAAAAATGCGATTTTTGTAAAAAATTTCTTTTTTATATTTATATAAGTATTATTTATATTCTTCTTTTATGCGACATACTTTTTTTTTAAATCAGACCATTACCCTTTATGTATTTATTCATATATTATACTTATAAATTATATTAGAATATAATTAAGGAAATAGGAGATCATGTAGATTTTAGAATAATCCACCAATTTTTTAAAATTAAACACTATCTATAGATTTGCTTGGAAGCGTTTTTTATGATAGTAATTTTAATCACTGTCAGATTAAATCTATACTGGACCCAACCACAGTAGTCTGAAATCGAATTTTAGGCGCTCATAAGTCTCATTTTAAAATGTACTCATAATGTTAAAATAATTATGCAAACTCAATTATATACAAAATATAAAATTTCAAGGTCACATGTTAATCCGGTCGTTTTTTATAGCCGTTTGAAGTATATATATGGTTATATTACGGTTATTTCAACATAAAAAAGGTCTTTCGTTGTAAAGTTTTTAACAAGTTAAAAAAATTTTTTTTTTTATATTTTATTAAAAGTAAAGGTTAAAGATATCAAAAAAAAAATTTCGAAAAAAATTTTTTTTTGACTAAGTAATGATTGTTTTAATAAAATAGAGCATTTTTGATGCATATGCTATTAGTATCAAGATATATATATCTCCAATGAAATTATTTAAAAAAAAAAGTATAAATTAATTTTCTATTGATGTGCAAAATTTATTTTTAAATTTCGAATCGAACGTCGTAGATGAAATAAATAACCTTAACAATTAAATATCAGAAATTGAAATAAATGTAAGCTAATTGTAAATAAAAAATGTACGAATTGGTTTAATCTTATTAGCCTTATGCACAGTTATTTTTGTCCGCCGCAAAAAAAAATTATATTTTTGAAATCTAGACTAGTTGCTCTACAATATATATGCATTGATACTAGGGTAAAATAGAGTAATTTTTAGTACTGTGCTTTTTAGTTTCAAAAACGCCTCAAAAAATTATTATATAATTATATAATTGTAAAAATTCATTGTTAATTCAGGAGAAACTAACAATCATTTCTAAAAAAATGATTTATATAGCAACATGTTACCAAAAAATGTTGAATATTATAGTCTAGTAGTAGCACACACAAATAGAGTAAAAAAATGATTAAATTACAAAGTAAAATGATTTAATTTTGTAGTTGAAACCTATCATATCAAACTTCATTAGTTAATAAATATTTTGAAAACATTAGAAATTAATGATTTTAATTGTCTTTATGGAGACCATGGGATAAGTAACTGTTTCATTGATAAATTAGAATTTTTTTAAAAATTTTTGAGGGTAATATCTTCAACTAATTGTAATCATTTGACGTATCGTTGAAAAATGTAGATTAAGTTAGAGCAGAGAAAATAAATGATAGTCACAATAAATATAGTTTAAAAAAACTAAAAAAACACGCTTTTAAAGCACATCGAACTAAAAAGCTAAAAATAATTTTTAAAATAAGCTTAAAACAATAATGAACGAAAAATACTAGTATTATTGTAATAAAAGCGTGGGTGCTTTGTGCCATATTTTTCGTATATTGAGCGCCCGACGCTTTTATTACAATAATACTAGTATTTTTCGTTCATTATTGTTTTAAGCTTATTTTAAAAATTATTTTTAACTTTTTAGTTCGATGTGCTTTAAAAGCGTGTTTTTTTAGTTTTTTTAAACTATATTTATTTTTTACTTTTTAGTTTCAAGTTATGATAGTAGTTATGGTTGTAACGGGTAACGAGAAATGAGGGTTCGATTCCGGAGAGGGAGTCTGAGAAACGGCTACCACATCCAAGGAAAGCAGCAGGCGCGTAAATTACCCACTCCCGGAACATGGAGGTAGTGACGAAAAATGACGATACGGGAATCATCCCTCGTAATCGGAATGAATACTTTATATCTCTTAATTAGAATGAATCGTGTTAATATATAAATTTTAATAGTAATTAGAATATATATATATATATATATATATAAATATATACAAGTAAAGCGATTTAAGTACGTAAACGTATCATGCACTAGGTATAACCGTATTTTGTGGGCGGGCGGGTCGGACTGACGTTATACCTGATGTATAAACGGCGGTAGGAATATATACGTAAGGCGCATTAGACGCGGGCGGTATTGGTCAATCAAAATAAAAATTTGTTTATATATATATAATAATGATGACAAGCACGCGTGTACAGGTACGATAACTAAAAATACATTTTTATAGGAATAGTGTGCCGTCGTGTGTTGAGCGAGGCGTGGGGAGGGGTGAATGCGTTATGACAGTCTAGTCTAGACGACGGAATATGCGATAACGCGTGGCGTTTGGAGAGTTACAAACATACATACATACATACATACATACATACATACATACATACAGGTGAAACTAATATAAGCGTGTTAAAAAAATACCTTCTCAGCTTTGCATCGAAGCTAAAATCTAAAATATAGTAAAATAATTTTAATATGAATAAGAAATTTCTTCTCACATGGGGCGACTAAAGTGATGGGATCCTTGATCTTTATTGAAGTTATTGAATCTAAATGAGATGAAAATCAAACGAGTTGAAAATTTATTCTAACTAAAAAATAATTAAGAAAAATGCAAAACATTTTCTTGCTATACGTGGGTTGGAAACCTGTACCCCAAGCGCGTAAGGCATAAGCTTTACCGACTCGGCAACCGTACGTCGCTTTCGTCGATTGAAAAATGTGGTATTTTAAGCTAGTTCAAATTTCAAAGCTATTTTCACGACTAAAAAAAAGCAAAAAACTTTAAATAAGTTTAACTTTCTATGCTATTTCAATTTGATTTATATAATATTTATGAAAAACAGTGTACTCCCCATGTAAGGTATTTTAAATTAAAATAAAATACAAAACCCAGAATTTTAACACAAAAATATCATATTTTTGAATACGGTAGTCATTTTCACCATGAAGACAAATCCAGAGGTCAAATTTTTTTTTTAAATTAAAGTATATTACATAAGCTTTAATTTAAGATATATATAAAAGTGTCAGTATTTCTGGAAGACTTTCAAAAATTAAATTGAAAATGTCCTAGTTTCAATAAGCATGTTTAAAGTTTTGACTTCCCTTGTATAAAGGGGTATGATCCGATTTACAAAAAAAGTGTGTCAGATGAAAGGGGTATATAAAAATTATTTATAAAAAAATAATAATATTGATCCATACACTTCTCCAAAAGTTATAGCAATATAAATTTAATATTATAACATATAAAATCGAGAATTTTTTCACGGAAATCGTACGTTTTTCTTTAACTTCGATGTCCGTTTTCACTATGAAGACAATTCCAGAAGTCCAATTTTTTTTTTTTAAATAAATTATATTACATAAGCTTTAATTTAAGGTATATATAAAAATGTCAGTCTTTCTGGAAGACTTTCAAAAGTTAAGTTGAAAAAGTTAATTTTTTGTAAAAAAGTTATCATTTTGAAACCTTTCCTGTGGGCTGTTAAATGTTCACAAAAATATATAAAATGATAGGTAAATATCTAAGGTATCTATAAAAAAAAAATTATATTGATTCGGTCATTTTTAAAAAAGTTATGGCAATTTTAAGTAAAAAAAATTGAAGAAATGTCGAAAATTAGCGATTTTTAAATTTGTAATTTTTTGGGGGATTTTCCCCGTTTACGGGGAACGCGGGAATTTTTTTCAATTTTTGAGGGTAATGTCTTCGACTAGATACGATTTGTGATCTTTTGACATATTGTTCATCAAAATCGGTCCAGCGAGAGCTGAGATTGAGCGTTCACAGACACAAAAAAAATAAAAAAATAAACACATCATAGTAAAATTAATACCTTCTCAGCTTCGTATCGAAGCTAAAAATACATACTTAATTGTAGATCATCATTTAGTTGTCGGGTTATTTGTGGTATACTAGGATAAATCCTTAGACATTCTTTTATCACTCTTTCTAAGTATTTCATATTATTAATGTCTTCCATTGTTGCGTCTCTGTCTGAATCACCAAATATATTATACAACTCATCTCGAACTAATTTCTAAAAAATAACAACAAATTCACTTAAAACTATGCTAATTATGAATTAATTTGTTTACTTGTATATCTTGGTAAATTCCTAATAGTAATAAAACTACTGTAAGATTTATTGAAGTTGTGTCAAAACCTCCAAAAAGAATAGAATCTACTTCTTCTTTAATATCATTATCATTCATTTGATTTGGATATTCGTCAGAAAATCTTATAAGTAGTTCCAAAAAAGATACTTTTTTCGATTTTTCTAAAATTATTTATCATTAAAAAAAATCAACCTTAGATTTAGTTGTCGTGTTATTTTATTTTTTCTATTGCTACAAACCAATTGTGATATTTTCTTCTGAGGTTTTGTTGTTTTTTTTTTCGCTTATAGCTATTCGTTTTTTTTTGATCATCTAGTTAAAAAAAAAAAAAATTATGTGTTAAACTCATGTATCATTGCGTATTTGTTTTATACTTACATCTTCTCTAAAACGATGTAGCACATCAAGAGATGCATAAAACATTTTGCCAGACTTACTTAATTTAAATATAAAATCTTTCCATAGCCAAAATTTAAAAATCCTTTCACACAATGCCTTAGATGCACTAAAAAAATTACATTTCAAATAGTGATGGGAAATATCGAATAGTAACTATCGAACTATTCGATAGTTGTCCACTAATATTGTCATTTGAATAGTAAAAATATTCGTTAGTTAAACATATATTCGAATAGTTTTTAAACTATTCCATAGTTTATTCGAGTAGTTTTTAAAATATTTGATAGTTTAGGATAAAAATAAAATATTCGGTGGTATAAAAACAATTCGAATAGTTAATAGTTAAGTATTTATCAGTTTTTACCAACGACTCACAAACTAAAAATAAATAAAATGGTACTTTTTACTGTTATTAATTGTATAATAAATTATTTTAAGTATTCGTTAATTATATTCTTATTATAATTAAGTGTACTTAATAAAAATTTTAGATAGAAATCGAATATTTTTAAAAACTATTCGATAGTCTATTTGAATAATTTTAACCCTTTAGCAGGCGCGTGCCTATTTTTAACGTTCATATTACCGTGAGGGTCTATCAGACCCCATTTCTAAAAAAATATAAAATATGTATAAAAAAGTTCATTTTTTTTAATTCAAAGACATTATTTGTTACCATATGATATATAAATATGAATGAAAATTCAAAAATAAATAAATTACAAAATTATGTGCATTACTAAAAATTATATTACGAAAAAAAAAACTTAATTTTCAAAATTTTATTAAAAAATTTTGGTTTGTAAAAAAATTATTTTAACTGCAAAATCTTATTTTTAAAAGCTTTTACTATTACAAAATGTATTTTAATTAATTTTTCTTGTATTTCTTTGAGCTCAAACATGGCTTATATTTATTAGTTTTATGTGTATTTACATTTATATAATCATTTAGCTGAATTGAATTTTTTTATTATTAATATTACAATACATTTAATTATTATGATACGAGTATATACAATTTTTCGTTCGTAGTAGCACATCGATTACCGATAATTAATGTGTTCACATTGCGACGCGATGTATTTATTACATATTTTGTTCTTATTTGTTCCGTATCATCGATTAGTGGAAATTCTAAATAGATTATTTATTTTTAAAACTTAATTGCTCAGTCGTTGGCAGATTCACATAATTCCAATTCCACAATATTATATCGATTATAACATTGCATTTACGATAAAACGATATTTTGAAAAAAATAAAAGTCCAAAAAAAAATTATAACGTTACAAGTCGCGTGGGGGTAAATATGACCCATTTAAATTTTGATGGATATTTTAAGTCATACACTTTTTTTTCGAAGGTATTTATTTATGAAAATCGATTCAATATTACTATAAAAACCATCTTCTAAATTTATGTACACCTTTTATGCAATATAATACATTCGTTTTTCTTTATGTGGGGATATGCTAGACCCCCACGCGACTGTTTAATGGTTAAAAACTATTCGATAATTTATGCTAAAAACACACTATTCGGTTGTATAAAAACAATTCGAATAGTTATTCGATAGTTTAAAATATTCGAAAATGCCCATCACTAATTTCAAATATTTAGTATTTGAAAGGTTTTTATATTTAAACTTGTTTGCATGGCCAAATATGGCACTAGTTCATAAATTATTTTTCGAATATCGTATTTATCCTATTTTATTGTATCTGCGATTGAGATAAAAAGAATCAAAGAAATAATATTAACCGTTTTTGATTGTTAAAATTTTATCTATTTCAACTAAGTTTATTAATGTATTCAAATAAATAGTATTTAATTTTTCATGTTTCAAAACTGTTACTTTTTAGATGCTTTGACGTAATTTTGTGACTGTCCTTCTTGAGAATTCATATTAACACCCATAATTGTTTCTAGAAATGACAATGATTAAAGTAAGTATTATCATTTATCATTTATTATTTCTATTATATGTAAACGTCGTATAATATAACAAACTATTGAATTTTAAACATTCATAAATAAGTCGAATAGAATTATAATAAGTATAATTTTAGCTTCGAAGTTTATGTTTTATTATTAAAATTTTACTGAAAAATTCGTAGAAAACTAAAACAGTATAATAAATAAATAATTATTGTCGTTGTTATTCCAAATAAAAATACTTGACTAAATTGATTAACTAAAAAAAAATACAGTTAAGTTCATTAAAAACAAAAACAATTTTTATAAATACTGTTATTATAAACAATTTTTAGCTTAGATGCGAAGCTGACAGGTATTGGTTTTACTGTGATTTTTTTTTGTGTGTCTGTTACCACTTTTTCTCAGCTTTCACCTAACTGATTTCTTTTAACGATACGTCAAAAGATCACAAATCGTATCTAGTCGAAGATATTACCCTCAAAAATTAAAAAAATTTCCCTCGTTCTCTGTAAATTGGAGAAATTTCCAAAAAAATTACAAATTTAAAAATCGCTAATTTTCGAAATTTTTTCAATTTTTTTTACTTAAAACTGCTATAACATTTTCAAAAATGAACAAATCAATATAATTTTTTTTTATAGATGCATGATGCCTTTATCGTTCATTTGGTATATTTTTTTTTATAAATCTGACCCTTTACCTGCCTACGTGGGGGGATTCAAAATGAGAACTTTTTCAACTTAACTTTTGAAAGAAAAATGTATGGATTAATAAATTTGGAGAAAAAAAAATTTCGGACTTTATTTTGTCTTCACGGTGAAAATAGTTACCAAATGCTATTTTTGTGTGAAAATTCTCGATTTTGTATTTTACATTTTTAACTTTATTATTCTATAACTTTTTGAAAAATGTATGGATAAATACAATTTTTTCGTAAGAAGTAGTATTTATATACATCTTTCATTCGACATACTTTATCTTGATTAGTATATAAATAAGGAAATAGCTGATCATGTAGCTTTTTGGAATAATCCACCAATTTTTTAAAATTAAACACTAAAGATTTGCATCGAAGTGTTATTTATGATAGTGATTTTAATCACTGTCAGTTATCATTATACTTGACCCAACTATGCTACGTCATCATTATGCCGCGACTCCCCTGTGCTGGGTTTTTTTATATTTTTAAATGACTTTTTTTCATCAAATTTAGAATTAATTTAGATATTTTTAGCGAACTCTAGGAAGTAGAAGACCTTGTCGTCAATCAGGTATAATGACGGTTACAATTTAAATATTCCAACTATATTTACGACAAGCTATATCCATAGAACACAGTATTATGTACTCTTTAATATTGATTTTTTTCTCATTTTGAGACACTCTAAGCAATTTTTTTGTTAAAATTTGCGAATGTTTGTTTATTGCAGGCAAATACATGTCCAACGTTTGATAGTGAAACGTATTTGTGAGTAACTTTCGTCGTGTAGTCCATTTTGAACCTATGAATATATATTTATACAAAAAAAAAAATTATAATTATATACAATTTTTGTTCAACATTTGATACCTATGCTTAAAAAAAGTCCATCATGTACCCAAGGCCTCATCATGTTATATTCTGGTCCTTTACTTATGTGTTGTGTACTAGATAAAACTATCTAAATATTATTATGATAATAATTAGTTAAATTATTCCTAAATTAATAAAACTAAATTAAAGTTGAGCATCCATTAAAATGGTATTTTGAATGTCCATTGTTCGTTATGTTATGTTTTACAATAGTGAATTATTTAATTTTTGTTTTTATTGAGATTTATATACAAAAATAACGAAATTTTTGTGTTTTTAATACAAAAAATTAATTTTTTGACTTAGTATATTTCCCATATTATTATCTCAACTATATTTACATTTATTTAACTATATTGTCAAAAATTTTAAAAAACATTTTTTTTGAGAAAAAAATTGTTTAATAGTATTTTTTAATTTTTATGCTTACGGTTTGTTAGCGGTAAATGATACGTAAATATGTGTAAGAATCTATTATTTTGCTAATATGTTTTCCTACAAAATTAATGCTATAGTTTTTTCCGTCATAGTAATATTTTAAAAGCAAAATACTATATTTCTACCACTTTTCGTCATTTGAGGCACGTGAAGGAGTTGACTTAAAATATTCAAATTTTACGAACATTTTTTATTTACTACATAGATTAAAATATGAGGTTCTTCCATTCGAATTTTTAAAGTTGATCAAATAAGGACCATCCTAATATATTCATATATTACACTTATAAATCATAAAATTTGTAATCAGGATATAAATAAGGAAATAGGAGATCATGTAGCTATTGGAATTTTCCATTAATTTTTTAAAATTAAACACTATCTACAGATTTGCATCAAAGCGTTTTTAATGATAGTGATTTTAATCACTGTCAGATATCATCATACTTGACCCAACTATGTCACGTCCCCATTGTGCTGGGTTTTTTAATGTTGCACCAAATAAAAAAAATTTGTTACAATTTTTTCGGTAACTTATAGTTATTCAGCTATTACCATTTTAAAAAGACAAATATTTTCATTGATATTAAAAGGTGTACTAACAAAAAAAAAGAATGATACAGATTTAAATGAAAATAGTTTTTTTATATTTAGTTAATATAAAATAATAATTTTCATTTTCATTCATAAGGAAATTTTTTTGGTATATTTTAGTTTTATATTCTTTAGGACTTATTAATTATAAGTATATCTATAATTCAACTTTCTTACGTTATAAGTGTGTCGACTTAATTTTTTTAAATAACAATATACATGTTTAACTAGCTTATAAAATAAAAAAAAGATTAATTAAGGAAATGATTGGTTGATAATAATTTTTGAATTATTATTTCGGAAGTTGTTCGCCACCGGGATCCTACTAAGGCGGTTGGCCCGTATGACTAATAGTAACTGTTGACAATCTATGTATATATATCACACTCTTTTTTTTTTGTTATCTAATTACAGCCGACCAGCCTTTTGGTAGCCCATTAGTGTACGTTCCACCGCCATAACGAAGGCGATGCGCTCCTAGTTTTTTTCAATTATTTGTAATGTCAAAATGAATATATGTTAAAATAGTAATGTATATCAATCTTTTTTTTGTTTATTGTTTTGATATTAAATATTATTAAAATTAAAGTAAAATTAACAATTAAAAAAACATTGAGCGTTTTTATATTAAATTTTAATATACCGCTTGCCCCAACATTTGGTCCTTACGAACACGATTGTTCAAAATTGAACCGTCAAATAATTGTTAGCATTAATAGGTGCTATTTCAGAAAATAATAAGTTTAGTTCGTTCGTTTTTTAGTTCCCGTTTAGTTCGAATAGGGTTTCGCGAGTTCGTATGTAATCGACGCATAGGTGCTATATTCGGACAAAGAAATGAAATTTCTAGCTGCAACCAAGTATAGCTAAAGCGTACAAAGTGTTGCTATCATCCGCAGCTGTCAATAATGGCAGAGAAGACAAGCAGCCAAAAAGAGGTCTCAGCTAACCAAATTTATGACCTATATCAAAAATTTCAACAATGATAGCGATATCGAGCAATTATAATTAAGAAAGCAAAAGGTTGAAGAAAGCTGGGACGAGTTTCAAAAACTACAGTCCGAAATCAAAAATAAGTCGTCGGATAAAGATGACGAAGAAAAATATAGAAACAACTATGAAAATGATTATTTCAAAGCACTTGCTGAATGTAGCAGAGTTTTTATATTAAATTTTAATATACCGCTCGCTCCATTAGTAACAATACCAAGGGATTTTAATGATAGATTTCTAACCATAATGAATATAGTTAAAAAAACTGAAAAACACGCTTTTAAAGCATATCGAACTAAAATGTTAAAAATAATTTTTAAAATAAACTTAAAACAATAATGAACAAAAAAACTAATATTATTGTGAAAAAAAGAGTCAGGCACTCAATATACGAAAAATATGGCACAAAGCCCCCACACTTTTTTTCACAATAATAATAGTATTTTTAGTTCATTATTGTTTTAAATATTATTTTTAACTTTTTAGTTCGATATGTTTTAAAATTGTGTTTTTCAGTTTTTAGCTTCGATGCGAAGCTGAGAAGGTATTAGTTTTACTATGATTTGTTTTTATTTTATTTTATTTTGTGTCTGTTACCACTTTTTCTCAGCTCTCACCGAACCAATTTCTTTTAGCGATACGTCAAAAGATCACAAAACGTATCTAATCGAATACATTAACTCGAAAATTGAAAAAATTTCCCTCGTTCCCCGTAAATGAGAGAACTCTCCAAAAAAATTACAAATTTAATAATCGCTAATTTTCGACATTTTTCCAATTTTTTTTTACTTAAAACTACTATAACTTTTTCAAAAATGACCAAATCTATACAATTTTTTTATAGTTGTATGTACCTATCATTAAAGATAACAACTTTTTTACAAAAAATTAACTTTTTCAACTTTTAATTTTTATAGACTTATGTTGTCATGTTATACCTCTCTCCTAATATTCCTTTTAATTCTTTGCAACGGTGCTCGTACCAACCGTAATCCAAAGGGTTATACTTCTCTCTTTACCTAAATTAATTAGTTCTTAAAGTAAGACTGATATGGTAGGTAGTTGTTTAGTATAGATATATTCGTTCCTTTTAAAATAAAACAAAGAGTTAATTATTTGAACAAATTTGTGTTGTGATTTTATATATTGATAAATTTATGTTAAGTAATATTAACTCAAATAAACGTAGAAATGTTTCACTGTCAAAGTAAAATAATTTTAAATGTTTACAAACAAATTTCTATATTTTAATTTTTGAAAATATTCTGAAACATATGACAAATCAAATTCTATACAAAATTAAAGTTATTATAAATATACGATATTATTGAAGAAAAACTTTTTTTTTTTATTTTAAAATTATTAAGACATATTTAAGTAGTATATAAATAGCGGGTACGGGCTCTCAAAGGTGCCGACAATGACGTCATCTATTGTTCTCAGAACAATGGGGCGCTATTGTTCTCGGAAAACAATAGGTGCGCTACGGGCTCTCAAAGGTGCCGACTAATTATGTCATCTATTGTCCCCGGGGAACAATGGGTGCACAGGTGAGATGCATTCCGTCATGGTGACGTCACACCTGACCTACCGTAACCCCCCCCCCTGGCCTCGGTGCAGCTCGTGAGGTCATCCCACTGGTTGACGACGTCACATCATTGACCAAAGGGGTAAGCCGCTGTGACGTCATATCTAAACTTTGATATTAGGGTAAGCCCTATGGTGGCCGCCCCTAGCCGACGTCAGACTTCAACACTGACCAAAGGGGTAAGCCGCTGTGACGTCATACCTGAACCTACTACATTTAACCCGTTACACAATCCCAACTATATAATATATATGTTAGTTGGGTCGGTCAAAAAATAAAAAAGTTCATTTTCCAGAGTACCTACACGCTAACGGTTCAACGTACGTAAAGTACGCGTCGAGTCCGCGCGTATGATATGTCACAACCCTATATATAGCCGTGCCAATTCACCCCGACGTTTTCGTTTAAGTTTAAGTCTATGTTTCGTAAATGATGAATACCCCTTCCATGTGGTTCCGCTACACATTCCAGACATTCCTACAGTCGTTGTGTTTGATAAAAAAACCACTGAACAAGTGCATAACGCGTAGGCGCAATATCAGAAACAGCATTACTTCAAGGTCAATTGTTGTTTACAACATTGACTCTGTGTGTGTATATTATACACTGTATAACTACTACATACCCTTTTATTGAAACATTGAAATACAATATTCGGTTTTTATTGATGCGTACCATTTGTATAGTACAAATAGCCAAAGTCTGTTAATCTTGAAATTAATGTGTTTGTTATTTTAAAATATAACCGATTACTGAACACATATCTATAACAAAGGTAACACTTGTGACTGCAATATTATTGTAGTGTCCTTCCACGGTGGACGTCAATCGCACGAAATATTTACCACGAATTTGCGAGTGACATGAAGAAGTCACCGTTCGTTTGTACAGCAAACACAATGGACAGTGTCAGCGACAGCACAACCGTCAAAACGTTGTGGGAGCATATTAAACAGATGGACGCTTCGCGTATCGGATTATTTTTTTGCATAACGGCTGCAACAATCTTTTTGATTTTAATGCATTTCACACAAACCGTTGACAGTAGCAGATATCAGATCGTAAACAGTAGCGACAGCGATAGCGGGTACGACGATGCGGATGACATCGACAATTTAAAAAATAACTTGTTTGTAATAACTAATAGTTTGGACGCGCTCGGTCGAGATTACATAGCAATCGATGATCGTGTTTTTATATTGGAAAAACGTATTGAAACAGTAGAACGAACGTGCCATTGAAATGTCAACGGGTGTTATTTAAACAAAATAGCTGACAAACAAAATTAGACTAATGTTTTTTTTTTTTTAATGATTTTCAAGATAGTAATGTAAATATTACAAATGATATCGTACTTTGATAAATTGAATAATTAATTATTTTTATATGTGAAACTAAAAAAAAAAAACAACTCATTTTAATATGTAAAAAAATTTACTATACTAATACATTTTTCAAAAATTTAAGAGAGTTGTAGTATTTTCACGCGTTGAATGAAATCTACAAAAAAAAAAATCAGACCATGTGTGACTTTACTAGCTTTAGTGTCCACACAAAATTAATTTGCTCAGTTTAATCATTCCACTGATTGCGACTTACACTGTTGTTTGGTTATACGTTTAATATCGATGTGTATTCGATTAAAAATGGACAGTGGAAATGAAACGTATAAGGCGTATGAAAATTCAGGTAAGAAATTAAAACTGTATGTTACGGTGCGATACTATCTACGTGAAATTACTTTTCAATTAATTTTTTGTTCAGGATATGATGTTTGTGGATTTTACTGTTCGACGTCTAATGACCAGCAGCCTAGAATTAAACTCTCTAAACACAAAGAGTTTGCCGATTATAACACTCGTTTAAAGACTTTTGAAAACTGTCCAAAAAAATTGGAATCAAAAATATCAACACTTTGTGATGCTGGATTTTTATACATAGGTATGGGACTATATATTATTATATGTATTTTTATGATTCGTACATTTATTCAAATACTTTATTTATAAGTGTATATAATTAATAGGTAATGGACAAAATGATCAAATGTTATGTTACTGCTGCAGTCAAGGTTTGAAAGATTGGGATGATGAAGACGACCCATGGGTAGAACATGTACGTTGGTCTCCTAGCTGTACACATATATTGTTATGTAAGGGTCAGTTATTTATCCAAAATAATAAAATAACGAAATAAGACTACTATTATTTGTTATTTTGATTTTCATATAAATAATACAATCACTGTCATTCTTATATATTATTGTAATTTGAAATAAATAAATGAACATTTTTAATATTGTATCTTGTGTGTTATATGAAACCATATAAAAGGTACGGTGGGTAATAAATAAAAATAGCAATAATTAGTAAAAAATGTATTATACTACTACATTCATAATTTTCATAATCTAAGAGAGTTGTTGTATTTACTAGCGTTCGTATCTACCAAAAAAAAAAAATTAGACACGTGTGACTTTATCAGTTTTATTGTGTTCCGAATTATGTATATATATATATTTTTTTCCAAAAGAAAATCAACAAAAATATTGCTAAAGTTGCGTTTTTTTTTTTTTACACCTAAACCATTATATCCAGTAAATATTCTATACATTTTTTAACGTTAAATTACGTTTTACATTGCAACATTGTAAATCTATGTAAGCAATTTATTGATACCCACTAGTAAGATATTGAATTCATAGGGACTTTTATCCCAAACAATTAACTTCATTATCCTTAAAAATATAAATTTTACTAAATAACTGTAGAAATAACCCATTATCTGTTCATTCTATTTTGGTGTTTTTACTGTGCTATTCATCATATACTACTACTGTTTTTCACGGCCATTCTTGTGTATTTTCAACAGTCATTTAATTGTAAGTATAATTTTTAAATTGTCATAATGTCTTAAACCTTCAATGCATTTATTTATTTTTAAAAATCGATAATACTGATAACTTTCACAAAGTTTTTTCATAAATAAAATTTGTTTACTATAATTCGAAATATTTATATTAAGTATATTATCAATATATAACTAAAATTATAATATTTTAAGTAATACAAATACGAATTTTTAGGTCATTAAATATATTCAAAAACCCGATCCAGTGTCTTTTTAAAGTATATTTCTGTTTTCGTGTATTGAACCAAAGTAAGTTATTATCTAACCACCACTATTCAGTTATAAATGTACTTATAAGTTTACAATAATTTTAATCATTCAAAATGAAATTACNTTATTACTTATTGTTATAAGTTTACAATAATTTTAATCATTCAAAATGAAATTTCCAAAGAGTTAATTTTACACTTTCCACCTCACTGTATGTTTAAATATTGTGATGATATTTAAATAATATTATATATAATATTTACATGGTCAGTGTAAATTAAGTGTTGTATATATAGTTTTGTAAATATATTTAAATATTTTAAATTATTATGTTGAAAAATGTTAAATAAATATGTAAATATGTTGTATTAATGGTATGTGTAACTAACTTAATAAAAAAATTATCTAATGGAAACAATGTAGTAACAATCAGGCCTTTGTTACATTTTTAGTGGGTAAATGTGTTAGTATTTATTATGTTGTAAAGGTTAAAGATTATCATCTTGTGTAAAACATATATATGTGTGTGTGTGTGATACGCTCCGCCACACACTCAATGATTTCNATAAAGGTTAAAGATTATCGTCTTGTGTATAACATATATATGTGTGTGTATGATACGCTCCGTCACACACTCAATGATTTCTACGATATATGATGACGAATAGTTTGTAAATAACTGTATTATTAAAGAAAAAAAAAACAACTCAGTTTATAAGTGGTTAGAGGAGTACACATAGCTGTAGGAGTGCATCGACTGTATTGTAGACTAGTAATTTATCTTAAACATAAACAAATGGAGAGAGGAGAGGGGTGTATGCTATGAGAGCATACCGATATGTATATCAGATTAATGGTCTCGTGGCAAGCGGATGGAGGTGACGAAAAAAAAAAAAAAAATTCATAGCACTAGCTGCATCCGTTTTCGAGTTACGTGCAATTTTTGGAGAACTTGTATTACGCGGTATCCTCCTCCGTGTGATGCTGTGACTGATGGTAGTAATTATTGTTAGAAATGTACATATCAGTGTCGAGTTATACACCATTAATACGACATTCACCATTTATATATATATAGTTTACTCACGAATAATTTTGGTGTGTAGAAAATGGAACAATTAAAACAAAAAATGAATAATCAAGCCAAAGGCATGGAATACATTAAAATGTCTGACCTGGTAGAGAATCATGTCTATCGAGTGGTTTCAATGAAAAATAGCCCTTGTCAAACACGGATTTCGTTTTGCTTATTCTCACTTTGTCGCCCACTCGAAATTTGATCGGTAAATTATCGGGTATTTTTCGTAATTTAATGCGTACTGCATTGGGATTCCGAACAGCTTGTGCGGGTGTCATTCCAATTGTTCTGTGCACGTGATTGTTATTGTAATCGTAGACCAGTGCAGGCAACCTGAATACCCATTTGTACGACCCACGCGTAGTGAAATCACGCCACATGACCGTCTTCAGTGTGCGATTGAAGCGTTCCACAAGACACGCTTTCATCGTGGTAAATGTTGAATAATGATTGATCCCGTAACGGTCCATCAACGCTTGGAAATGTCGGTTGTAGAACTCTGTACCACGGTCGGTTTGCATCAACTTTGGATGACGACTCTGTTCGAGAATACCCGACATTGCTGTGGTCACGTTCAGGGCCGTTTTACTCTTTAACGGTACGGCCCAAGCGTACTTTGAAAACCCATCCACGCACGTTAAAATGTATCGGTGACCACGATCTGCGTACGCGCCCATTTCCACAAGATCCGCGTGCCATATGTCATCGAGTCCTTTGATGTTTACCCGTGTTCGAGTGTACGTTCTCCGGGCCGATCGATGTAGTTCGTACGCAATTTTCGGTTTCATAATGTAGACGGTATGTCGGCAATGTATCCGGCTTCGTAAAGTTCTTCTAGTATGGAAACAATCTCGGGTGACACTCCAGTGTTGCCAGCCGACTGAGCCGATATGAGCAGCTTCAGACGTTCGACAAGTTCATTGGGATCGTCCCAGTATAAGGAATCTTTTTTTTCACCGACTCTCAGCTGTAGTCCCGATCCTACGTTGCTGAACATTGGCTCGATAACTTCATTGTATTTAACACCTCCCTTTTTCAATGCCATATTTTTGTTTAGATGAGCTCCGGTTTCCTCCAATATTGTTTTGTACTTTTCCAAATCTTCGTCGGTGAACGCAACGGGGTTTTTCNTAAATCCTCGTCGGTGAACGCAACGGGGTTTTACGAAAACAACAAATTCACTAGTCCAATCATCAATTGGTGTTTTGTTCCATTTACACGAATAAAGTCACTGTCTACGGTTATATCGTTTGCATTACCCATGCTCAGTTTACCGTCCATATGCATTCTAGGACCGTATTGTTTATCTCTCAATGGATTTTTTGTCCACTGTTCTATAAGATGTGCAAAATATAACTTTGAATAGCTATTTTCTTGCGATTGCTTCTGATGATGCTGCTGCTGCTGCTGCTGCACATTGACAACATTGGATATCCTATTCAATGGTTCTATTATTGGTGCTAGTTTTTTCTGAATGTGAGTCAACGACTCTGACTCACCACGACGTAATTCTGCATATTTTCGTCTGACGTTGTCCCGGGCTTGATCCAATAGTTCCATCGAACATCGTTCCTTGTCGGCGGCGGTGTTCATATTGTAACGTACGTGTCAAACCTGTACCTGTATCGACCACTATCGCGATCAAAATCCGTACATATCACTGCGAACCCGTATTTATCGTTTTTCCAACACTGATTGCAAAATTCTTTGAACTCGTTAAATTTCATATCACAACACACGTATTCGTCGTATGCATGACGTAGGTTGATTTCGTCTTGTCGGAACAACACCACCACATTTGCATTGTCTCGTAACATTTGTTTTTGTATACGGGACAATGTTTGTGAGAGAAAAAACACATCAACTCTTTTGTGTCGGCCACGCGCAAAATAATCGCATATTACGTTTTGTTTTTCCATAACCACGTCGTCGAAAATAAACACTGAATTTGGCAGAACAGTGTCCACTGGTGGAACTTCATCACCGTTCGCAAATGTGAACACGCGTGTCCCTTCAACATCTTCCAATATTCCAATCAACAGTTGATATTTCGACTGCTCCAACGATTTCGAGTAGATGTAAACGTTTTCGAATTTCAATCCGTTCAAGTCGGCCAACAGCGCGAACATTAAATTAGTTTTACCACAGTTTGACGGACCACAAACCAGACAACGTACACTGTTTGGTAATAACTTCCCGTGTTTACTGTGCTGTACAGTGGTGGCGACATGATCGTCAAAATTGACCACGGGCAGAGTTTCTGTCTGTTTTTCAAAACGCATCGCACGTCGTCATTTACCCATCATTTTCTGTGTATTATTATTATTATTATAAAAAACTTTGTTGTTGCTCGTAACGTATTGACCTCGATTGCGTAGGACAACAGATAGCGTTATTTTTTCATCACACTTACGATATTATATATATATATATATATATATATATAATATTGTAAGTGTGAACTAGAACGTTAGAAATACAATGAAAACGCTACAACGACGTCGACATCGGAAACGGGGATCCGGTATTGTCAATTCAGTTATAAACAACATTCCTTTTGAATCCCACGTGCCCGGTTACCAGTTTGCCGGTCCTGGAACTAAATTACAGAAACGTTTAGCACGTGAAGACCGTGGTATCAATCCATTAGACGCAGCATGCCGTGAACACGATATCGCGTATTCCAAAAGTAATTCTCTCGGGGATCGGCATCGAGCCGATGAAATTCTAGAACACCGTGCGTGGGATCGAGTGCGTTCAAAGGACGCAAAATTATCAGAACGAGCCGTAGCTTGGGGTGTGACAAACGCAATGAAATTGAAACGCAAACTCGGTATGGGATTAAAAAAAATAATAATAAAAAAGTGACGGCGTCTCCGACATCGTTGAAAAATGCTGCACGAAAAGCTTTGCTCGCTGCTAGACGTGTGATCATCAAGAAGAGTCCGATGAGTGTACCTCGCATACTAAACATCCCGAAAAGCGGAGGAGTGTTGCCGTTAATTCCAATTTTTGCCGGTTTGTCAGCACTAGGAGCACTAGCTGGCGGAGCTGCAAACGTAGTAAAGGTTGCAAGTGAATTCATTCGCAATGGACGTAGTGGTGTTAACGTGGGTAAAGGACTGTACATTCGTCCTTACGGATACGGTTACCGGATCGAGAAGAAGAAGAAACCACAAAAACGTCGTTCAAAACAGAGAGTGAAAAAAAAATAATTCCGCTGCTACCCAATCGTGCATCATACGATAATGAAATAGAGCATTTTGCTCGTCATGTGCTCGATCCACGTGTATTTCGTGGTGTATTTTGTCGTGACACATTACCACGTACACAACCACATACAAATGAAATGGGCGTGATTAATCTGGACGTTTCGAGCAATAGCGGAACACATTGGGTAGCATACAGTAAACGTGGTGAGCACGTTACGTACTTTGATAGTTTTGGTAATTTACCGCCGCCATTGGAAGTGTTACGGTATTTTAACGGCTGTAATATCACATACAACTACAGAAACTATCAGACTTTCGACGAAACGAATTGTGGACACTTGTGTTTAAAATTTCTTATAGAACAAAAAAAATGTCATCCAACACAAAACCGTCATCGATAACCGTGACAGGTAGGGGATCACAAATTGAATGCCGATTTCATCCACACATTGACGTTGACGATAACTGTGAAATTGGGCTGTTGAGCTTACACACTTGGAACATAATGCCAAACATTGATGAAACTAACAATATAATCGTTTTTGGATTGCCCGGTCAGGAACCCTTGCTGAAAGTAACACTGCCCGTTGGTACGTACGAATTGGAAGACTTGAGCAAATATATTGCCAGTCAGTACGAGAAAATTTCCTTTGAATATACAATCGTTGAAAAATTTAAAGATAGAAAAGTGACCTCGTCGTTCAAAATCGTAGTGAACCACGTGACGATGCATTGCGAAATAATGTGTGAACATCCCATAGATTTCTCACATGAAAGATCATTTTGCCGTTTATTGGGTTTCAATCCTCGGTATTTGGAACCACGTAAGACTCATGTATCGGATTATCCAGTGACAATAACACCGATTACGTCTATTCGAGTGGATTGTAATATTATTGTGGGTTCGTACCACAATGGAAAACAATCACACACCTTACATGAGTTTTCTCCCAGCGTGCCACCAGGCTACCGCATTATAGAAGTTCCCAGGCAAATTGTTTACTACCCATTGAACACAAATGTGTTGGATACGGTACGAATCGTTCTATGTAATCAAGAAGGATACCAAATAAATCTCAAAGACGAAGAATTATCCGTACGCTTGCACATTAGACATAAATAGATACATCTCTCACTTTCTGAACACACCGGGTAGCGAATGGTTGTAACATGCCGTTGATTTTTAACAAAAATCGTACGACTATATCATCATCATCATCATCAACAACAGTGAAGCCCAAGTCGATACGTTACGGTGGTGGTTCCATCAAACGGTCTTGGACTGCGAATCGAACAGACCGTGTGACGCCGAGGAAACTTACGAAAGATAATATCGCATATCTAAAATCACTGGGCTGCCGCGTTGTCAACAATGACAGAGTATCTACAAGTTTTGGAAAAATCCTTTCAAGACGATAACGTGAAACGAGAATATTACCTGGAACACCAAAGCTACAACAACTAGTACGGAAACAACGATGAGATTCGCATTGAGTTGCGCAACAAAGAAAAATTCACCATACCGCGTGAAAGTTACTTGCAAATAGAGGGGAATATTGCAAAACCTACAGGTGCAGTTGGTAACATTGTAATGAATCAAAACTGTATGATGAATCTTTTCGATGAAATTCGCTTTGAGATCAACAATAAAGAAATTGATAAGGTAAAAAACGTTGGTGTGACTACGACTATGAAAGGGTATTGTTCGTTTACGCCCAACGATGTCGTACGGTTACATCCAGCCGGGTGGAAAAACGTGAATAAATTATACAATGATGGAAACTTTATGGACCATTCCGAATTTGTAGCTCATTGTCCGTTGTCAATGTGTATGGGATTTTTCAAACAGTATCGGCGTACACTAATCAACTGTAAGCAAACACTCATACTCATCCGATCGAATGCCGACCACTGCGCCTTAGCATTGGTACCGGCAAAAGACGAAGCAGAAAAAGCTTCGGTGTTAACCGCAGAAAATATTGCGCTGATCAGACAAACCAAAGTGAATATCACAAAAATTAAATGGGTCGTGAAATACTTTGAACCAAATGTGAAAACGGAATTGGGTCTGATGCGCATACTCGACAGCAAAAAATGGTTACCGTTAGAGTTTCAACATTGGGACACTGCTGTATACCCCCTTGTACCACAAACCACCACTCATACATGGCCAGTGCGTACGTTCTCGGGTGTTGAAAAACCTAGGTACTTACTCGTAGCCATGGTCACAGATGCCAATAAACGGGTACACGGTGAATTCAATCATTGTTTCCTGCGTAACATCAAGGCATACTTGAACGCTGACGAGTACCCGTACGAAAACCAAAATGCAGATTTCGACAAAGGCAAATTCTCGACATTTTATAATTCGTATGCACAATTTCAAACAATGTACTATGGAGAGATGAACCCATACCCTTTTTTGGATCGAATCAGCTACAAAAAAATCGGACCTATATTCGTCATAGATTGTTCAAAACAAAACGATACCGTCAAGTCGTCCACAGTGGATCTACGTATTGATTTTGAATGTNTTCGTAAACGATAAAGTCGTCCACAGTGGATCTACGTATTGACTTTGAATGTGCAGAGCAATTTCCAACTAAAACTTCGCTGTACTGCGTAATCATAAACGACTGTCAAATGGAATACAATGCACTCACCGGAGAAGTGCGCAAATTGTAAATATAAAAATCAGTAGGATACAAAATAAAATTAAAAAAAAACTGCATATAATATATACTTTTATTTTAAGTAATATTTTTGTATAAATATATATATAGACATAATGTAATAATAAATAACGACAATAAACTATTTATTTTTTTATTGACATTTAGATTTGTATTTACTTAGATAAACTGATAGTCAATTTGCTGTACCATACCATTAACCATAAATTCATATTTGATGTTCTGAAGACGTTCGAATAACTTTATGTACAGGCATCTCACAATCCTACACATACAATTTGGTGGTCCATTGATTCGTATTTCGTTCGAATTTGATGATCTAAAACACCCGACATAATGCCAATTGGCGCTTTGACATCCACATTTATCGGCCAATACCAGCAACTAGGAATAATTTCCGCGCAACTTAGCCAGTCGATGATAAACTTCTACCGTGAGGTTGTTGTCGACATACGTATCTAGCTCGATGTTAATTCGTTCCAAGAGATCCATCTCGTAAGCGTCGTAGAACAATACTACTGATGAAACTACACACTATCACTAGATAGTGAGATTTCTAACGGTCGTCTACGACGTCAACAACAAGGGAATGTTGTTGAATCATGATGATTCATCAATAAATACATTAGTGTGGTAAAAAAAAAAAAAATAAACATGATAAAACTTGTTAGGGCACGTATGGATCCGACGGTAGAGCACGTTCGTACCGGTCGGGCACAAGCGTCATTGCGCACGACACAATCACGACGTGATAGTGCGGCTCACATTATCATAGCACAGAGTTACGTTAGCGTGACGTCGTCGTAGGGATTGTGTGTGTGTGTGTGTGTGTAACGGTCCAGCTGTAGTAGGTTCAGGTATGACATCACAGCGGCTACCCCTTTGGTCAGTGTTGAAGTCTGACGTCGGCTAGGGCCAGCCACCATAGGGCTTACCCTAATATCAAAGTTTAGATATGACGTCACAACAGCTTACCCCTTTGGTCAATGAAGTGACGTCTTCAACCAGGGGGATGATGTCACGAGCTGCACCTGGATGCAGTCCACACGGGCGCCGAGGCGAGGGGGGGGTTAGGTAGGTCAGGTGTGACGTCACCATGACGGAATGCATCTCACCTGTGCACCCATTGTTCCCCGGAGACAATAGATGACGTAATTAGTCGGCACCTTTGAGAGCCCGTACCGCCGCACACCTGTACACCCATTGTTATCCCGAGAACAATAGATGACGTCATTTGTCGGCATCTTTGAGAGCCCGTAGCGCACCTATTGTTTTCCGAGAACAATAGCGCCCCATTGTTCTAAGAACAATAAATGACGTCATTGTCGGCACCTTTGAGAGGCCGTAACCGCTATTTATATACTACTTATTTAATTTAATATTTTTAGTCGTCACACTTCCCAGAACATAGTAAAAATTTAAGAAAAAATAACTTTTATAGAGTTATGTTGCTATGTTTGAATACCTCTAGTACTTAAGGCTAATAATTGCATTTTCTAAAAAGTTATACCAAAGAATAAAAAGTTTTTATCTAAAAATTCCAAAACGTTCAGAGTTTTTTTAAAAAAAGTTATAGTAATTTTAATAAATTTCAAATTAATATAAAGAGAACTAACATTTAATATAATTTTGAATACAATTAAATATTAAACTTACTTTTAAATCTTTTGGATCTGATATTGCTACATAGGAACGTCCCATAAGGTTAAAGTGGTAAATTCGACCATACTTTTTTTCAGCATTTAAGAAAAATGACATAAGTCCTAAGCCAAAATTTAAAAAGATATTAATTAAAAAGATATAATAATATTAAAGAAAATTCAATGCAAAGTTTACAAAACCTTGTAAGTATGTAAAACAAATTTTTATGCTGATTAAGAATGTGTACAATATACGAGCAAATTAAAAGTAACAGTGACTTAAATTTATGAGTAATTTAATTAAAATATCTCAAAAATTCTCTGAACTAATAACTGCAAATTTTATCAACAAATGTATAGTTAAAATATTAGGTTTAATGTATATTAACACTCCATTAAGTATTTAAATTTTTTTATACAAGATTCACGTGTTCATGATTCAAGTGGTTATGTATTAAACATTTGAATAAAACTATAAATGCATTAAATTAATAATGTAATATTGCATTAGAGAGGGTAACTGTCCTTCAAGGGCCAAAATTCTCACTGTGCAATAGTACTTTTCTAAATTGGTTTTTTGGCTATTATATCATGAATAAAAATATATATTTCTATATTTTTGCTAAAACTATTATTTGTTATTACATAACAACAATTATGTCATTATATTTATATTATCATGTTTTTATTAAAATTTTACAAAAAACCCACAATAAAAAATATTGACAAGAAAACCTAATTTTTGATGTATTTTTAGTTTTTATCTCGACCATTTTTAAAAGATGTAACTTTTAAACCATCTCGACGCTAGTTTTTCCAAACTTGCTTTGAAAAAAAAGTATTTGGTTAAGTGGATTTGTTTCTTATGTATTATTAATATAACTTTTTTAAATAAAATATTGTTATTGTCATAATACTAGCTTGGACAAAACGCTCTTAATTTTAAAATAGACACCATGAAATTCTGTCAAAATGTAATATTCTATTATAAATTAGTAAGTGTAACGGTTAAAAATAATATTTCTTAACTTATATAGTAAATGTATATTTTTCATACCAGAAGGTTTTGTTAAACCCAACTCGAATGATATTTTTATGAAATTCCAAAATCCTTTTGTCATAGACGGTAGTTTATCTAATAATTTTTGCTCCTCTGTTGGAAAGTAATTATTTCTACAAACACTTATGACAATACATGATATTGCGGCAGATATTACAAACCATAATACATTCAAAATATAGAATTCTAACATTTTTTATTAATAAATTGATTAATCTATATTTCTCTAACGCGGTCTGTTGGGTAAAACGTTTTTGATTTACTGAAGTATTGTATGATATATATATATATATATAACTAATAATGGTAAGTGGGAATGAGTATTGGTAGGGGTTTAGTCTACATATTCTCTAACAATTCAATAATAACCTGTTGAGCTTTTATGGACTGTAATAAACATAAATTAAAGAGTAAAGCGGAGAAGAGGGAAAATTATTTTATAAGTAAAAATTAAGTATAAACTATTATTAAAATTTTTCCCTTTGGATATGGTATAAGAATACTTCTACGGCCCCTCTGCAAGTCGTAAGAAGCGTCTAATGCAGTTGCGTCAGGTCGACAGCCGGTGTAAAATTTTGCCAAAAAGTATGAGGATCGCTTAACAGAACTTGGAAGTTTAGGATAAGGGTGGCCAACCCAAAGTAGTTGGGATAAAGGCGAGGAAAACGAAGAAAACTTTACTTCTATTATAAATATTTTTATTACTCCTTTTATTAAATCCCTAATTTTGCAATATGTTCTAGGTGTAAAATACCTATGACTAATTTTGATTAAAAAAATATATATACCATATACTTTATTAAATGAATATTGGAGACTTCTATAGTGGCTTTTGGCTAAATCAGCTAATATTTGGTTTAGAATGGATCTATTTTGAATTCATTTAAACATTATTTTAGTAATATTTTGATCATATATCTTATAGTTGCTCTAAATATACCAATAGTTGATTGACACATAAATAATTATTTAATTACGCGAATTTCATTAATTGATTCTAGAATTTACATAATTGTATATCAACTTGAAGTTATGAATTGAAAATTTAATCGTAAACATGTTCAATCGTGTGTTTATAAATGAATTTTAATTCGATTATTATTTTAAGAATAATTGCAGATTCCGTAATTAGAGAGTAGTTAGATTATGTGAAAGTTCTTATAAATTTCTGAACAATATTAATTTTATTGAAATCAATTCTCATACGGAGTGTGGTTTACCAAAGTGAGTCCATGATTATATTGTTTATAATATTCTTATTAGAATAATTAGTTATTGTATTATTAAGTAATTCTATAGTAATAGTTATAAATTCGGTTTTAGTAGGATAATTCGTGTGTGATAAAATAAATATATTAATATTTAACATGCGTGTGTGTGAGAAATTCTGTTTTATATATACATTGTTTTTAAATGAATAACTTAATAGTAGAGATACTTTTAATAGTAGCGTAGTATCCATTATGGGAAAAGAATTTCAATTTTTTTAATATTGATATTTAAATATAAAGTGACTTCTCAAAGAATACAGTAATAATAGTTTGAAAGTTATATTTATATTGAATAGTGTTATTACGAAAATTATTAATTAATTCGTTGTATAAAAATTTGACGACTGTAATGAATTCTCTCCCAAATATTAAATTATTATATTATTTTATATTAGGATATAAAATACTAGGCTAATAAAGACCGGGGTCTTTTGGACTTTATGAGCCTTCAGTGCGTTAAGGCGTTTCGGGCCGTCCTTAAGAGTAGGCCACTGATTCTGGAAAGGGACTGCATAAGTGTTTTACAAAAAAAAAATAGTAAAAAATTCATTAATTAAACGAGGAAAGTTCAAATAGAGAAAAAAGTATAATTTATTGGGTATAATTTTATATTAATGGTACTGCAGTAAGGCCCGTTTCACATTAACGCGTATGGTACGCGCGTATACGATATTCTCGTGTGCTGCGTTTTTTTTTTTTTTTTTTTTTTTT
>NW_026099574.1:27269753-27512316 GCF_025091365.1 Daktulosphaira vitifoliae
TTTTTTTTGTTTCACACTTCACCGTGTGTTTTGCTGTAGTGTATTCTATAAATTTTCAAAATGAATGTCCAACATAGAAAAGGTATGTTGATTTTGCAGCCTAAAGACACGTTTAAAAGAAAACACATTTCAAAAATAATTATAAAATAGGCGATTGTTGTGAATAAACGTAGCGCCCGGTGGTATTCACGCAGGTTCGTTAACGTTCGTGGTTTTATTTTGTCTTAAGTCTTTGACTATGTCAAGATTAAGAAATAAGGTGAGTGGACTGTTTGAATGAATGTAGAATGAATTTTACAATATATAATTATAACTATTAAATGTATTATACATGAATCATAAATCTTCTATACACTAATGAGGATAGAGGGATACTTAATACTAATGCCACAATGGCGCTGATATAAACAAATCATAAATTATAAATATTAGTAAGTCTTACAAATAGATGAACAAGCATCACACTTATCGGCTAATGACAGTGTTGAATATTGAAAGGATAAATTGAAGTCGAATGCAAGTAGCTGACCAACGTGTACAATATGCTGCGAACGGTCTGTGATGTATCTCAGAAAATATATAGACCCAACGGCGATATACTGAGCGCACAAGGGTGTGATAATCGCAATGATGATATTTTACTTTTATAACAAAAAAAATACAAAAACTACTGGCTGGCGAGCGCCACAGAGCTTATAACTAAAATGCGCCAAGATAGCGGCGACAACGCAGATATAGAGAAAAAACCTATAACAACTCGATGTAGCACAATGATAGCATAAATAATCACAACACAATTTCTCGACAATATATTGATGTGTATTCAACATCTGGATTCACCTGATCAGACACGTAGCCAGAAAATGTTTATTGGAGGGGCCAACAATTTTGGGCCCTTGTATCATTTTCCATAATTTGTTTCCCATGAAAAGTTTGTGAGGGGAGGGGTTTCCCTCAACTCCTCCTTAGACAGAATCCCATTCTATAAATCTTACAAGTCCAAAATTTTACCATTGATTGGTTAAAAACAAATTGTTTTTGTATAAAGTATACTAATTATTACAGTATTATAAAAAATGGATAGTGCCTATAATTAAAAAAAAAAAAATTACTTTCATCATCACTAACGGGATGAATTTTTCATATTGTGAAAAATAAATAAAATAATGATGTGAACATAAACTGATTTAATTTTCAACCTTTAAGCTATTAAGAAAAAATAATTTATACCTAAATACTAATAACAAATAAGTTATAAATATTTTTTTAAATAAATATAAATTATAAACAATGTAAAATTTATTTTATTTTAAATTAAAAACAATTCCTGCCTAGTCATATTTTTATTACTATTATTTAGAGAACGCAAATAACAAATTAACAAAAACAAATAAATTACTTATTGTAACTACTAAATTATAAAAAAAGAAACAGATTAAAGATAAGATTTATCAAAAAAATTTCCATAGAGTATTACTTTATCTATAATTTTGTAATCTACTAGATTCTAATCAATGCAGATACTTGGTAGTTTGTGATCATTTGTTGGATCAGAGTTAAAAAATTTTTACCTACAACCACGTTTGGAGTAACTGCTATTCCATTTATTATTACGTCTAGAACGTTATCATTTTCAAATAACGTTTTTTTTCTGAATTAAGAGACTACGAAAAGAGAATAATTTCAGAATGTCGAAAAAATTATTTAATAAACTACTTCCAAAATTAGAAAATGGGCTAACCGTAAATAGTAACTTTTGCGTACCTACTTCGTCGGCAGGAGGGTGTGAATTACATTTAAGTAAGTAATAAATATTACTTAAAATCAATTATTTAAGCACCTAATTTTATAACTACATAATAATTATAAAAATTATGACAATGATCAAAATAATCACGGATATTTTGTTTATAGCAATATATTAAGGGTTTATAAAAGTAATTTTTAGTATTTTTTTTATTCTTCTTAAAAAAATAAAGTAATTGGACAATTCACTTTTTGAAATTATTGTTATAAAAACACAATATCTTGACCCACTTAGCAGTATTTGTAATTATTCATAAATCTTACTATCTTTTTATTTTTAATAAATACATCCATACTATTTAATTAGCTTTAATTTGTAGATACTTAGTATCGGATAACTCATTCACAGACTTTCATTACTACTATAGAATAGGACTATGTACTATTAGTAAAATAGTATAAAATGTACGCGATGAATTATGGGAACTTAAATCTGAAGTTATGCCTTGGTCGGATCAGAAAAAGTGTAAAGAAATTCATTTGGGTTTTGAAATCGATTCTAACTTTGCAAATTGCATCGGCGCTTTGGACGGTAAACAATTTGCTTACTCAAACCAACCTGAGTGAATGAAATTTTTAAAATTACTTACATTTCTGTTCAATAGTTTTTGTAACTATTTGTAATTCAAATCATTGTTTTACTTTTATTAATGTAGGAGCTCAAGGAAAGTATTGTGATGTACAGTCTTAAAAAAGTATATATTTCAAAAAACTTGAAAATAATGAACCCTTTGTATCATTATCGACACCCTAGTTAAATCTAATGAAATCCATTACTGTTTGTAATAGTTGCTGATGAAGCTTTTGGTGTATCTCAAAGTATACTTAGACCATATGCACGAAGCAATAAAAATTACAAGAAAAATTATTCAACTATCAAATAATTGTACCCATCCCCAAAAATGATGGTAGCAATGAACGTAAATTAGATCATTTAGTTAGTTAAAAAAAACAATCGAGATATTATTCAGAGTTATACTTATTACCTAATTACTATGAAAAGTTCTGGAATAACTTTAATTGAAAGGTTTTGTTTGTTTTTAATTGAATTCATTGATATAATTTACAATGAAACTAAGTACCTAGGCATAATTTTGGACAAACGATTGATGTAGGGACCTCACCTGAAAGACAAAAGAAAAAATGCCAATAGCACACTTCATATTTTTCGTCAATTACTAAAATATAAATTACGTTTTGAAACAAAATTACTTATTTTTCAGTCAATAATCACACCAGTCTGGTCTTATGGTATTTAGTTATGAGGACCAGCTGAACCATCTAACACTCGACCAATACAATCCTTTCAAAATATAACATTACGAGTGTTAACTGGTGCGCCGTAGTATATAGCAAATAAAAACTAACTTTTACAAATATTTAAACAACAAAACTGTCAAAGAACTTAAAGTTTTACGCTATACTAGATTTCACTCAAAAATTACTATTAACATAAACCCTTTAATTAAAAAAATGTACACCACTACATTACCTGATAACCCACCACGGAGACTTAAACGTAAATGGAACCGAGACCTATTGATTTAACAAATTAACAATAACAATAAAACTATAACTTGTGTACAGCTTTAACTAAAACTAATCGAGGTGTTACCAATGTGTGACTTAATTTTAACACTATTAATGCAATGTAATTGAATAAGTCAACAAAAAAAAAAGTTACAAATTTTATATACAGATTGATTTATTTAATAAAAGTAAAAAAAAAAAATAATTTTTTTCTTATCCCCCATGATTGAGTATCGTAAATAGAGGCCCTTAAGAGTACATTTCATATTATATTTATTTTTATATTTAATATTTAGTCAGAAAGAAGTTCTTATTTGAATAATTATTTGTTAAAATTCTATAATTTTTAGAAGAAGCAAAAATCAAGTTAATAACCAATAAACAATTGGAAAAAAATTATAATTTTTACTCATAATTATGAGTTTTTATGATTTCAAACTTAAAATGAATTTTAATGAATTTTTCTTTATTTAGAACATCAAAATGTAATTTTGAAAAGAAAAATGGAAATATCTTGTGTTTGCACAGAGCCTTTCAATTACAAAAGAGATGGAATTTAATGCGGTTATAATAAAAAATAATAACAATATTATATTATTGAAAAATAATTTTAGTATTTATAACTAAAACTATAGTTGCGCTAAAGTACGCAACTATTAATTATAAATAAATAAATTTTATTACCTTTAATTAACTATGAATTATATTAATAAAATGTATTACATACATATATTAAATGTATATTGTTTAGTTTAACTTAAACAAACAAATTTTACAACATAAAATAATGAGAGCTATAATTTTTAACATACAAGTTAACAACGTAAAAAAATGAAAAATAATGTTTTTACAAGCTAAAAAGTATTTTATAATTTAATAATAGTAATTGTTCATATTAATTTAGTTATCAACACAATCATTGCATTCATTTTTGCAGTCTGGCCATTCTTTTAACCTCAGCTCATAATTTAATTATTTATTATTGTTAAATACATTAACATAATACTTACATTCATATATACAACAAATATAAATAAGAAATTAAGAAATTTACTATGAAAAAAGTAAATTTATCAATTAAAAAATACTAAGCATCATTATGCATATTAAAAATTTTAATTTCAAAAAACGTTTAAAATATATATATATTTTTTTTTTGCATTTTCAAAATAAATTACTTTTGCGTTAAATATGAAACTAATAATTATTATTATTATTTAAAGATGTTATTTTTAAATCTGGTACTTTAGCTTTCATAATTAACCGAGTACTAATTATGAGATCATTTTGTGATCCTAGAGTTTCTAACTTAATATGCCTTAAAATTGTTGATACCACACATTTAATTTGATTCATCGCAAATTTTTGACCTGAAATATTGTTTAAAAATATATAATATAATAGAAATGATAAACTGTATCAAAAAGAGATACTTTAAATTTATTGACTTTTAAACGAACTATATTATAAACCACTTACCTATACAATTCCTAGGCCCTGCGCTAAATGGTATGTAAGCATAGGGATGTCGTGCAAGGCATTGGTCTGGAATAAATCTATCAGGATTAAATTCTTCTGGATTTGGGTAAATTGATTCAGTACGGTGTAGCATATGTGGCGAAATTGCTATATAGGTATTTGCAGGAATTGTATATTTTTCTAAGCAAAATTAATGTAAATAATAGAGATGTAAACTAATTAATGAATTCGACGTACCAAGGTAAAGAGGTTGTTTTAATTTTCTTGAGATAGCAGTCACGCTAGGATACAATCTCATCGTTTCTTTAATAACTCTTTCTAAGTAAGTCATACTTTTCAGATCTTCTAATCTAGCCTCTCGATCACTATTCCCAAAAATTGCATTAAGTTCATCTCTAACGTTTTGCTAATAAAATAATAATATTACATTAAATACACAGTATGATGTTGTGGCAACAGGAAAGAAATAATGTAGTAATGTACAATTTACAACTAATATAATTTAAAACTTATATATTAAATTGGATTTTTTATTCTAAAATTCCCATACAAAAAAAAGTTTAGTTTCATAAATAAACATTTTATTAGATAATCTGAGTATTAACTTGTATATATTGATTTAATCCTAAGTGTATTAATGTCATTGTTAAAACAATAGACGAGGTATCGTGCCCTTCAAATAGAAACGTATCAACTTCTTCACGAATATCTTTATCAGTCATAATATCTGGATTTTCTTTAGAAACGTCAATTAAGAGCTCTAAAAACGAATAAATTTTTTTTGTCCCTAAAAATAAATACCGACTATTAATATTATTTTTAATATAGGAAAGTATATTATTAAAGCACTTTCAAACCATTTTCATTGACTAAATTTTTTTTTGAATCCAGTTTTTCTCGTTTTTCTTTTATAACCTATTTATATATATAATCATAAATTACACATGTATTTTTATTAAATTAATTTTAATCATACACAGTTATGAGAAAATTACATTTTCAGTAAAGTCATGCAATATTTTCAGTGATTTATGAAAGTCTCTTCCATTTTTACTAAGGTTAAAAATTTTTTCATTCCACAGCCAGAATTTAGCTATTCGATCAATTGATAAGCTACTTACACTAATACAAAATAATATAAAAATATAAAATATTTCTTCATATTTTGTATTATTTTTATAGTTGATTACCTTATAACAGCTTTTACATAATCCTTTGATTTTCCTTCTTGTGACTGTATATTGACACCCATTATGGTTTCTATTTTGATTTTAAAAAATTATAAAAATTTAGTATTATGATGTGAATAATAATAAGTATATAAAATAAAAAAAGAATTATTTTCATACCACATACTATGTCCAATGCACAAAGTGTAACTAAAGAGTTAATATCTTTTATGGGTCCATGGTTTTCTGATGCACTAATAAGATTTTTCATTAAAGATTGAGAATGCTTATTAAATATAGAAATGTACGATTCTAATATTTTGAAATGAAATGTATGAGTCAAAAGTTTCCTCCGCGAACGCCATTTATTACCTATTAAAAAATAAATATATTATAATTTATATATTAGAAATTTTTTTTTCCTTTATGTTAATACAACGTTAATTATTGATTTGATATATAATTATTATTCAATCATAAAAAGTATTAAGTTTACTATGTATTATACAGATTAATACTTTAATCATTTCCCACATACTTACAAAATGCCAATGAATTTCACAGATTATTGATAAATCCTGATTAATTCATTTTTATGGCTTTTCTATTTTTTCATGTATTTCTATGGCTCCTTAAATTTTATACCTTTTTATGGTTCTCAATATTTAGCATTTTATGGTTTCTTTATTATAAATTTTGAAACTTATTGGGAATCTATAAGATAGCGCAGAAGAAAAAACGCAGAAATAAGGGAAATTACCAAAGTGCCTTATATAACAAGCTATGTGAAGGATCAAAGAATTCAGTGGCTTGAACACGCGATGAGAAGAGAGGAAACAAATGATGTAAGGGCGTCAATTGAATACAAACCAACAGGTAGAAGACCCAGAGGTAGACCAAAGAAATATTCATCAATTTATATTTTAAAAACATTGTATTATCGTGGTACGTAGGTCAATAACAATAATTATAATTCTGTTATCAATTAAATGAGTAAATAATAAATATATCATTCTAAACCATTGATATTCGTGACGGACGCAAGATATTGATGTTCGTAATTGTTATTATCACTTTTTTGTCACGCAGTTAACGGTAATCATTCATAACTGTAATGAATGATAAATTTAAAATTCAACGATTGCTACAACCCCAATACGTTATATAATATTAAAGTAATAAGTATTAATACAATTTATATTTACTATTTATGTTATGTCGTGGATAAATAGATAAATAAGAAAACTATTACACAAAAAAAAAAATTAAATTTCGACGATTAAGCCAATGATATGATTCAAAACGTTTTCCCAGAATTTTATTGTAATAGAATTAAATATAAATAATAAAAATAAAATGACTTTGAATTGATAATTTTATTAGCACTTTGTATTGTTACTTATTTTTTACATTTGAAAATTTATTTTCTAATTTAAATACTTGAAAGTATATTTATTATTATAAGAGTTAAATGTTTAATATTTTGTTAGGCAAAAAATGACTTTATAAAATAATTTTTATTCTAAATAGGAAATATCAGACCTCACTTTATCAATTTTTGAGCTCAGTATGATTTGAAACATTGATCCCTTAATTACAACAATTAAACATAACAAACTTTTATTTATAAATAAATATATTATACCTGAGCTTGTTAAGAGTCCTTGGTTTAACCAAGGTTCGAGTAGTTTGTATTCGGGTCCTTTGGTGATATGTTTCGTGCTTGATAATAGAACCTGTAATTAATAAAATATCAATGACATGAATTTTGAAAAACTTGTCTTAAATATTTCAAATGTGTATTACCATTATATCATTAGGATTATTAAGGGCAACATAATTTCGCATCATTATCCTAAAGTATATAATCGAGCCATGTTTTTTGAATAAATCAAAGAAGAAAGGAATATACTCTGAAATTATTAAAACAACCATCAAAATAATTAATATTCTAATAACTTAATGTTTAACTGAACTAAGCTTGTTATTTTTTATTCTATTAGTAAAAAGAAAAATGTATTCAGAGTATATATTTATAAGAAGCTAAAATTGATTACCTAAAAATTTACTTCATTAAATTTGACGAAATAAAAGTAAATTTAAATTTAATGTTTGAAAAATTAAGTAGAGGTAGAAAATTAAGCTTAAAATATGTAATTAAAAAGAAAACATTTATACTAAGCTGGTTATAAATATATAATCACGTATAATTAATTATCGATTGGCTAATTAATACAAATTCTTATATTTTAATCTAATTTTTGTAAATTATCCTGTTATAAAAAAAAATTAGTATATTATTAAAAATGTCTATTTAGATGATCTTGTGATCAGTAGATTAGGATTGTTCTATGTCAATTCCAGTTAGTAGTAATATATTGTTTAATTATTACTTACACCTTCTAATACATTATAGATTAAAAATGTATGTTAATAATATAGGTTAATAGGTAAAATAGTGTTTTTACTTTAATAAATATCACATTTTTTTGAAGACACACAAATGTACTTTTCTTTTAAATTAATACAAATGAAGAATCCTAATTTTTGCTTTGAATTTCAATAGAATTAATTTATTTGTAAATTATAATACATAGTATGTATAAATAAGTACTTTTTTATTATCCATTTCTGTCATACCCATAAATTTGAAAAAGGGAGACTGACACTACTTGACCTAATAATGGACGATATTAACCTGTTAATGATTAAGAAATCTTTACTTCTAAGTTTTGTTTCAAACTAAACTTGATTTTTTTTTAATTTTTCATGAACAAATTCTTTTTATATAAAACAATCAAATTTTTTGACATATAATTAATATATTAATTTCAATACAGTGTTTGCTTTAATTTTATAATATACTATATGACTTTATACTAAATTATCAAATTCAATAAGATTTATTACCTCTAGGAGTTAGTCTAGCGACTTTTATTGAAAATACAATATTTTCCCATATATTTTTCGTAATGCATGGCAACTTTGATAATTGATTTTTTCTTATAATTTGTTGTTCATCATCATGAACATAATAAATCATACAAAAAAAAACTAATAAGATAAATAATAACAAAAAAATTGTATTTAAATTGTAAAAATTTGTTGTTAGTGCTGTTAACACGGTCATTGCAACGTTGTATTGACAGAAAAATGAATTTCACAGAATAGCGTTTTTAATACTTAATATTAAAAAAAAACTGTTCTAGAATAAATGTTTATGTCAGCAAACTAAAATGACTAATTAAAAAATCAAATAAAGTAGATTTTTTTGAATTGCTATTTATTGCTTATGTGATCGTTATATTCATACTACAAAAAAAAAAAAGGAAGTGGTTAAAAAATATGTAGCTTACATTGTTCCCTTATTATAAATACGTAACATGTAAGCATTGTATATATATAATTACGAAAATTGTAATCAATATATATTATATCTTAAGTTCATCATCGGAGTAAACGTATACGTAATAAAGTAGTAGTTGAACACGTATTTTTTATAAAAATTATTAAAAAATTTTATTCAGGTCATACGCATAATGTAAACAATACGCGTAATATAGAGTTTGACGTCTAAAACTCAATAGAGTGAGATAATATTTTACGCACCTAAATATAACTGACGTTTTTTATCAATTAGTTTCAATGTTATGATCAGCTAAGTTGATTTGTTTTAAAAACTTTAACAACGATATGAAACGATCTCTTAACGTCTTATATAATATGATTAAATAAATGACAATATTAAGTATCTACATTTAAAATATTTCAGGAGATCAATAAATCATGTATGGCAAATGATGTAAATTGAAAACTAATTATTATTGGAGGTTAAGGAGAAGAAACTTAATGATAAGCTGGAATTTTTTTAATTTAATCGGTAAGATAAATTTTGTTTCTTTTTGACCTGAATAAAGTAAAATTTGAGTACATTACAAAAATATAAAATTGAGTTAAATTTGTTTCTAGTTACTTTTAACGATTAATTAAAAAAAAATAAATATCATAAGTTTAAAAATTGAAATGAATTTAAAGTTAAATAAATTTGTCATATTGCTCAGCCTTGATAATAATAACAATATAACGCTGACTGTTATAGTCAACCCAAATGCCAGTAATTTATTATACAATTTTCGGTTTTGTGATTAATATATCAAGGTCGCGTAAATGTTAAATTCAAATTTTAATTAAAAAAAGATAACTTTAAAGTGTATAACTTATTTTTTTTTTCATAATATGTTTTATTATTTTTTTAAATTACTTTTTTTTTTACTTTGGGCGTCGATTTCTCAACAACAATTGAGTGTTTTTTTAATATTATAATACATTTCAAGAGATTTAATTTGATACAAGTTAAAATAGGGTAGATGTTCCAAAATATTTTCAGAAATTGAGCTGAACAATTTTTTTTTACATGCGTGAAAAATCTTAACTTAAGGTTAAATATTAATTTTAAACCTTAGTTGTATATAGGTTTTTTATTTGATTTTTACATAAGAAATATCAAAATAAATCATAATTTTTTTTAGTATACACTACTCAAATTCCATTAAGATTAATTTTTTTTTGAAAAGGTTATATCAAAATGAAAAATAGTGATAAAATGGTGGTTTCTTTCAAATCCTTCTTCAAATACTTAAGTTTTTAGTTAGATATTCTTAGAAAGCATAAAAAAAAAGATCTTTTGTTAATACTACTAAAATTTCATTAGGATCAGTGTTTTAATAAAAAATGTTATGTAGAATTAAAATGCTGTATTTTTTTTGAGAGTGCGTATTTTTTGATATTTTTATTTTTTTTAAAGATGTTTTTCTTAATTTCTAAAATTGAGGGAGTTTTTTGTTATTAATCTAATCAAACATCAATTCTATGTGGTAGGGAATATTATTTTCCCTCTGAGTATTTTTATTGCTTTTATGTAACTGTTTAACAAATTACTTATGATCGAATGATAGCATGGTCTTGACCAGTCTTCCTTATGCCGTCTTGTAGAGAATTAAAATAGTATTTTTATTTTTAAGCTCATATTATAATATGTTTTTAATTATTACGGAATTTATTTCCCTTTATCGAGTTTTCACTGTATTTGACGAAACTTGGTTGTAAAAAAAAATTGTATTTATGTTACTTATTTACACATTTTTAATTATTTTAACTAAATAATTTGGCTATTTTCAACATTTCGTTTATTTTAATGGTTTCCAAAGAAAAAACATAGTTCAGATGAATAAAGGTCTGCAAAGTGTTTAGCAATTATGCTACCTGAGATTTCTACTTGCTCTGCTGTATAATAAAATATATTATTGTAAAAATGTAATATTTATGACCTTCATTTTATTTGATAGATGAATTTTTCAAGTACTTACATTAAATAAAATAAGTTTTTTTTAGGCGTCATGGGAGCACGTGTATCCAATGCTGTTACTTTAATTCAGTCTTAAATGTCTGTGTACAATACTTGTCGTCAATCGATTTCATTTAGATAACAGAAAGCTCTATCTATTGGACAACACATCATCTAATAAAAAAAAATAGTTTTCCTCAGTGAGGCGGTATTAACCATATTTTAATAGCACATTTAAGCAAAATAAAAGTTTAATAATTACCAAAAAAACATTTACAAATACATTGAATTTTTTTAAAAAAAATTGAAAATTCATAAATTTCTTTTTTCTGAAATAACTGTACAATTATACAAAGTGATTCTTATTTAAGGTTACTTTAAACACTCGTATTTTTAAAATAATTATTATATTAAGAAAATTATTTTTGGTATTTTTTAGCGTAGATGATGTGCGTGATTGTGTCAAGTGGACGTTTAGGATAAAGGTAGCCGACCTCAAGTAGTTGGGATTAAGGCAAAAAAAAAAAGAAGAAAAAGATTTTTAGTATTTTTTATTTTCATATACTTCTTAATTTATTAGTTATTAATTACTTATTGAACTTGCTTCTTATACCTTATAAGAGTGTCAATTTTTTTTTAATGCAACATAATTTTTAATTAGCTTATAAAATAAAAATTATCTATTAAGAAAATTACTTGACAATATAAACTTTGATCATAATACCATTTTAAAATATAGACAAAGGTGTGATCAGGTTATAACAATATTTACTATTAAACATTTTTCGACCGCACCTAACCTCTCGCCTAGATTTAAAAATTTTAAAAACTTTCGAAGTACTAATTAAAAATTTATTAAAGACTAGTCATTTTTTTAATTAAATCATTTTTTAGTATGTTATCATTTAGAATAGTTTACACTCATGCAATATACAAGATACAAATAAAAATGTAATTAAGAACTGATAAATTAAGAAATAATTTGTAAATAAACAAATATCAAAAATCTATTTTTTAAAAAAATTATTATTTCAAGAGAATTTAAGTGGCTAGCATTAAAAGAATCAATTTGTATAATGAAAACAAAGTGGAAATCATAGTAAATTATTAAAATTCACTTTTATTAAACCTTAAAATTTTATTTTATTTTATTTAATACTTTTGCCATTATTACATTCTTAAAAATAAATATCATAACATAAACTTATATACTGTACAAAATTTGTTTGCTATTAACATAAAATATTTAATGATAATAATTATGACCATACATTTATGTATGTAATTTATAGATAATTTTCCAGGACTGTATATATCTTTTAGCTTCAATAAAAACTAAGAAGTTATTTTAAATTTTATAGTAATATGTTGTTCTTTTTAATTATTATTATTATATTTTATTTTTGTGTTTATTGCCACTATACTCAACTCCTAACCCTCAAATTCGGTGAAAATTTCTATTAAGATTTAAGGACAGATAAAATTTCTCAAAAATTACAATTTTTAATATAGTCTACATAAGTGGATTTTTTAAATTTTTTATTGTATTGATGTAACTTATTAAAAAGCGTTAATGAATTAATTAATAAATAAATATATCTTTAATGTATTTTTTATTTGAATTGCATTTGTATAATTTTGAAAATTTCATTATATAACGTTTTATAGTGGGAGAGAGATAGATAAAGCTTCAAATATAATCACATAACATTTTTTATGATATTTTTATTTTGTTTATAACTTACTAATACAGTTATATGTTTTTAATTTTAATATATTATGTTAATATTACCTTTGACATTATTCCTAGATCAGATAATGATTTTAACATTTAAAGTAGGTGGTTTTAGTGCCACATAATAAAAAATCATTGCCGCGAATGGTTAGTGCCACCCAAAGAAAAACCTCAATCAATTTTGATAGAGAAATTTTATCAAGGGTTTATGATAATGTTTTATTAATACGAACAAAATAATTATTCTTATAAATAATTATTGTTCAAGACAAGAAAAAAAATTATCATATTGATAAATATATTATAGATTCAATAGTAATGATATATTTATCAAATTGAACAATGAATTTATTATATAGATCGAGGTTTTTCTTTGGGTGTGGTATATCTCATTTATTATTAAAACAAAATAAATTAGCGCCCTCATGATGTCATTTAATGGTTCTTTCTTGTGAATATCTTTGAAACCCCTTCAACTTCATAATTAGAAAAACATTGGCATTAGATGATTTTTTTTTAAATTTTGGAATCTAAATAAAATTATAAATTGTGTAAGGGTAGCTAAAAACCTAAAGAATTATTTTGATTACTTTCAAGCCAATTGCGATACTAATTTAGCTAAATCCTTAGTGATGAAGTTTAGCAATGTATCCAGAATTGATGAGATATTTTTCATAAGAAAAAATTCTCATGTTATGTAAACTGTTTACACTTTTTTGGTTTCTGAGAGAGTTCAGTTCGAACATACTTTGAATTATTTTCTTTTTTAGTACTACTCAGTGAAAATTTCTTGAAATATATTTTGGTCTGGGTGAGATATAGAAGCGCAGTACAGAAATGTATAATGATAAAAACCATTATCAATGATTTATATTAAATCTATTTAAATGTTGGAAACTCACAATATTTTGATACAAAAACTATTATTAAATTTTCATCCTCTAAATAAGATTAGTTCTAATTGGTAAGTTAAATAATTATTTATATTTATTAAATAATAAAGTTGACAATTGTAAAATATACAAATCAAGAAATGTATTCAATATTTACTAAGTTTGGTATCACCCAATTAAATTCGAAATTATTATTAAAAATGCTTTTTATTTTTTTAAAAGTAAAGCTTAGATTAAATAAATAAAATAATACCCTTATAACTTAAATACTTTACAAGGCGTACTTAAAAAGTTTCCCAATTATTTAATTTAGATATATTAATAACTAAAAGTAAAAATAAAATTGACAACAATATTTATATTTTGTGAATAGTTGGTTTCATCAATTATGAACCAATAGAGATCGTAGATCATTGTTAATAATTATTGCTGTAAAAAATTTACGTGTAGTAATTTTTTTTAAGCACAAGGTTATAATAAAAAAAAATTGACACAAGAAAAAATATATACAATTAAAAAATAATTTATATTAGTTAACTTTTAATTACAATTATCTTTTGGCATACTTGCGTAGAATACTTTTTCGAATACCTCTAGAAATACTTTTATAAATCATTATATCAAATCTAAAAATTATTGATTTAATTATTTATATAATAAAATACATTACACAGTCCTAGAGAATCAATGTTTTTATCAAAAAATGTAAAATACCCACATTTTTTATTGTAAAATTCTCTTATTTCTCTGAAGTATTCCTGAGTATGTTAAAAATTACAAACAATACCAAATTTATTATACTTGAAAAACTAATTTTTACTTTAATATGTTGATTTTGAAAATAAATGTAGATTCCTTAAAACTCTTAAGTATAGAAGACTATATAAATTGCATGATTTATAGTTATTATTAATTGTTTAGGTTAGATAAGGATTTAAAAATGTATTCTGCATAAGTATGCTATTTGGTTATTGTTGTAATTAAAAAGTATGAAAGCATCATACTATCTTTCATAAATGAAAAAATAATGATAGTATTTTCCACTCATACAAAAGACTGTAGTCTGGTATCTTCATTATGTGTTTATATCATGTGAAAATATGCAATTTATTTTCATATTTTACATTTCAATAATAATGATGATCATTTTGTTCAGTCATAGTAATTAATAAGATATGAAGGTATGATTTTGCATCAACATGTTGTATAATATAAATTCCATAGACTTAACGTGGTTTAATTAACACTTTTGGGATTAAACCTTTTTCACGAATAAAACCTTTGGTATTTCATGGTGTACTATATTCTTCTACTTTATTCATAAAGATGAGTTACTATAGTATTATAATAAAAACTTTATTATCATTAATAGTACATTGCTGGTTAATAAGAATTTGTAACATGTATTAATAAATTTTTGGGACAATACAAAAAAAAATTAATTTTAATAGTAATGTATCTTTTCTATTATTCTATTAATCATTCTATTATTATTTTATATTTCTATCATTCATAAGTCAAAAATAAGTTGAAATTATTGATCTCGGTAGTCGAATTATTTACAGAATTAATAAATGTAATTTATTAATAATTGAATGTATTATTAAGTAGTTTTTAATAGAGCTATAGAATATTCTGTTACTTGAGTATACATTCAAAAATAAAATGCAATACCTGATATTATCAAAAATTTCTTGTATTATGTGGTAAAATCCACCACTATAATTAACTATTTAAAAAAAACGGTAGCGCAGTGGGGTCGCGGCATAATATGGACGTGGTATAGTTGGGACAAGTATAGATGATATCTGACAGTGATTAAAACCACTATCATAAGAAACGCTTCGATGCAAATATGTAGATATAATTTAATTTTAAGAAATTGGTATATTATTTCAAAAGCAACAATAACTTCTGTTCCCTTAATTTTATCCCAATTAATTATTTGATTTATAATTATAATATATGAATAAGTAATACTTTAAGTAATTAAATTTAGTATGAAATTGATATTCAATAATTTAATATTGTAACTTTTAAGGAGATATTATAAAAATAATAGAGTAGTATATTTTTTTACTTATAACAAAGTTATAAGTTTTATATACTGGACTACAAGGAACTTTCATCAAAAACAAAAACATACTTTTCTAAATCAACTTTTCGAGTTGTTTTCAAATTTGTAATTAGACTTTTTCTATCACTTCTAAGTTTTAATATTATTTCTAATTATTAAAAAAATAAGTAATTACATAAAAAAAAATTACTAAGAACAAAAAAAAATTGTTTTAAATTAATACTGATTTTGATTATTAATATGTTAAATAAAGGAAAATGACATATTTAACCTATTTTTTTAATCGTTTAAAGTTGATTGTTGTAAATGTTTATAATAAAAAAAAATAATTTATTTTTCCATAACTTTTAGCTCAATTGGTAAGTTTGACATTGACATCATTAAATAGAAAATTTTATAACAATTAAAAAAATTGTATCGTTAAGATCAATATACAGTCAGAAAGTTTTATAATTACTATTTAGTGTAAATTTATCAGAAAAGCTCAATATTTTTTTGCATTTTTATGGTAATAGATAACTTAAATAGAAGTAATAGTAATAATTTCCTAGGAACTTTTGTTGTTTGTTGAAAAGATTCTATAATTGAAATATTGAGAACTTAATTAATNATTAAAAAGATTCTACAATTGAAATACGAACTGAATTCATTTTAATGATTTACTTTAACTAAAAACTAATAAAAAAAAAAGTTGTTAAAAAAATATCTAAAAATTCATTGTTAATTCAGGAAAAACTAACTATCATTTTTTTTGAAATGATTTATATAGTAACATGTTACCAAAAAGTTTGGAGTATTATAGTCTAGTAGTAGCACCCACAAATAGAGTAAAAAATTATTGAGTTACAAAGTAAAAATATTTAATTTTGCAATTGAAAGCTATCATATCGAATTTAATTCTTCAATAAATACTTTGAAAACATTATAAATGAACCAACCTTGTACCTCAACTAATCTGATTTAATTATGAAATTACGGCACATAAATCTATAAAACATATTGGATTATTTTTTAATTATATTGTAGATTTTTTTGCAATGAAATTCTATTTGTTTATAACAATTAAAATGCGAATGAAAAGTTTATTTCATTAAATTATTGATAGTATTTACAGTTTTTTATAATACATTAATTTATGAGAAACTAACATCTAACAAGATTTTACTTTATCTAAGAAATTCGATAAACAGACACAAATAATTAAATAAGTGTAGGAATTTTTATGGTGTTTAAATTTCTTAAAAGTTAGATGTAAAACGAGAATAGGAGGTCGATGTTACCTTATAATGGCGATATAACACAAAACAAGTTTATTTTACATTTATAGTTGTTCGAGGCAGCCTCTAGGGACACAACAACATGAACAAAGCATAACAACTACCATTTCTATCTATAATTAACGTTTCTTGTTATTTGTTAAACCTTTTCTCATTTGATATTATGTATTTTAACACCTATATGTTTGTTTAGGGTTGAAAAAAATGTTGCATTAAAACTTAAATAATGAACTATACTGCAACCCTCGTAAAACATATTTTATTCGACAAAACTAGTTATCTACACATATATTTTTCTAGGAATATATTTTATTATTTATTCATAAAGAGTATATTTTCATCAGTATTATGTTTGGTTTCTTTATTATTTTTAAGCAACCCAAGATGTAATTAAAAATATAAACAGTTTTAAAACATTGCGATTAAAATGGAAGTTTTTCGGAGTAATATAATTTATTTTTTCAATAACTGAAATGAAATTTTTTGTTTAATTTATAACCTAAATTGATTATTTTTATATATACATAATAATATTATATAATATTTTTATATTATAAAAACTAAATTTATTATATTGTTGATACTATTGCAAAATCAAATTAATTTGTCAACACTTTTTCAGGCAGAAGGAAATAATATTCTATTTTTATATGGATAACAGTCGAATATAGTTATAGAATATTAGAATATCTTCACATTCAAACATAACTATAATTTTTTTAAAAACATTGATCCTAATTAATTTAAAATAAATAAATTATAGAGATAGTTAAAAAGAAATCACTGCGCATAAAAAAAAAATTTCAACTCAATTTCGGAAAATATATGACATTAATTCATAACCTTAGTTTATAACAAAAATATTTTAAATGTGACCTATAATATTAAAAAAAAACGATTATTCTACTATTTGTAATTATAGGGACATATTAAGAAGTTAATCAGGGATGGACCCAACAAATTTGGGTTGCTGTATATTTAGTTAAGGTGATTTCGCCCTTAAAATACTCCTTTGAGAAATTGGATGTCAAAGTAAAAAAATTCGCAATTAAAAGTTACTTTAACATTTTAATGAAATCTTAAAACATCGCAATTGTAAAATTACAAATGCATAATAAATAAAGTAGTACCATCAGATTCAGAACAACTTAAATTCTGTAATAAATAGTTTATTTGTCCACGTTTCTCCTATTCAAAGAATGAATTCTCCAGAAAAAAAACTCAAAATTATGATGTACTAAAATGTATTATGATCGACAAATATTTTAGTAAAACAAAATTTTGTATTAAAATTAAAATTGGAGTTTCATAAATGTTTCCAAAAAACGCAAACTCAATAATTCTTTAAAAATTTCTTCGTAAAATAAAAAACCATTTTACCCACATAGCAATTGCAAAAAATGAATCTTTTACAAATTTAGATAATATTTTTATAGTAGAAACAAAAAGTGATAAATATACAAAGTGATTCACTTATCACGAACCCTTTTATTAATCGAAAAATGTTAATATAATAAAATGTTAATGTCAATAATTTTAGCTTCAATGCCAAGCTGAGAAGGTATTAATTTTACTATGATGTGTTTTTTTTTGTGTCTGTTACCACTATTTTTCAGCTCTCGCCGAACCGATTTCTTTCAACGATACGTTAAAAGATCATTAATCGTATCTAGTCGAAGACATTACCCTCGTTCCCTGTAAATAGCAGAAATCTCCAAAAAATTATAAATTTAAAAATAACTAATTTTCGAAATTAAAAAAAAAAATTTTTTTTAAAACTGCTATAACTTTATTAAAAATGAACGAATCAATACAATTTTTTTTTCATAGATGCATGATGTCTTTACTTATCATTTGATATATTTTTTTTTATAAGTATCACCCTTTACTTGCCTACAGAGGAGAATTCAAAATGACAACTTTTCACATAATATCAACTTTTTTAACTTAACTTTTGAAAGTGTTCCGGAAACTCTTACACTTTTATATATATTTTAAATTTAAGTTAATGTAATATACTTTATTATGGAAAAAAAAATTGTGGACTTTATTTTGTCTTCATGGTCAAAATGGCTCCCGTATGCTATTTTTGTGTGAAAATACTAGATTTTATATCTTACATATTTAACTTTATGTTTATATAACTTTTTTAAAAATGTATGGATCATTACAATTTTTTCATGAGAAATAATATTTATATCCCTTTTTCATTCGACATATTTTATCTTAATCAAGGATATTAATAAGGAAATAGCAGATCATGTAGCTTTTGGAATAATCCACCAATTTTTTAAAATTAAACACTATCTACAGATTTGCATCGAAACGTTTTTTATGATAGTGATTTAATCACTGTCAGATATCATTATACTTGACCCAACTATGACGCGTCCCTCCTGTACTGTTTTTTGTTTTTACATATAGTATTATTTATATACATCTATCATTGGACATACTTTTTTTTTTTTAATTGGACCATTTTCCTTAATACAGGGGGTTTCAAAACTTAAAAATGCATATAGAAAGTAGAACTTTTTCAACTTAACTTTTGAAAGTGTTCTAGAAACTCTGAAACTTTTATATATATCTTGAATTAAAGTGTATACTTTGTTATGAAAAAAAAAATTCGGACTTTATTTTGTTTTCATGGTGATAATAAATATCAAAGTTAATAAAAAAAAATACGATTTTTGTAAAAAAATGTTTTTTATATTTTTAACTTTATAACGCTATAAATGTTTGAAATATGTATGGATCATTATAATTTTATAAGATAATTACTACTTATGTACCTCTTTCATTCGACATACTTTTTAGCTTCGATGCGAAGCTGAAAAGATATTGGTTTTGCTATGATAAATGATCAAATCATTTTTAAAATAAAACCATTTCCCTTTATATATTCATATATTTTAAATGTATTACACTTATAAATCATAAAACTTATATTCAGAATATAAATAAGGACATAGGATATCATGTAACTTTTGGACTAATCCACCATTTTTTTAAATTAAACACTATCTACAGATTTGCATCGAAACGTTTTTTATGTTAGTGATTTTAATCACTGTCAGATATCATTATACTTAACCCAACTATGTCATGTCCCCACTGTGCGCGACCCCACTTTGCTGGATTTTTTTTTTATTTGTTACTTTGTGTTCAATGTTTCTCTTAGTTTCTCAATCATTAAGTCGTTTTATTCTCATCCCTTATAAGAGTGTTGGCTTCAATATCTCAAAGAGCAACACTCTTAAATAAATAGATTTTTCATTAGATAACGATATAATTAGGAAAAGGACTGGTCGTTGACAACTTTTGGACTAGTATTTTTGAAGCTTTTAACAATTTCAAGTAATGACTGAATATTAGATACTTTAGATCATTATATATTTAATAAGCTAGTCAATTAGAGGTTTAGTCTTTAAAAATTAAAGTTGACACACTAATAAATTATAAGTGATGAACATAAAAAAAACTTACCGATTGAAAAATTGAGAGAAACATTAAACTAAAAGAAATAAATAAAAAAATAATTAAAAATATTTTTATTTTTCGATTAATTAGGTGGTTTATTATAAGTGAATTGCTCTGTGTATAGTTAAAATTTTTCAAGGAGCACTTGCCAACAATTGTACCATAGTTTGTTCAATAATAGAATCAGCCACATTTGCGTGGTCTGTACCATTGTCATTTCTAACAGCCTCTAAAAATATGTGTTTATTTTTTGTATTTATTTTAATAATTTAAATTAATTATGTCTTATAATAATAATAACTAATTAATAACATGTATATCAATATTAATAATAACAAAATAATTCTTTAATATTATAACTTTAGTATTCTACTTTCTTTTATTATTAATAATCTATTGATTATTCGTACTCATATTATTTTATACTATCATTCAGTTAGTTTAATATGTAAAGAAACTGTTTAATTATTATTAGTGATGAGGACCCATTCTCTAATGCAATGAATACCCTAAATAAGTTGGTTTTATTAGTTTATTATAGAGAGTGTGCTCAATAAGTAAGGAAGTGGGTTTCTATTATTCTCATTGTTTGTAACAATTTACCTGTTTCCTTACTTACTGAACACCCTGTATAATTTCTCATGCATTTGGTCATACATTTATCTATATATATATATATATATATATATATATATGAATCTCAAAGGATATATCTAGAATGTCAGTTATTATTTTAAAATATAAAAATAAATAATTTTTGTATTTGTAATTAAATGATTATTTTCTATCTTAATTAGTTTGTAGGAGATTAAGGCGTTTTTTGATAAGTTTAGTGTTGTGCTTCTTGAATGATTCAATAAACACATATATATGGTATATTTTATGGCGGTATAATAATTACTTGGCCTATGAAATGTTAATAAATATTGTAAACCACATATTATGATCGAAAAGTAATAAGAATTTAGTATTAAAAACCTAGTTCAAATTTGCTTTGTTCTATATAATTAGTAATATAAATATATATTGTAACTATAATGAAAAAACTTTTTAGGGTTTTATGTTTTACCGGACAAAAATAATATATAATAGCGTTGATAAAACTAAAAAAAAATTAACTCAAAATGCAAAATAGCAAAAAGGGTGTTTTTACTGTCCCTGATAGCTTAGCTTAATTGAATTAGATTAATCAAATTGATACTAGATAGAAAAAACGGTTGTTTAATTATTAAGAATATAGGAATTACTATATATAATACAGAAGTATTAGAAATCTAGACACTAATCAAATCCTAAGGTGTAACTAAAGGGAAGCAAGAGGGTAGTTTGACTCTCTTAAGTTTCCCAAGTTGACCAACAAGATCTATATTTTTAATATTTAAAATATTATATTGATAATATACTGCATAAATAGTTTAAGTTAAATACTCTATATTTATTCTCATTAATATATTTTCATAATATTTGTAAGCAAATATTTAAAAATATATTTTTTAAGCATAATTGTAGAATTATTTTTAGTAAAAAATTCTGTATTTATTCTCTTTAATATATTCTCAAAATAAATGTAAACAAATATTTCAAAAATTAGTTTGTTAGCATATTGTAGCAATATTTCAAATAGAATATAGTTTTATTATATTTATAAGATATTGTCACAATATTTGCTTCAAAATATTTTAAAAGGTATTTTATAAGAATATTTTGACAATTTTAATACATCGAAATTGCTTTGTGGGTACTTATGCATAAAATATTGGAACTTCTAAAAAAAATTTTATATTCTATATAAAGTATATATATTTACTGAACGTCAATAAAGTAATGAAAATTAATTTTATTAAGTTAAATTGTTTTAATATATCCAAAAAATATTGTACAATACTATTATAATATTTTTAAAGGAAAAGTGATACTATGAAAAACCAGTATAAACATAAACAACGAACTTAAGTAATTTATAAACGTGTGCTGATTAAAATTACTGTAATCATATTGTCATTTCTATTTTATTGATAGTCTACAGGATTTAGCTATTAACTTCACGATTAATATTTATAGAAAAATTAAATGTATAAAAGCATTTTATACAGTAGAAATATTTTTATTTATTATTTTTATATCATTTAATCGACTTATTCATATATTGGTGGGCGAACTTTTGGAACTTTTAGCTTTATATGGGCGGGCATAAAGCAAAACGGCAGCAATGACTTGTTGGTTGCCAACGCTTGCGCCCCAAAACTTACCGGTACCTGCGGCCCATTTGTGACTACCGCGTGTCTCGCATGTGTTCAGTACGGACAACGATTCTCTTACGAAGAACACCTGCATTAAATCTCCAAGTAAGTTCATCACGATTTTTTTTATATTTAACTATAAAACAAGGACATTTTCCGAGTTTTTTGTTGTAAATCAATTTACTAATAATAATTAAATTTCATTTAACTTCAACATGCAAACTATTATATAATTACCAGAAAATATACCATAAATATTTCAATCAATAAATATTTTATTAGAGATTTTAATCAAATACTCAAGCTGAATTTTATTGTTATTAGTGATTTGTGCCTTGCTGGCGATTTTTTTGGTATATTAAATTGCAAATTATAACAGATAAATATTAAACAAATAAATATGATAATTTTAATAATTACATAATATTATTAGAAGAAATTTCAAAATTATGTAATTTCAGGAAAGTTTTTAATTATTATGTTAAAATATTAATCCATTTCTGAATTGAAACTTAATCAATATTTGAGAATAAATGATAACGTAGAAAATATTTATCTTGTACTGGAGAATTTCTAAATAATGCTTTAAAATGGAAGATAGGAATTTTCTGTAGAGTTTGGAATTTTAAATTATGATGTTGTTTGGTATTTGTATTAAATCGATCAAAATAAAAAATTTAACATGTATACCAAATTAGAAAATATGTAGAGTTGGAAAAATTTTGCTAAATACCGTGTGATCAATAACAACAATATTTTACGCATAAGAAAGATAATCTAAATATAATGTTACTTCACTTGCTATAAAAATAAAAATAAATATGTGTTGAAAATATTTGAAAATTGAAAAATTATTTTTTATTATACGTATTTTTTAAAACTTTTAAACGTCTTTATACATTTTATTAGAAAAAAAATGAAATAAAAGGTTATTTCAATGTCTTAATAAATAGTAAAAATTAGTTGTATATCATTTTTAATTTAAATAAAAACTACATAAAAACTATATTCCAAAATTATTCGAATAGCTGTCAAGTTTTTACATTAATTAACAAACACTGGAAAAGTTTAATTTAAAAGGGTTCAACGGGTAAATAAAATGTCGGATGTAATTGAGTAAAACATCCCATAATCTGAACACTTTCACGTGAGGTTAATATTCATTTAAAAAAATGATATTTGTAGAATCATTATTTTTCTCGCTCCATACCTGGTATTTAATAAAGCAAATAAAAAATGTGAACTAATGAAAAAATTTAAGTTCAGAACTTTTTATTGAAAATATATATATACGTTTTTTAATTAGGCTCATAGTATAATCGTAACATGGTTAATTATGAACAGCGTTTGGGACTTAAATATTCATTAAGTTTGCTTAGGTAATGCTGAGTATGTGAATGATATTCGTATTTATTTTTCTTAATAAGAAACAATTTAAATCAATTAGGAATTTAATTACAAAGGCATGAGGATCACTTGCCTTAGAACAAAAAATGTTTCTGCGGTATATTATATATGCCTATGATAAATTTTTTCAAAGTTTGGTGTCGCAAAAGTAACCCAAAAATAAATTTTTAAAATGCCTCAAGTCCCGGGCAGTTGTTTGAATTTCAACAATTACTAGACAATCAATTACCGTTAAATAAGCCAACTTTTGGCATACTTTACAGATTTCATCATTTATTTATTATGAATAAATGTATTGTGTTTTTCAACAATACTAGAAAATATTTTACTAGCGCTGTAGATTGATACGATTAAAATAATTATGTATGTTTATCTGTTCCAAGTTGCCATTTGAGAGTTTTTAATAAATATGTAATATTAAATGTACACTTCATACTGAGTTAAGACTTATATCAAAACAAATTAAAAACTCGACAGAGAAAAATACGATGTTTTCTACATTGCGTTTTTAATAAATCATTTTTACTTTATTTTACTAATAAGTTATAGTTATAATATAAGAAATTTTTTACCGCGTGCTACGTTTTGTTAACAAATTTTAATTAATACTTCTACTTAGTTTAGCTCTCAAACTTATTTTTATATTTTACATGATATTTTTGCTCTATAATACTAGTTATATTTATTTATACTAAAAAAAATCAATTTTATATAATATTGTTTATATTTATAATCGTATGTTATACTTCACAATATGCTAAGGGTAGTAAGAATATTACTGCACGGTCAGAACAAAACCTGAACAAATATTTTCTCTCATGACGATGCATATTAATTGAGGCGAAAATTAAGTAGGAAAATATACCACGAATGGAAAAAAAAGAAAAACAAACAATTAAAAGCTTAAGTAATTTATTTTGCTGGCAATAATTGAACAAAACATAAGCGCATAATTATTAGGAGATTATCAACCCTTTCTTCACAATGCATATTTATACTTACTGAGATTGTAACTATAAACAGAAAATTACTGTTTATTGAAATTACATAAATATAATTTTCAAACTTTTATAGTAAAGATATCATTTGAATACATTCTCTATTTAATACTTACAAACTTTACTTTGATAGTAAACGATCTCTTATTTTTAAAATATCTTTTATGCTAAAAAGACACACATATTTGATATATCTATACTAATAATATTAATTAATTAAAATCGTTTGAAATAATATATAAAAATTATTTTTTTATTAATAATTATAAAATGAGAAAAATCAGAAAAAAAGGAAAAATACTAAAAAAAGTGACATACTTTTATCAAAATTCCGAATAATTTACTTAAATAAATTAAATTTAAAACTTAATTTGTAGTAAATAACAAGTAATAATATGAAACTTTTATTAAAAAAATGTTTAATTAAACAGATTTTTTATTTTTATTCTTTTACAAGTCTCAACAGCTACGATAGTGGTGTTTACATTTACAACTGAACAATATCAAAAAGTCGTTAGTATTTAAAGGTATCCATTTAAAACACATTAATAAATATCCTAGGACAGTAGAAGCTTGTCTTCCCATTAATTATGCGGTACACAGGGAGAATTGTAAGGAGATTTTTGGAAGTTTCTCTACCCTAATAAATGGACAGCACAGCAACAATTAATGTACGAAATGAGTAATGCGAGATAGATACATTTTGAAAAAAGAAAACCCAAAGTAATCTTTTAAGTACTATTTAATAAACTATTAATAAAAAATCAACTATATGTTAGTGTGTCGAGTACATAAATGATCTTAATAAATAAATAAATTTTGTTAAATAATACTATATAAGAACATATTAAAAATAACTTTTTGACCATTTCATTGTTAAACCTCAAGATAAAATGATTTTACTTTTTATTAATTTAACACAAAATTCTTTTATTGAATTTAGTAATTAATTTATAAAATTTTAAGTATTAGTCTTTAATAAGACGATTATCGGGATAAAGCTTTATGAAATATGCACTTAATGTAGTCAAAAATTAAAATACTTATTCAAAAGTTATGAATATATAAATAATATATGATTGCAAAACTTATTGTGGTTATATCCATACAGTAGGTATATACAATTTTAATAAAACTTGAAAGATAATACAGATTGTTGTTTTTAAAAATTAAATCGTTCACTATTAAATTGAATACAAACAACAAATACTACGAAACCACACACAACAAAAATATTTGATGACATGAAATAAAAAACGACTATTCAATTAAATAAATGACGATGAAGGTATTACTACCCATGTATGGAAAACTACTCTGTGAACATTCGAAAACGCTTTTCACAATTAAAACATATTGTAGACCAATTGGTCATTCGCTTTATGTTTGTTCGAAAGCCGATCATATATTATTATTTAACTGAACAGTGGCAGCCTCTTCCAGCTCCACTTCACTCCGCCCAGTCGGTCTCATCCCATCAAATACATTAATAATAATAATTGAAAATGGCATTATATCGTTGTTTGTTACTACCAAGCGTCTCCTTTCATTCTCATCTAAACGCATCGACGTTTCAATTGCGAATTTTGTACAACCAATATGAACATGTGTGACTTGGTACCCTCTTCTCGTATGGGCTCCTCTACATGGCACACAAAACCCATACTTTGGAATGATTGATGGCGGCCAATTGGACAGCGGCGGTCAACCTCACCATCACTTCATTTATCATCGTCTGATTATCGTTTTATAATAGATTTATCTTTTTCATCCGATTCGAATACAAATTGAACGGTGACAAATCAAATCGCCGAATTGTCAAAAAATATTTTTCAGTATAAACAAAAAATGTGATAACCTTTTTTCATGTTTTGATTCATTTTTATTATAACTCGGTTTTACAATAAATTTTGTAAAAACTTAACACGTAGTAATTTTCATATAAACTAAACGAATTTTTATTTAAAGAAAAAACCATTAATTTATGAGACTTGCAGTGCTTGTTTATTTAAATATTAGTATTAAATTTATTTATTCAATATTTATAAAAACATTTTCAAAGACTTCAATAATGCACCAAGACAATGGCGTACGCAGTATTTTTTCAAGAAAGGGTTTAAAGACTTTTTTTGCTTATTATATACTCTTATTAACATCAAAGTCATATACTGTTAATAGTTGGCCAATAAGGGAAGCTATAGTCCCTTAAGTCTACCCACGGAGACGACAATGCACAAAACATGAAATTTAATATATTTGTTTTTCGATCATTGTATTATAGAATACGTTTAAGGTTCGTAATCTGCCGATTTATAGTAAATTGTATTTAATAGTAGGAATTTTTTCATTTTTTATTATTCACCTTATAATTTCATAAACAGGAAACGTGTGACTTATATAGTTATGAGTTTTTCAATTTCTTCAAATGATCAAAACACGTATTATCAAATACTGATCACTGTACGTGATAAGATCGCTTTAGCTTAATACTTGTAGTAAACATTTTACAATATAATATAACATAATATTGTACATATTTAACATAAGTGTAATATAGTAGCCGGTATGGGCTATCGAGAAATGTTGAGAAACGTGCCTAGTAATATTATGATATTGGTCGAAACATAATATCACAAGGTATGTGCATTTAGTGGTTGATGTATAAAAAGGGTCAAAATCTAATAGGATAACTGCGTATTGAAGAATTTCTAATAAAATGTCTAAGTGACGGATACATGACGTTAAAGAACTTTAGATATATCTTGATGGTTATCTTGGCATCACTGACTCTAGATCCTTAGTGTGTATTATACATATATAACAAACTCATGATTTTCGGTAAAACTTCACTGAATTTCCTTTAGAAAAATCGAGAATTTCTAATGGGATTTCAATCAAGCAGAGTCAGAAAGTCTTTAACTGTACAAGTATTCTAACTTCTCAACAGACGTATGTAACTTGACATGATTTTTGAGTTATAAGAATGTATAATAAATATTTTTATGATGAAAAACTGCATGTGTTTTTACCTATCAGTAAAATATTTTCTTAATTACACGGTTCCTATAAAAAAAATTATTGAAGTAACAATTTTTAAAAATTTAAACATTAAATTACATAAAGGTTCATTGTTTGTCAAATCACGTGTTCAATGATCACGTTCGTCATTGAATCAACTCTTTGTTGATCGCAGGACACCATTTTACTAATTAACAATCATAGGTTACACCCTACCGTTATACCTATTGTACATCGATTTTAAATTGAACGTATCTCACAACGGCTTTCTAATTTTCTTTAGGTTCATAACTATTAGAAGCTAATGAAATTTAGTCAGTGCGCATAAAAAATGAAATCTTTTACTGGTACCAAAATAAGTTTATTGGAATAAAAGTCTTTGTGTTGGTTTTTACAATGTTTTAACCTAGTAATATCAATCGTTCAGTTTTTATTAAGTTGGGTTTTCTGCCTTTTAATATTTTTGAATATTTTGAACAGATTTATTGATGGTATGTATTGTGTTATGTTTTGTACTTTTCAAATAAATATTCCTGTTAATATTTTCGTTTTAACTGTTGAAAATCAAATGTTAGTTCGCTATACCGTATAAAACACAAATAAACACATAAGCGGGAACAACAGAACTGACTTAATGGTGATTGCTCGAATGCCAACAAAGAAAGGCGTTTAAGAAGGTCATTGCATACCGCCTGACTTATTTTTGATACACTTTACACTGTTGTGAATATCCAAATATGCGCCTCTTCTAGCGTGAGAAAGCCTCAGCTTTGTCTTAGTCGACGGACACAAACTTAATTAAGCCACGCGCAGGACGTAAATATAATTTTGCAATGCGGTTTCGCTTAGCATTTATAATCCTACGTCTCTGTTACTGCGTTGTCGTCTAGGACAGCTCTCGTGGGATATCTGAGAGTGATTTGCAATATTTATGCGACGTACAAACATTTTGATAATGAAAATGAAAGCCTTCTATCCGTCGGATGGATGTGATTTTTTTCGATTAGTCTTTTACCTACCCTCGTTTTATTCTCATATTTCGTGTGTCGTACGAGGAAAAAACATTATGAATAAGTTAAAAACGTTTGTCGCGGTGCATTTCCCTAGCGGGGTACTCTGACTTTATTGCATTATACTTGCGAGTGTGGCAGCTGTAGCGGTCCCATATCAACCCTCCGGCCGAGAACATTGAACGGAACTTGTACGTTTGTTGCTCTACTTGTGTGTGCGCCCAATTCAATTTGTAGTCAATTGGCAGACAACTAACCAACAGTGTCGCTGAGCGATAATCTATTTATGTTCCTACTGCCACTATCACTCGGTTGGTATAAATTGCAATTTACTGCCTTTAAAATACCTCCTCGTAAGCGCCTTTCGAGAATACTGGACAAAAGCGGTAGGAACTGAAGTCAATTGACGAAAAACACTGGAAAAGTATTTTCGATATCCGTATTTATTAAAAGTCAATTTCAACAGTGAATAGTACTTACAATATGATTATAAGTCATGATGCTTAAAAAAAATCACCGTACGTTAATACACAATTATGAAAAAGTGATGTCTAGTTTTTATTGCTCATAAACGAACTACTATTTTAAAATCTATTTTAATCTGTAGTAATATCATCAATCTTTTGTTTCTCATTTATCGAGAAGTCAAGGTAGTGTCTAAATATTTTCGCACTAATTGATTGTAAACATCACGCTATAAAAAAAAAAAAAAAACATTTATCTTGTTTTTTCATTATTTGTTCCGTTTAATCAATTATTCAGTCTCAGTTCTTATCGTCTTCTAATAATTATCACGTTGTTTTGGAGCGCTTTTTGAGATCAAGTCCTTACAATATTAAACAAATAAACTCCGAGCCTCTGGGTATAAAGAGTTTCAAAGGATATACAACACTGATTGCATTTGCACGTTTCGTATTAATTATTGTTACTTCTGAAACAATATGTCAGTTATATATATTGTATTTTACAGTCTTAAAGGGAACAAATAAAACGTACTGTTGCAAAGTAAAACACAACATTGTCGTAAGAAAAACTAGCACCGATTATGCCATTAATTAGATGGGATCATTGAAATTGAGTCGTAATATCCAATTTAGAGAGAAGTAAATAGATTTTTTACGAGGACCTTCACAAAAGGTCAGAAAAACAAACTAGTTTTATTATGAGCTTTAAAAAAAATACAGTGCCTTTATGGTTCTCCCTACTCTATTATATTTATGTGGCTAACCTAAAAGCATTTTTGTGTGCACCCTTAGGAATTGATATCATTTTATGGACTTTTTGTGTCTAAGTCTGTTTTAACGGTCTCTAAACGTTCTGAATACGTATTAATAAACTAAGTGCGCTCATAGGCATAGTTTATAGTTTAATTGAGTAAATTTTAAATAATATACTATAGGGACTTTTAAATTAAAATCTATTTCAATGAGTCTATTATCATCATTTTAATTACATCAAAATTATCAAAAAAAAAATTTTTTTTATTCAATATTAGGAAAAATTTTTAATTTAAAATTAATATTCATTATGTAAAATAGAAACCATTGAAAATTTATGTTTATAACGTTGTTAACGAATATTTTAGGTACGAAACCTTTTTAATGAAAGAAATGTCCTATAATCTTTTTTACATGATTATTTTTCTGCCAATTATTGAATAAATAGATGTGTTGAACTTATCTCACGTTCAATTATTTGATCAACAATATAAATAATACCAGCACACATTTTTAACATAATTTTATTTTCCATATCACCCCATTAAAAATCTGATAGAATTCATTCCAACACGTTTTTAAAAATACACGTCAATGTTTATTTTTAAAAATCCTATACAAAACTTATAATTTTATTCAAAATATTAAGGTTTAAAATCTATTATGATTTACATATATATTCTTTACAAATGGAGTTATTGGTGCACGTATTTATGAATGTGTCATAAAATATATAGTGAGTAAATTTTTATATAGAAGTATGTATTTTATATTACGCTATTTTTATTGAAAATAAAAAACATAACTCAACTCCGAAAATATCACAATATAATATGTTGATGAGTTCTCACAAATTTAAATAAGTTAAATCGTAGTAGGTAAGTTAGTGTTAACTCGTTTCAAAAATGAGAATGGAGCCGATGACATTTGACATTCTTCTATATATTTGCAAAAGTCAGTTTTTTTTATATATTTGTTAAAACAAAAAAATCACCGATCACTTATGCGAAAGATCGCGAATCTGACATGTGCCATAAACAGTATAAATTCTTAAATGTATTTTCCTTGAGGATGTGGGCAAAAACGTCAGTTTATATTTCTAAAAATAAAATAAAATGTTTTTATATAACTCGATAAGATTATCAGATAATATACCAGTATTACAACGTCCAAGTTGGAAGCAGTTAATAATTTACTTTTTCCAAACCACTGTGGAACAATTTAAAACAGATAAGACTTTCCAGTTAATTGCCAGAGTAATTACATAAAACAGAAACTATAAAGCGTCGATCGGAGACGAATACTTAAAGAGAAACCGAGCAATAGGAAGCAAAAACCAAAAAGATAACAGGAATTATGGACAAACTTTTTAGCATTACCCAAAATATGATTATTTACTTAATATTTACAGTTCAGAAAATGTTTTTGTTAAATTTCAAAAATATGTCAGAAAGTTAAAACATAAAAAGTGACCTCTTATTATAGTACTTTCCTGCATTTCTGACCATACGATTAATTTATAGGATCACAGTTGCAACTGATTGCACAGTGAATAATTCAGCCGTCGCTTTAGTGCTGATGTTCATCTGTGCTGTTTGCTGTTATTTTCCGGATGGGTGACCATACAGGAACTTTTACAACTTCTCATACTTTGCTTCCATACTAGTTTTTTATTCATAATGAGCTTGTGTCAGCCGGTACAAAATTAAATAGTTGGGATAGAAGCTATGATGATTCGTTTTATATAGCCATATCTACTACATAAATAAAAATTAAATAAATATTTTATTATTCAGGGATATTTATCTTAACTAAATAAATCTGTAAACGACAACATATATTTCAGAAAATTAAAAAGTTCTACTAAATTAATTACTTTGATTCATTTAAAAAACGTAAGCGCAATGCAAATTCCACTAAACCTTTTTCACTTTACTCATTATTATTAAATAAAATAATGTTAAAAAATGCAGTCAGTACATTTACTATTATAAAAACAAAATACCTAAGAACTAATAAAAAACAAAACTTGAATCAATAATTCATAAAATTAAAATAAGTGGACTATTTAACTCGGATTTCAAACGTTGAACATTTTAACACATTCCGACGGTGTTGCATGAATATGTAGAACACAAAATCTTATAACCTTTAACTAAATAATATAAGTGAGGTGCATTTAGATATAGGGGTAAACGTACGTTCTTTCATGACATTTTCGACATGTAAAAGGCCACTAAAATGTCAGTAGGTAGTGATAGTGTTTGTTAGTAGTAGCCGTATTATAGTAATAATAATAATATTATTATTAATGGTGTAAAAAGGTTTTGACCCAAATTAAACCAAACGTGAGAACACTAATTAAACCTTTCGTCGCTAATTATAATCCTTTGCTGCACAGGATCTCGGCGAAATAGAAGGCAAACCCTTATCAAAAATAATACAAACGTTTAACGCGTTAAGGAGCGTCGTTTCTTCACAGGAAAATATTTCTGCGGTTCGAGTTGTTTGAATTACGGAGACAAACGAACCGACAAGACGCGTGCCGCCCTTATTAAGAGAGGTTTCTACCAATTAACGATTTCACATTGGTGTCAAGTATTGGAAGACGGGCTCTTTATTATTGTTATCATTTCTCTTTAATCAAATTATCCGTAGGGCGTTTCTTTTGAAGGTTCCTGTCGACTCAAAGGAATCGACGGCTATTAATTAAATGGGAGTATAATTAAATTTTGACAAGCTATAGGAGTTGAAAGATAAAGAGAGATAGGCACAGAGCAAGTGAAAGAGGAAGAAAAATGTCATGTCGACAAATTATGCATAGCGTATATAATTGCGATTTCAAAGAAATAAGATATTTTACCTTCGGCCATTAGAGAGATATAAGCAACAACGCTTTGTAGTTTCCAATTTCCTAAATTCTAGACTACTGATAATGACAGTGAATTAAAACATTTCTAAAACAAAATGTTCGTTTCATTTAATCTTTAATATTTGAAGTTTTCTTAAATGTGTTTTCTATCTACGCTATATAAATATTTTTAACTTATTTGCTGGTTACAAGGAACGATCTCCTTTGTTAGACCGTTCCACATGTAAGACCGGACTAAGATTTCACTGCGTCCTACGGATACCTCACGTTATGAACCTTTCCCTATTAGATTTACTATTAAATTTAAATTGATACGATAAAAACATTCTTTTATGAAAAAATGATTTTCAAAACCATACAACCTCACAATGGTTGGTAATAACGGATTTTCAATTAGAAATCAGCAATCAAGTATAATGAAAGTATAGAAATATTAGGTAAAGTTGAGAAAATACCACGTAGTAAGCGATTTATTTTGTATTTAATTATTTTTCAATTTGCATACATAATTAAATAAACTTACTTGAATAAGTCGAAAAAGGAAAATAGTATTCAAAAAACAATTAACTAGCGTAACGATATTGCGTAACCGGTAACTGTTGACGTGACGTTATATAAAATGCAGTGAAATATTATGTTATCATTGGTCATCGAGGGTCGGTAAAAGCACATAAGGGTTACTATATTGAATGGCTAAAGCCATACAGCAAACGTTCGTGTCTTCAGGGGTTAATGATTTTTTTAAGTTATCTGCTTAGGATAATGGCGTATGAGTCGTATAATTAAAATGTCGAAGAACGCTACACTATGAAGGGGAACAGTATTAATTTTATGATAAAATAACAATTTGACGATGTTCCTGTTTGAACGTCGGGCGCCAGGAAGTCACAAACAAAGTCTGATTTTCTCTAATCAAACACACGCATAAAACAGTATTAAAACAACAAAAAAGTGATACGTTTACCGCAATATTGTTGAAAAGCGCGAAAGCAAAGTAAAACGCTGTCTATGACATCCAAAGGCTATTTAAAATAATTCACATTTACTTTCTCTTGTTATTATATCATACCAAATAAAACTGTAATAATTTCAGCATCGCTTGATTCTTGGCAAATTCAATTTAGCTCGTTGAATATGAAGAAATGATGATCTCAAAAAAGTGTAACACGATTTCAACTTCCCATTACCGTTTTCGATTTAAAAGGGCGGAAGAGATTAAAAAATAAAATAATCAATTTTCACAACAGATAGGACTTTTTTCGCATCTCTTTATTTTTTTAAAGTTTAGTTGACAAACTAGTACCCTCGAGTAAAAAACAATTTTTTAAAATGCTAATACACTGAAAAAAAGAAAGTTAAATACTTTACCTTAATCAAATTTATTGTTAGACTTCTTATTTATTTATTATATAAATTACAATAAAATAAATAAATAATTGAATTAAATATTTTGATAGTTTACTAATGATGTAAAAAAAAATTGATTTTTTATTTTAAAAAGAGTTTCTTGCTATCCAAGTCTTATAATATATTTTTTTGTTTATTTTTGCATATGCAATGCACAGTTATTCATACAATGCATAGTAAGAATGCGTAGTAAGAATAACTGTCGAATAATGTGTCGGTAAACATGCTTCCTATTTTATTGATTCATACTGATAAAATTCGTATANTTAGCATATTATGCGTAGTAAGAATAACTGTCGAATAATGTGTCGGTAAACATGCTTCCTATTTTATTGATTCATACTGATAAAATTCGTATACACTTCAAGTGTAAATACTCAATTGAAATTAATTATGAATTATGTGCAATATGTTTTTTTAGATTTATTTATTAATGAGGTAGACATAAGCTACATATAAACGCAGACCGGCAGAATTATTATGTGCACTCTTTATCAACACTATGGTTTCGCTTATTGTTAGCTAACGAACTTTTTTTTTTATTAAAATGTTCTTTATATTGTATAGCATAACTTTAAGAAATTGTCTAATAATTTAATTCTTGAAGACTAATACTGATTTTACAACTGATGAAAAACGCGCATTCAATTCGCCCGACCTGCGTATTTAACTTAAAACTTTACATAGAAAGGAAAAACAGACAGATATTTTAAATGTATCCGCACTGCGGTTGAAAATGCTGGCCGAGCGATCTGGTGTTACATTTTTGGAATCGGCCGTACCGTGAAGCGACACGTGGCTTTTGAACATATTTGAGTACAGTAATTGTTAGAAGCTAAAGTGTTTGGCCAACGGAGATTGCCGGCAAATTGAGGTCGAATTGCAACGATATAAATTGCGTTTTCAGGTGCCGTTGTTGCGCCTTTGTATTCGACTTAGATGAGCGTATCTGTGGCGACGAGTGCAGACTTGGGGATGAGAAAAAGACGGAAGCAAAAGAGGGTTTTAATTTAAACGGAATGCTGTTTGCTCGTGCCGCGTTCCAAGATGTTCATCGGGCGGTGGTCGACGGGGACATTCCTAACGAGCCTTAGGGCGCATTATATAAAAGCTCACGGGAGGGGGGAAACCTCTATCGTTATCTTCTTTACTTTTTTACTAAACAGAAGAGAAAAATAATAATATTTCACATACAACGGAGTCGTTAACAGTTATAAGTTAAAATGAATTAATCACCATAACATTCTAATATGTACTTAATAATATTGTAAATCTAAAATTTGCAAAACTATATTTTGGGTCATAATTTTAACATAATTCTTCCAGGTAGTAAACAATTAAACGATTAGCAATCTATTAAATGCTATAATTCTAATGTAATTTTGTTAAAATTTTGATTCCCAAACGTTATTTTTATTTTTAAATCGATATTTTGTACATAAAAACAGAATGTATGCTCTGTTACATGTGTAATTATTAAAAAATCAACTCATAAATCGTAGACCAATCTATACACTAAATGACTGACGTTAATTTTAATACCTACATAACATTTAAATTTAGAACAAATTTAATATCGATTATTCTTAACCTGATTTTGTTTATTATTTTTTTTGTGTTTTCCTACGAACTTTAACATCTGTCATCGGTACATATTTCAACACCTACACTTTTTATACATAGCCAAGTGTATTGTAAGTTTTTTACAGTGATATGCATTTTAACGAGTGTATATCACATTACTTGTATTATCAATAGCCGCTAAATAACAGGAGGTTATTTTTATATAAGGTTTCACTATGTCACGATTTAGCCTTTCGCTCATGAAATCATCAATTTCGGCGTGGTCTATATGGTTTCTATACGAGTATTGTTGTTCCCTCTGAAAATGACATATTGACATGTAACCCTCAACAGAAAAGACCAGCCGTAAAGTTAAATGACAAACGGTGTTCGATTTCTTCAAGATTGTTTTAAATATGAGTCACGTTTATCAAACTGTAATCGGCAAATATTTTAAAAACTGTTTAAAATATACAAATAAAAAGTTGAATTTTATCAAGCGGTGTTAGTATAGAATAGTATACTTACTATTACTTACTTAAATTTAAGGAAAGTACATTACACTCATCTAATAACACATGCAATTAAGTATAAATTAGTTATTTTGAATGATTTAAAACATAAAATGAATTATAATTCTCAATAAACGTTTTTCTCAACATTTTAATGAAATAAAATGTATACTTTCCTTGTGTTAAATATTTTTGGACGTATTTACTAATCTTTCCCGGTCCTTTTTATTAGATCCTGTTGAATTTATGTACACTATTATTAATCTTATACTTTTGACACGGATGTTTTTCCCTGGGGTAATTCTCATTTGAAATTAAAGAAGACAGGGTTTTTTATACGCACATTACTGACTGCGGAAAACATTTTAGAGGTGGTGATGAACGTGTTGAAATTGGAAAACTCGAATGTAAGTGGTTTTCGTGATCGTTTGAGTTGGTTCTCTGTGTCGAACATCAAATAATATGGACATTATTGCATTATTTATATGAAACGAGAAAGGACATATCCGCGCTTTATAGAAATGTTTTGAGATAACATTGACCATAGCGTGAAACGATCAATGTTTGATGTGACAACGGACAGCAAAGTGATCAAGGTGTAGTTTTGAAGTCGAATAGCTCTTTACATCATCCTAATGGTCAAGTTTGTTTTGATACACTTAAGAAAGAGACAACAGGCGTTAATCGGATATACAGCCGAACCTTCTTTCACTGGATTAAGTCTTTGTGATTATTGCTAATGCTGAAGGGTACTTATTAGCTTAGAGTTCTTATCCCAAAAGATTAAATATTTCTTCACTTGACCTGACATGCTAAATATTTCCAACTATCAATAATATAATTATCCATTGTAAATAAAAAATTAATGTGTAAATTGTGTTTGCAGAATATTATAATTTATAACATTGTGCAAACACAACATACACGTTCATTTTATAACTTATAAAACTCTTATGATTTATCTAATAAATATATGTACATATAATTAACATCTAAAAATGAAATAAAGAAAAAAGTAAAATAACTGCTGAAAAGCAATCATAGTAAAACTAACAAAAAATCATTAAACGTATAATTTGAAAAACGTATTAGTTTTAGTTATTTTGGCAAATCATATGGTTTGTATATAGAAATACAAATAACTCTCATTATAAAGTTATTTATTTACGAAATTTCTCGAAAATCCACATTTACTTATATATAGTTAATCTTCTAGCTATCATTAGATTAGTATACGCAAAATACTTTTTTATTTTCGACTCGTCAAGTGTTAGTAGTTGAAGTGACTTTTTTTAAATAAAAAGAGTGTTTGTCAATAAAAATAACGTCAAAGTAAAAGGTTTACAAAGATAAATATAAATCGAACAAAAGAAACTCTGAGTATTTCTATGAAAACTGTTTACAGACTTTTGTAAATCATCAAATATTTATTCATAAAAGTAATTACAGTATGATCGTATATAGAATGGTCCAGTATGATGAAAAGTTTACCCATAAAATTATCAAAGTTCAATAGAATGCCTTATTTAAATTTATATATATTTTTAAAAGAGAAACGGCTATTTCAAAAATGAAAATGTCACCAAGAATTAGTATATATATTTAATATCTTAAATGATTGATTAATTGTTGATACTATTTTTCTAGGATAATAATTTTGAGAGTTTTTTTTTTGGTTTTGTTTAGTATTATTCATTTATATATAATCAAATTTTTTTTAGATCTATCCCTTATGCCTTATAAGGGTACCAAATTAACTATTTTTAATGGAAACATACATATTTTACTAGTTTAAATACTAGGAAATCATAATCTAATTAAGAAATAACAACTTTTGAACCAGTATTTTAGGAGTTATAGACATATTTATACCTGGGTTGTAGGAAAAAGCGAAAGAGCAATGATAAAAATAACATAATACTTCCAATCTACATTTAAAACTGGTTTAACTATTGATATACTGATTCAAAATTTGTTATCTTCGAGTAATTTTCTTAGTTTAATCATATTAAAATAACAACTTTTAAACTTGTATTTTAGAAATTGTTAACAATTTAAAGTATTAACTGAAAGTAAGGCGCGAGTCTGCTATTTTTAACACAAGACATTTCTCAGCCTCACTCCTCCTCCTGCTTATACATAAAATTATTAATAATTACTTCTAAATTCCGATTCAAAATTTGTTATCGACCAATTATTTTCTTAGTTTGATCATTTTTTAAAATTTTATCCATTCAAATATATAGATATATTATCACTTAAAAACATTAAGTTGGTATAGACAATAAAGGATTTAATTTAATCATTAAAAACAAATTAATCATATATAAATCAAAAAATAAATAATACTAAATAAAACCAAAAAATTCTCAAAATTATTATTTTAGAACCAATTTAGTTGTCAATAATAAATTAATCATTTTATATTATGACTCAAAATAACTCAACACAATTTTTTTCTTTATATAGAAATATTTTCAAATATTTCAGATATGAAGATGAGCAAAGTGGGAAACCAGACTAACTCTCAAGATCCCCAGGCTGTGAATTCGCGGGTTTTTGTGGGAAATCTAAACACATTCCAATGTAGTAAAACGGACGTGGAAAAAATGTTTCAACGATATGGTCGTTTAGTGGGTGAGTATTATAGATAAAGATTATTTTCAAACTTTTTTTATACTTAAATTTTTTACTCAAAAGCTGTTAATCAAAATATATTTCAGTTCATAAAATATAATTTCTTTCTCGTAACTATAGTAACGTAATATACTTTCTTCAATTTTCATATAAATCATTGCAATAGATATTTTACTTATAGGAAAAACTATTTTAATTTTATATAAAAATTTATAAATTATCAGAAAAAGTAATGAAAAAATAAATGAACATTATATAAATATATAGTATTTGTTACGTAAGATAGAAAATTAGATTTTACTTTAAAGGTTTCATTTTTTTTTAAGTATTAAGTGTTTATTTTTAAAGCACTCATTGCTAGGTTTTAAACCAAGTTGAAAATAAAGTATAATGTATTTTATAAAAAAATTTCATTTCATTAGCTTACGAGAATAAAAAATAATTTCGTTTTAAATACTAAGAAATTTTTATTTATTTATATTTATGTTTATGTTTGACATCCGCTCTAAAACCTATTGCTCGTGACAGAAAGGACAGGAAAACCTAAAAAACACTACGCAGCGGAATCGAACTACGATACCTTTGTACCAAACACGACGCTTTACCAACCGAGTTAGGAAGACCAAAAATAAAAAAAAATTTATTTGAAAAAAATATATACATTGATATATTAAAGCCAATATTTCTAAAACGCATCAGTCAAATCGACTCTTTATTTTAAAGTATTTAAGTCTAATTTCTAAAATTTCAGTAAAACAAAGTAAAAGGAACAAGATTTATCTTGTATAATTTTTACAATTTAAAGTAAAGAATTTTACATCTCTAGTATAAAGTCAATACGTTTCTATTAAAAAATGTGAAACAATTATATTTGTTATTTTTACTGTAAATTATTTAACATATTTTACACATTCTCCAGTTAGAGTATTTTTTGTTAATTATACAACTTTAATAATAAAAAGCGTAATAAAGTAACAGAGCAGGGGATTTTTTTTTTTAATAATGGAACGATAATTTACAGAACTAGTACAATACCTCGTTGACGTAGTATGTGTTTATATGTGATTATTAATTCATTGGATGCGTGAAAACAAAGCATTAAATTAAAACTGGACGGTAATAGTGGTTTTGATGATGATACTGAACAAAAGTAAAATTCTGATAAACGCTCATTATTCCTGTGGTTCGTAATAAGCTATTATATGTTTAAATATTGGTATACAAAATAATATTACTCCTAACATACAACTATATTAGTTCATGTTTTGTTTTATCTTGTTGATCATTGATTAATTAATCGAGTTTATTTTATAAAAATAATTATAATTAATACAACTTATGTTCAAATTAATTCAAAGAGTTTCATACTATAATTGTTTTTATACTTTACATTTATTACATTTCCAATAAAATTGATGCTATTTAGTTAAATGTTATGTATCATTATAAATAAAAATAAAAATATTACAGACATCATAAGAAAATTCATTAAAAAGTTTTAATAAACTGTTTGTATTATAGATTGCATAAATAGTATTTCTTCTAAGATCGTGTAAACTTTCCATTTTCATGTTATTGATGAAGTCAAACTGATACGAAGTTCTTTTATTTGAAAAAATTATCGTGTAACCGAATGTCATGAAGATATAATTTCGTACTGGAATAATTTTTAAAAACTTGTGACAGGTAGTTAATATTAGTTTGACATTATTCATTTCATAAATGTATAAAAGTAATCTTGATCACGCCAAAACGAGTAAGGGTACCTACTGGCACGCGAAGATACATAACTAAATAAAATTTAGTTTCAATGTCTAATATTAGACAACGAATAAACCAACTGTGATAATAAATAAAACTAATTTATATACTAAAATGAAAATTTAAATACTTAATAATATCTATACCATCACTACATAGTATGCTGTGTGAAAATAATTAACTAACTTTATTACACATATTTTTAAAAATTTAATATATTAAATTATATCATATGTATTTTCATTTAGATAAACTATTTTTTATATCTTCAGAATACTCGTTATTTAGACAATTTTATGTAAAAGTCTTATATTAATTTAAGCACTAATAAATCGTATTCATCATAACTCTGCAAAACAATAAATGCTTATGTATGTCTAAACTAAATCATTTAATGTAATAGAAAAGTGTAAGTGGGTAAGTAACTGTCAAAAGACTAATTTTACAACGATAAGTAATACACAAGGTAATATTATGTAGTGGTATTCATGTATTCCTTCACATAAAAGATCAATAACACCTTACATCGAAGAGGCTCATTTGGAATGTATGGATCGACAAAACTTATTATCTTTTCATTTCGCCGTTCACTAAAAGGTAAAAACGGAAGCTCGTCCGTTTACTACACTTTTTGTAATAAATATTTTACAAACACGATATGGTACCGCCGTTCGACTTAATACCGTTTTTTAGTGGCAGGGAAATTATTAATTTGGATATCGTGAGTTGTCAGCGACTATAAAAAATATTAGAATGCCTTGTAAAATTATATTAGTCACGGATATATCTAAAAGTTAAGGTTTTAAGTTATAAAGGAATTAAACAAAACGTATTGGTGATTTTAAATAATTTATTAAGATTAAGTCCTCATCAAAGTATCAAGATTTTTATGGTATATTTATATTTGGTAACTATATTAAAATAACAACATAAGAATAAAAAAATAATCCTTAAAAAAATTGATCAGTTAACAAATATATTAAGAACTGTAAAATACAGTTCAATTTATTTAAATGCTTGTAAACCTGTGATAGCTCTGCCCAATATCAATGCGTGAATGTCATGAGTTCCTTCGTATGTAATAACAGATTCCAAATTTACTAAATGTCTAATTATATGATATTCGTCAGATATACCATTACCACCTAACATATCTCTAGCCATTCGGGCGATTTCAAGAGCTTTGCCGGTTGAATTCCTTTTAATCAATGATATCATCTCCGGCGATGCAAGTCCTTGGTCTTTTAAACGTCCAACTTGTAAACACGCTGCCAACCCGATGGATATTTCTGTAACCATGTCAGCGAGCTTCTTTTGTATAAGTTGAGTGCCAGCTAGAGGTTTGCCAAACTGAATACGATCTAAACAATATGATCGGCTAATTGATAAACAGGCTTCGGCTGCACCAAGTGATCCCCAAGCGATTCCATACCGAGCGTGGTTTAAACATCCAAAAGGACCTATTCACATAGAATTATAAATTCATAAACAACAATTAAGAATATTACTACTTAATATAATTATTTGGTACACTTTTTAATCATTCGCATACAAGTTGAAATATACCAATATCTTGTAATTACATCAGCATTAGATAATACTAAAAAATATACAGACAGGAAGTGTAAATTGAAATAAATTAATGTTTTCAAATTACTCAACAAAAAATACGCCTATATTTGAATTAAGGGGCTAGCTTAGAAAATATTAAAACAAAAACTTAACTATAAAACATTTATTTAACTTTCATTTAATACCTGCTAAACCTTCAACAGACGACAAAAGATTACTTTCAGGGACAATGCAGTTATCCATAAATATAGTACCAGTACTTGATGCTCTTAATGACATTTTGCCAGGTATTGCAGCAGTTGATATTCCTGACATTTCTCTATCAATTATAAATCCTCTAATACGCTTGTCTTCGCACTTAGCCCAAATTATAAATACATCGGCAATAGGCGCATTAGTAATCCAAGTTTTGGTTCCATTGAGTACATAAGATTTTTTATCTGATTTATATATAGCTTTAGTTTCCATTATTCCAGGATCACTACCGGCATTAGGTTCAGTAAGCCCAAAACTTCCCACTAATTCGGCGGTAGCTAACCTTGGTAGATACTGTTCCTTTTGCTCATTTGTACCATAGGCGTTAATTGCATGCATTACTAAAGATGATTGGACACTTAAGGCCGATCTGAACAATAAATTATTGAAATTGAGGAAAGGAAATTTTACAGATACTATTATCTATACTAGATTACTATCATATTAAAGAAAACAATTTGTAGAAAAGTATAAATAGCAATACATAATATTATTATTTTTAGTCTTCTACAGATTATTGAGTTAATCTTATTTACACTTACGGCAACAAGTACCGTATAATAATAAATATTAAGGTGACTAAAAAAGAAAAAATTGAAAATTTTATAATCCTTCAAGATTGTACAACAAACCTGTAAGCACTATCGACACGTTCAACTTCTCTAGCAATTAAACCATATCCAACTTCAGAAACTTTGGTACAACCATAGGCTCCAATCGTACAACCGAGAGCTCCCATAGAAGCCATGTCTTTGAGAACTTCTCTTTCATAAACAGCATTACGATTAGATTTTAGTATTCTAGGTAACAAAGCTTTTTGACAAAAGTCTCGAAACGTATTTTTTAGTAGAACTTCTTCCGATGTAAGACTTTTATCTAAGTTTAGTGCGTCTTCCCAATCAAATTTAGTTGTTGAACTAGAAGCCAAACGAACAGAGGCTAATCGTGTACTGCGTTTTATAGAAACTAGCAATTGATTCTAAAATTAATAATCAAGATTATTAGTTAGGCAAAACGATATTTAACAACTTTTATTTCATTTGTTTGTTGAATTGAATCTAGTAATACGTTAGAAATTATGCATTTATTATTATTATTTACTTAAATTTCTATCCGAAAAGATACATTTTACAGAAAGAAATAATTATTTAAACAACAAAGAGCAGTACGATGAACAATCACTTTCTCTGAGTTTTTAAAACAAAAGTTGAACAATCATGTTTCTTTGTGTGTTTAAGACACATATTTAAAAAATGTAAAAATGCGGTAGGCAAATGTCCTGTTTTTGACGTATTCAATTCCAATTTTTGGGAATGTATTTTTTAGTAGTTTTTAAACAACTAAAGATATCATTATTATGAATCGGAATTCTAACATAGGCTCTTGAAAAATTATTTTTCTTATTGAATTCAAACATAGATATAATGTAAGAGAAAAAAAATATTTTAATTTTTTTACCTTTTATTGTTGCCATAGGTATATGTACATTTTAGATTAACAATAAAAAATAATGTATAACAACAGATAATGAAGATTGAAAAAATATTAAATAATTAACAAAATTATTTTAGAATTTTCATCGAAAATTCTTTATTGTGGATAGAAATAAATTAATAAATCATAAAGCAAATTAAAAAATAATGCTACATGAATAAAGATATATGAAATCATAATTTTTTGTTTCAATTAATTTTGCTAAAATATGTAAAATAAAATATACATAAAATGTATAAAAAAATACAAACACACTTACAATTAAGTAGTTAAGTTTTAGTTTCTAACTAATGTGTAAAGCAGTTGAAACAACAATTTATACTATATTAATTATATTATATTTAGTTTCAATAATAAGTAACAAATGCAAAGCAGATAATTATATTCTACAATTAAAATTGTCTGTTAGATAGCATTATTAAAAATTTTTTTTATATGAGCTATTACTGATAAATTAAATAATTTTTTGGCATTTTGTATTCCATTGATTACAAATCATCTCATCGTTACTTTAAGAGTTTCACCACATATCTCATATATTACTCATTAAGATTTAGGATAACCATTTTATTCATTATTATGTGGGGTATAGATTGGTAGAATCAGGTTTATAATAGAGTCAACAAAGATTGCTAAATCAAAAATTGAAAACAAAATAATGCAATTTAATTGGTAAACCAATTATTTTATTCTCTTGTATAAAGTATAAGTAATTATATCTTGTATAAGATTGAGATAGGATGTACTGAATTAAATATACATAAATTTATATATTGAATATATAAAAGAATATATTCTAAAATTCTGTTGATCAAATTAATAAACAATACTTTTTATGCAAATACGTTAAATTACTTAAAAAAAAAAAAATTTTCATTTTCTATATAGCAGTTCTTAAAATAGTTATAGAGAAAATTTCTGAAAGATATTATTGTAAACCTTTAATATTTTAAAGTAATTGTTTTAACTATATTTATTTATGATTTACAAGGAAATAATGTCTAATTCTTAAAGGCCAGTTGTTAATGGTAGACTATAAATACATTTATGTAGGGTGTGATGTTAGTTAAAAGCCTCAGATTTGAAAGTCATGAACAAAGAAGGTCATCATGAATTCTTGATAACATTTTGTCTAGATAGTTTATTTGTAATATGGACAATTTTTTTTTTCTTACTTATTCATAAAACTTAAAACGGTAAAAATAAAATGTGTAAAATAGCATAATTAAGAAGACATTCTTAATTCAAAATAATATATTTTACATACATAAACAAAGTTACAATTGATAGCTTAAAAAATGAAATCAAAACTATTATTAAATAAAAATAAAGATATGATTATTTAAAAAGTATTTTGCAGGTGTTAATATTAGGAAAACATGTTTTCAAATTTACAAATTAATACTATAATATAAGAAAACTTAATCTCAATCAAAACTTAAGTATAATTAAATTTCACTATTATTACAAAAATTTAAATACATTATAAAAGTTTAATAAATCTTTACCTTCATTTTGCTGGTATGTGTTATTCTAAATCACGTAGAATATTAAATAATCTTTTTTTTATTAATTTATCTAAAAAAACTAATTTAATTGATATTATTATAACATAGATCTAAATTTTTTTTATAATTAAAAGTTAATTAAACTGTAATAATACGCAAAATTATACAAGAAACAAAAATGTTTTTACCTCGTTTTGTTTATTCAAAGCAATTTTCTAAACTGATAACATTCAAATGTAAACATGTTATCATTTTAGTACGTAACTTGTCAGAAATTGTATGATAAAGTATTCAGTGTTACAAAACGTACGTTAATTAGTTTTACCAAAACTACAGTATTAATAATTATTACAAAATACTTTTACAACTATTGTAAAAATGTTTTATTTTAACTCAATCTTATTTAAATTTTTATATTACTAAAGTTTCAACCACTATTTAATATAATATTATCTTAATCGTGATCAAAATTATAAGATTATTTTATTAATTTTTATTATAATCAATAAAGTATAGTGGACTAATTCTAATTATTTGGTAAAAAAAATGTATTTAAAAGGTTTTGATATGAATAATATTGATAAAGCAAAGTTCGTTTAGTTTAGATTGAACTGTACATATTACAAAAATAAAATGCCTCAAGTCAAATATTTGTTCAGGTACTCTATATTTCTTATAAATAAAACCAAACAATAACTATACGATTAACATAAACTAGGATAATATTAATTCTTGTATAAGTATTTAATAACGAAGAAAATTTTACAAACGACTTATAAAATAATAATTTCAAAAATATGATAAAATATGCTGTTTTAATATTCACGCATTGCTAATGACAGCAAAGTGAATAATATCAAAACGTTTTTTTTATCAAAACTAACTTGATTTTCTTTAGAAGTCTTTGATATTATATTTTACCTCTTGTTTTATGTACACATACAAACGCTTTGTGAGTATATGTAGATGTACAAACTTTAAGAGGGCTCTAGCACTGGTAACAACGGACATCGCCCATTGCACATAACACTACTGTTTGTGTCAGTCCATTCTTTGAACAATATGCCCTCTAGTATGCTTTTACTCGTACAGTTTCTGCATGTGTTTACCATAACCTTCAATTTTTTTAAGTTATAATAAATATTTTTTAAAAATGATTCAGTAGTATTTTTTATTACTATGAAGTTTACATAATAATTAAAATAATTTTCTATACTGATTGATATATGTTATCAGGCTATTATATAGAAAAAAAGATTCATGAAACTCAACTTTTTTATTAATATCATATGAATATTAAATTTAGAAATGGAATATGTTTAAAAACATTTTTTGTTAAAGTATAATTAAAATTAATGTGATATAAATTAACAATTAATATCATTAAACACAATATTATTTATAACGTAAAGTTACGTTTATTAAAACAGATTTGTTACGTTTTAAAACATGAATGTGTGTTTAAAACACAAAAAATTTCAAAATTTATGTTGGTCTTATAGAACATTTTAAATAGATTTTTCTTTTAAACATAGTTTTAAACACTTTGTGTAAAACATAAATACATTATTTTTAAACCTTATATTTGAAAAGTTCTAAATGGTTTAAAGTAGTCTTTAGTTTCTTCTTTAAATTAACTATGATAATGAGTTATATTCTGAACCTATTATAAATGTTAAACAAAAAACATAACTTTTAAACGCTCAACAATATTTAACTCAAGGTAATCTATAAATATATTGAAGAGTTAATCGAAAAAAAAAATTTGACTGTAATAATCACATTTTGGTTATGTATCATAAAAATATTTAGCATATAACACTTAAGTTAAAAAAATATTAATATTATTATTAATAGATTTTCATTTAAAATATTTCACGCTGAAGTGAACATTTAGTTATTATTTTAGTATATTAACATCATTAACAAATTATTTTGTATGTTACAGGAATATCAATGCACAAAGGATTCGCGTTTGTTCAGTTCACTAATCCCTTTGATGCTCGTAGTGCTTGTGTGGGCGAAGACGCTAGAACTGTTTTAGGACAAACCCTAGGTAAAGTTACATAATTAATACGTCTATAGTATTTAGTACAATAACAATAATTTTTTTGTAATTGCAGCATGCTTTATAGTTTTTAGTTTTTCATCGTAGATTTTGTATATAAATAATAAAAATTTAACTACAGTTTGGATTCAGCGTAGTGAAATTGAGGAATTTCTTTAAATTTGTATTGATTGCTATTTGTACAAAAAAAAAAAATATATATATATAGCAAGGTGTCATTTAGAGTAATTATTTATATACAATTTACAGTGTGGAACAGATTTTCTTTTTAAAATATAAAAATTGTCGTTTTTAAGAGTTTTGCTTTTAAAAAAATTTGATGGGCCACTAACAGTTTAAGACTCATCAAGTTACAAACATTTTAATAGACAGAGTGGGTATGCAACGAAGGAGTGAAAGTGTTATAAATATACACCAGTACGGGGTATACCCACCCGAGCTACATACTCTAAATATTAAAATACTTGTAACTTAATATATACTCGTCTTAATATTGTTATTAAAAAACTGATATTTTGAAATAAAAAAAATTTTTTCATTATTAAATATAAATAAAAGAAATATGGTTTTAACGTAACTAAGAATATTATTCAATTATTTAAAAGGAATTACAACAAAATATTGAATCTGTCAAAAGTTATAAGATTTGTCATTTAGATCGGCTTCGGGTTATTGAATTTTTAAGAAATAATATAATTGTTTTTGATTTTATAACTTTTAAAGTATTGATGTGTATTAATACTAATTATTTTAATCGGTAAGACTTTTACGATTGTTTTCAAATTCTTACAACGTATCCATATATTATACAACGGTATACTATTTGTTACAACGATTTTTATTTTAAAAGTCAGTAACGTCATATAATTGAGCATATATATATATATATATATATTTGTATGTTTGTTTTAGTATAAAATACTCTACTTTTCCTCGATATACTTCGCGTATTGCTCATTTAAATAAATTGTAGTACGTGGTTTTTAGTAGCATTAAATTGACTCATACGTGTATCCCATGAGAATGATATAACTTTATAAACACGATTTGCGTAGAAATTTAGTAAAAATATAACATGAAGTAATTTGTTTGAATGTCAAATGGAAGAAAAATATAATCGAGCAGTGTACTTTCGGAACACTTAGTTGTCTAGCTATCTATATGAACATTATATCCGAAGGGTGGGGTTGTGACGAATTTTAAAACTTTGAATTGTTTCTGTCATGCACAACTCTGGCCCCTGAACTGTTTACATTCTCACGGACGCGCACGCCGTCGTACCGAAGTTTTCTTCTACTTATTCTCTCACCGCATATTCTGCAGTGTTTCCAACGGGTAATGTTTCTCNCGTTTCTGTCATGCACAACTCTGGCCCCTGAACTGTTTACATTCTCACGGCGCGCACGCCGTCGTACCGAAGTTTTCTTCTACTTATTCTCTCACCGCATATTCTGCAGTGTTTCCAACGGGTAATGTTTCTCACAACTCGTATACGAAGAACGAAAAAGTTATTTTTTACAAATATGTCACGAAAATAGCAGTTGGATAACTTCCTTTCCTCCAAATCTGAATGAAAATTAAATTTTTTACAATTTAGCCGGTAATGTTAATGGTTATTTGTGAGCATCATTTAGCGTGCATCGTTTTAAAAAAATTATGATGGCCGAGTAGGTAATATTTAAAAGTAACCAGCGATATGTGGCGGCGATGTCGAAAAACAACAACGCGTGCAAAACAGTAAAAAAAGAATTATGATTTTATTATACCGTCCCATAGATTCTCCCTTATTGCTCTACTGTACTACTCGCTTCCATACAATATGCATGAAATTGCAGGTTTACCGAAATACCGTCGTTCTTTTTCTCGCCATCGCCTTACACACGATTGCTAATAGAAAAACAAAAAGAAGAGAATAAACAATATGCCTTTAGCAAGGTGCGAACAGATGAATAATAAAACAGTTTTACGTTTTCGTAAAACGATGGTGCTGAATTATAATTTGCTTCAAACACACTCACGTCTTTCTTATCTGTTGCATAAAACTATTTAGATGAGTTTTCAATCTATAAATTTAAACAATATTGCTACATAGTATACTGTTGAAGACAATTTTCAAAATCATACTCGATCCTTTTGTATTTTATATTGTAACACGATATTCAATCATAATAAGTATTATTTTTAATATGATAATTTGTATTGAAAGTTTATGGTGAGTGATTATCATAATGAAGTATAAATGATTTCTAGAGTTTGATCTCTGTTTAGAAAAATTTGTTTTTATCTTGATTGTTTTTTCCGAGACAGAAACAATCCGAGTTTCTACGGAGATGTCACTTAGTATAATGGTCATTTCGTGTTTGAGCCAACTACTAAGACCTTCGAGCGAAATGCGCACTCAATCTTTTTAAAACCGTACGTGTGACGCAAAATGTACTTATATCTCATTTCAACATAATATACAGCTATGCTTTAAAATCATTCACCTGAAAAAATAAACACTTTGAAGTATTTCAAAAAATAGGATTTTAACATTAAAAATAAAATAAATTTAATTAATACCATTAATTTGTTAATTGTTTAATTTGTCATTATTTGGAGCGGTGGTTAACTTGGGGCAGTTAAATACCTATTATAATTTTAGTCGTATCGATCATAAACATTAGTAAAATATTACAAGTATTGTTAAGAAACAGAAAATATTTGTTCACAAAAATAAGTGATGGAATCAGAAAAATATTTAGTCATCGTTGAGTTTAATCATCGTCACAAGTTAGCCCGTTAGAAATTACCAAATTATGTAATTTAAATTAAACAAATTTAAGTTGAGGTCATATTTGAATAAAGTAAATGCGGGTGCTACATACTAAAATATTGTGAAAAGTTCAGTTAAGTTTACCACAATAAACAACGTTGTTTATTGGTTTACTATGACGTGTTCATGTGTGTACTTGGGTGTTTATAAGTTCTTATCTTGCTTCTATGATTAGATTTGGTTACACTTTAGTAACGCTCTTGAAAGGGGTACAGAAATATATTTAATCTTGAAGTTTATATGAACTACTTTATTTTTTTACTCAATTCAGGAGATTTATTTCTTCTAAAGATTTATTTTCTTTCGATTTTTTAACGTAAAATTGTATAACTAATACTTAAGTCCATTTAATTTTTTCTTTATATATCTATAATAACAATGACACATATTTATTCTATATAAATAATTAAAATATGTTCATTGTTTTTTCTATAATTATAAATATCATATGTATTTTATACGTCATAAGATATGTTATGTAATTGTAATAACACGTATATATGCTTCAAGAATTATAAGTGTCAATGTTCAAAATAATAAATTATTTGATAAAAATAAGTTTTCAATGATATCACTTTCGTCGGAAATATAGTTGCTCACCATTGTAACAATTAGTACATTATAAAATCTTATTATATAATTTGAATAATTAAATTGAAAAATTGAAGTTTAAATTATTTTAAATACAAATGTTGATAATTAGTCTTTAGCGACTTAAAAATTATTAACTAATTATGCTAATATTATAATACAATTAACTTCATTTATAAAACAATGTTAATTAAAGTAGTCAAACTTGTCAAAAATTTTTTATATTTTGTCAAAGCAAATATTATAAAAATATCCTGTGGTTTATTTTTAAAAAGGTATCAATAAAATAGTACTTTTAAGTTAAAATTTTCAATAAAAAAAAGGACATAAAAGTCATTTCTATGATTATTTTTTTACGTGATCCAGCATCAACTAGTGGATACGTTATTCAAAATCTAATTGAAAGAATATTTTTTACCCATTTGACATATTTTAGAACAACCATAACTGTTAAGTTTATTTGACTAATGATCTGGGACCACGTTTTGTTAATTATATAATTGTGGTCGAGAGATTTTTCATTACACTCAAAGTAAAAGGTAGTTAATTAATTAGAGCACGCCTGTACACATTATACATAAATAACGTATTTTTTAGTTACTCATTCGTGAAAGACGAAAAAGATTTTGTATTAACCCTGAAAGGAAGCGTAAAAATACCTATGTTTATCAATGTGTACTTCACTATTGTTTTTAAATCATTTTTCTCTTCGTTCAACTTCTAATTTTTATTTATGAATTCTTTTTAAACAAAAATATTTTATGATTTTTGTATAATTTATCTTGCACTATGAGTGTGCACAATCTTTAGAAATGCGATCATATTATGTTACTATAATAATAAGACAGTTACTGAATTATAACACTACTACGATTAGCTAAGTGAAATTTTTAATGAAAAATGATAAAGATTCATTATTTTGTCATATTCAATGGACCATTATTGTGACGTTGCCAATCAAAATTTTTACTTTTTTTATAAGTTTTAGGATGGAAGATCAATGTAAAAAAAAAAAAGTTAAAACGTATGAAAAATTATATTTTTAATTTAAAACAAATTTGATACATAGGTATAATTCCAACAAAACTTTTGGAGGGGCTTATTGTATCCAATTTTCCCCTCGCTAAAATTTATTTTATATAAAAATATATAGAGTGTTCAATAAGTAAGGAAGCGGGTTTCTATTGTTCTCTCTGTTGATAACAATTGATCTGTTTCCTTACTTACTGAACACTCTGTATATCGTTTTTTGATATTTTGGAGGGACTAAGCCCCTCCACAATTTGCACCTACTGTTTGACGTATAAATAGTGTACAACTTTATTGATTTTGACACTATTCAACTATTTTGTTCGTATTTGTCTATATAATTTTTTTACTAAATCAATATTCAAGAATTTTATTTAATCGTCAACCCAATTTTAGGGTGAAACTTGGGGAGTCTTAGTTCTTTCAACTCCTGCCATAACGCTTCCCAAATTTTACAAACTTTAGTTGTATTGACATTTTAAAAAATAGAATAATTGAATTATACCTTCCAAAAACGTTGATTAAATTGCAACTGTTATTTTTGTAATTTCTTTGTTCAAAAAAAAAAATTTGAGCATTATATTTCAATGGGCTTGGCATGCATATAAATATGCATCATGGATGGTAATAGTATGACTATTAAACTTATTTTCGTTTTCAAACTTATATTTCAAACTTTTTGAGGGGGTAGGGATCTTTATGAAAAAGAAGGGCTACGTCGCGAACTTAACTCGTGCGCGTAATGTGTACAAATTTATATGTATATAAATATTCACTGTACTTCGCACGCCACTAACGTATTTGTAGCACACCATCACGCCCCGTCGTACAATAATTACGGTGTGCCTCTGACATTTACTCGTTATTAATGATAACTGGCTTTGGTTTAAACAACTACTGAAATGGAGTTTACGATTTTGTAACATCTTGTTGGGTTCACTTTACACGACAGTCAAGCATCAGTTTATGTCTGTTTTGTGTATTACAATGAGTTGCTGGACACTGAACGATTATAGCACTAGAATAATTAACACCACATTTATCCATGTTTTTCTATAAAATTCATTATAATCAATAAATATTATTCGATTTTTATTTTCTTAGATACGAAAACAGTATCAAAGAAACATGTTATTTATTCCTTTTCGTTTGCTCAAAATTGATGTAATAACCCTTGAGTTGAAAGTACAAGCAAAATTTCAAGTTTTAATTTAAATCGTACTAGGTATTTACCAAAAGTCTTGGTTAAATGAACTTTTCAAGCATTGAAAAGGAAAAAGAATAAAAAGACGAGTAAGAAAAGAAAAATCGAAGAAGCGTGGTAACCACCGGTATTTATCTGCTGATGACAAGTAAACGATTCAGCGTCACCGAAGTATATTGTCGGTCTATTTATCATGAGAAGCAAGTAAGACTCGAGTTATGACACTATTCATTAATGATTTTGCCGTTTTCAAAGCAGTTGTCCTCAACGGTTTTGAATAATGTTGACGGTAAGGAAGAGTACTATATTGTTATTTAAGAAAAGTCCAAAGTCGAAAGACCACTGGGTTTGTTTTTTACTTGCACACCTAAACACTTATACATCACTTTTTCTACACGTTGAGTGAGGAAAACTTAACTTTTTTGATTGATGTGTTTGTCTAAAAACTTTTTAATTCAATAGAGTATTGCTATAACATCAATTTCCACATTTAAAAATATCTATCTGTTGTCATTGGGCCTTGCTAAATAAATTATTATATGGTTTTACCCATATTAATCATAAATATTGAAAAAATCGGCAAGGAATGTAATCTAATAATTTGTTGAGAAAAATCATTATTTGAAATTTGATTGTATAATTTGTGAAAAAATACGATTATTCCTAATGGTGTGTTCTTTTATATTCCTATTTTTATTAAATTACTCTATTCAATATGTTTTTGTTAATATAGAAAAAATAACATCGTTAATTAAAATATTATTATGTGTAATTTTAAAATATAAAATAACTACATAAGAAAAAACACTATCTAATTATTGTGCTTGACATTTAAATGTCAGACAAATTTCACAGATCGTCACATTTAAATAAATAAATATAAAATGTACGTACTATGAATACGTTAAAATCATAAAAAATGTATTATCTTTATGGATTTACATTAGTTAATACATCAAAACTGCGTATGGAAAAATTAATAGAACATTTTCTTGTTATTAATAAATATTTTGATGGTATTAAAATATCTTTGTTAGAATAATAAAAATATTTTATTAATATAAACAAAACTTAAAAATGTTAAATATTTTTAAACGAACTCGCAACATCATAGCATTATTGTTTAATTTTTATAAATTGTTCTATTGAACACTGCAGATTTTATTTTTATTTCTTATTTTTTTTAGCTAGTAAGTGAATTTTTTCATTCTTTCGCCCTCCCAATAAAAGACCTTTATCTTTTCTTTATATAAATTGATCAAATATTTAAGATTTCTTATCTTTTGTGAAGTTGAAATTATTAGTAATTTTTTTTTTTATTCGCAATCCATTCATTAAAATTTGTTTTTTGATTAATGATTTCAATTTTAAGATAACATTTATTAGTTTTATAATTAAAATTTAGGTGATTTACTACGTTGTCAGGTCAATGTAGTGTGGTCTTATATTTTTACAATTTTTTCGTTAATTTTTTGAACTTCGTTTGAAAAAAATGTTTTATAATAAATTATGGCGCTGAAACCCCCGTCTTTTGACAACGGCACTGTTTTTTAACAATGATAACATAAAATAAAATAATATAAGTAATCGAGGTACAATTCAGTGTACATTAATTTTTTTAGTTAATAAATTAGTTTTCAAAAAACGATTAGGATTCATTATCTTTTAGTATATAATTAAGAAAATTCTTAAGTGCACTTTTTTGGTTATTAAAAATAATTATATGTTCTATTTTGGCACACAAATCAAGATATAAGTTATCAGAGTGTATATAAGGCAATTTTATTCGCGTTTCGGTAGAATGAAAAATCGAAGAAAACAAATATAAGATAAATGAAGACAGGGATTTTTTCTTAAGTGGTATGTGGTACTGACGTCTCATTTAATGGCTTCAGGTAAAACCGTTATGAAACAAAATTCCAATCAACTATAGAATAGGGAAAACCGTCGAAAATCCAGAATTTGTATTGTTTATAAAAACAAAAAATATCTCTATAAATATATAAATTTTCCATAAATTTATAATAAAGTAAATGGAATAATTCGTCTTCAAAAGACTTAATGATCGGTGTACATATTATTTATCGAAAGTTAATGTTGTGAACTTAATTCGAAAAAAAAAATATTGGCGATGGTGACGAATACACCGCGTTCTGTAAAAGGCCAACATATCATGTTTAATAGTTGACAATCGCAATATACCCATCATAAATCACAGGCACACATTTAATATAAGTTTCTAGGAAATAGTGTTCTATAGAATCTTACAAGAAAACATGATGCAATAAAAACATTAATACAACAAATTATATGATTTTATTGTGGTTAAGAAACATACATTTTGTACCAGTTGTCTGGTTATGGTTGCAATGTCAATAAACATAATAAACTTATTTAATTTAAAGTTATATTGATTTTTGATGAAATGTCCAAAATCACTTCAAATAATCAATTACAATATATGTATTGTGAATGCAATCCATATATTTGATGGATGTTGTAATAGGAGACATGCTTCTCCTGGTAATTGTCCGAAACTTTACGGAAAAAATATTTTAATAATAATTAAGGTACTAAAAAGAATAAAATAATTTAGAGGTGGTGTCACTTAATGTTTAACCATTCGTTAATCTTAATGCATTTTTTCAATATGCAATATCCATAAAATTTGACATCAACGCTACTGCATTTTATAAAATACTTAAAGAAAGTTGGTTTATTATGAAAATCTATTGTTGCGTTTAGTACTTATATTATTAAAATATATACATGCGTTAATAATGCATAATACTACAACATTTAAGTAAACAATTTTTCCTTTAATGAATTAGTATCTTTTCTAAAAGTTAAGTCATAGCGACAGAATGAATAATTAAAATGAAATCCCATTAAAAATGATTTTTTTTAATTATAGAATTTAAAAAGAATGTCCTTCTGGTTATACCTAACTTTTTTTATAATGCTTTGATACTAAAAGAAAAAGACAAAAAAGATTTGTAGCACTCGCGTGTGTGTTTAAACGGATTTAACGATGAATACTTGAATTTAAAATTACAAGTGCACTGTTTCATAAAATACACAGCCACGGGAAGCAGTCTATACGTTTAAAAGTTTATCAAACGTAAAATTGCGTGCGTCAGAGTCCTAATTTGATTTACTTTTTTAAAAACATTTTCTTATCATAAAAAAAAAAAATAGTAAAACGCAATGCGAATATCTTTGACTTTTAATTCATTGGCTGTGTATTTATTGCCTATTTTCTTTTTTTATTTTTTGTTTCAATTTCGAAACTGTTTTTATAAGAGCGCGTAAAACGCGGTCAACAAAATTATTATTTGGATTGTTTTTACGTTAAAATACTTTTTACGAGGTTTTCGCTTGTATTCCAATGACATCCTTTCTATCATTGAAATGATAATTATTTTGATCTTGAAGAAGAATACTCATTAACATTTTCATCAAACGACTTTAGAATTTATTCTTTTCTAGATCTACTCATAAATAATTTATTTGTTCCAATATCAAATTATTGTAAACAATTTAGATAGTTTAAATAGTAAAAGAGATATTTTTTGACGTTTACTACTACTACTTAATTTGCGAATTAAGCGTTATATTTATAAATTTATTTTTTTATGTATTTATAATTTTTGTTTTACTGACACTGTTTTATACGTATTTGTTACATGCACTTTTTTGTTTCATTATACATTTTTTCGTGTTTTGATATTCATAAATATGTAAGTTTTTAATTATTTTGACTTTTGTACGGACTATGTTTTGAAGTGACAGACTTATACAATTTTTGTGTCTGTTTCACTTTTTATTTTTCAGACGTAAACCTAGTGGCTGAACCGAAACCGCACCAGACCGGTAGAAAAAGGCAAAACTTGTCAAAAACCGGGAATGACTGGTAAGTAATTTGTTTTTTGTCCCATATATTTCCCTTCCAATCATCTACTCGTACATGGATTTCTTTACACTGGAGACGTAATAGTAACCCATTGGTGTACGCACATTGTACCCATTTGTGGCCTATTAAAGACGAGTTTCGGAAGCTCACCTAATACAATTAATCGGTCATATACATTTCCTTTTGCCTTCTAATCGTGTATGAAAGTGATATACTCAGTTCCAATAGTAAAAGTTAACCAATTTTTCTATGGTATTTTATGTCTCTACGGTCCTTAACAAAGTTACTCTAGACGTATAATAGCTTATAAACTTACCTGTACACCTCTTCTGCCGTCCGTTTCTTTTGTTGGACAACAACGTAATAAACCCGACAAAATATTGTATACGAGATATCTTATATCAAATAGTAGAATTTTGGTCCTTAGGGATGTAAGGTATCCGTGATCAACATTATAAATCCAAAAGCAATTTTCGAAAACTTACTGAATAACCAATAGTAGCAATCTTAATAACCACTGCAAATAATATATTAGAAATATGATGCAATTGAACTTATTACAGAGAGTAACAGAAATATACCCTTTATACAAAATTAATATTCATTATTCGTTTGTCATTTGTAGACTATAGTCAGTAGGGCTATATTTCATGATTCAATAATTCCTTATGGTTATTTTAGAAAATAATATTAAGTAAATATTAAAAGTATTTCCGAAGGAAACTATGTAATTTTGTAAATATTTTAAACAAAAATTGAATTAAATTTTTTAGCTTGTGCATAATTTCTTAAAATACAAATAATAAGAATTGATCACAAGTCGCTATTATTGTTTTAAAATACAGCTTATAAAGTGACGTATATAATTATAATATTTAAATTCAAATACATTCATTAGTCTAACTGTTAGATAAGAATTCAAGTGGAAAGAAAGATATATGTAACTAAAAAAATTAAAATAAAACTAAATCGAAGCAAATATATTTTTATACCTGAAATTAAAGTATATTACCATTTAATTTATCAAAACATATGCTTAAGATTTCTCATTTTACTTAACTTAAAACACAAAAATTGCAATGCTTTTAACTCATAAAAAATACTCTTTAATAATATAATTCATTAATAATATTATTTTTAGAGGTTATTTTTAAAATTAACATTTCCAGTTGTAAAAAACTACCCTTTATTCGCTCCGAGTATGCATTATAATTTCGCGGTCAGATAACTCCCGTTGAAACCCCTTTATCTCTCATTTGGCGTGCGTTGATGATGTTCTGTATTCAATTTTAGATAAAAATACCAGGGTAATGAGAGTAGTAGAATGTCATTACACAAGGTAATTACTGAATACGGGTATTGTGTGAAGGGTTTTAACAAATCTGAATTACTCCATAGGTAAATAATGTAGTGAAGATAAAACCGACCTAAAAAATAAAATGAAAAAACTAGAGATTTTTTTGGTGGGCAACTGTGATTTCCCACGAGACGACGTGTTCACGGATTTTTAATTCATTCATCGTCCTTTTTGTTTTATTTTACAAAAATAGTCCTTTTACTTGAGATAAATATTATTAAGTAAAAATTTAATTTAATATTGTCTTTATATTAATATTTATATGTATTTTTATATTTTAATAAAAAAAATTATAAACTTGTCAGCAACTAATTTTTTTATATTTAATAAAATGGCATTTAGGCATCTGTTGAGTGAATTGAATAGTATTCTATAATATTTTTTTATTAATGACTGATAGCCACAATTTTTATATTTTTTAATTTGTTATAATGAATTTAAAAAGAAAATTATTTTACAAGTAATTCTTGATTTTTGTAGTATTACTATTGAAAGGTTATTAATGCGATAGGAAAACAAACTAACGAATTAATTTTCCTCTTAATAGCTTTAAACGAGTACAAAAAAAAAATCAAAGTAATGGAAATTAAAAAAAACATTTTATGATAACAAACGGTACTTGATAATTCCTATTACGTCGTTTGTTTTCTTGTATATTATGTTGACACAGCCATAGGTTGGCGAGAAAACGTTCATTAAAGTCGAGGAATATTATTTTGCTGCCTTATCTGCTTTAAACAGAGCTAACCTTCTGTTGACATACCATCCGCCACTACAGACACCACCGGGTGCTTGTAACAAATATCCGTGTGACCAAATGTTGTCCTAAATGTCAGCAAAAGTACACAGGTGATTATATTTATTCGAGTTCACATTTTCCTCTCCTATTGGTGTCTTTAACTTTACCACTGTTCCGGTTTAATCTCAAATGTAACGATGCCCTCATTCGCCACTTTACCTTTGTGTCGGATAATTAGTGCAAATAACTCTTCTTCTTATGCAAGAATATTGTATAAATAAGATGCTTCCAAGTATGAATCATTATTATTTGAATAGACTCATATCCAAATATACTCTGTTAATTAATATACTCATGTTTTAAAACTAATCCAATTTAAATACATAATTTTCTTTTTAAATTTATTCGTGTATATTTTTGGTGTTTTAATTAAATAAATTATAATTCCAAATAAACAATTTTTCTAGCAATAAGGTCTTAATGTAATATATTATATGTTTATTATTGTTAAAATAATTATTTAATTTTAAAATAAACATTTCAGTATATACGGAAATTTGCGTGTAAAATCGGCTTTGATAACTAACTAACTTAAAAGTACTCAAAAAGTACTATAAACGAGACGAAAGTGGTAAAGAGGTTATGCGAATATGTAAGAAGAAATGGCACGTCCCATTTATTTTTTTATTAGTACGAAAAAGAGTTTTTTTTGGATAAATTTAGATGACGTTTAAAATTACAAATGAAAATTTAAGTACTTCATATTTAATAATATTTTGATATTAATTTTTGTAAAATAAAGAAGATGAAGGATATTAGTAGAATAATTTATAGATCGAAAGATAATTTCCAGTTTTGAATTTTTATGTTATTATTTAAAATAAAATAGTTTTATTTGATAATGTAAATAAATATAAAAAAAGTACAAAATATTTTATTTTCTCTTTTAACTTTTTAATATTGATTTATTTTATTTTGTTTCAGGGAATACTATTATAACAGGTACGTAGTCACAAAATTAAATTTTAAATTTTAGTAGATTAAACTATTTTAAAACAAAAATCGATTACATTCTATTGCGTCACATCATATAAAATAAAAATGGAGAATTTAAATAAAGTGTTTTTAGAAGTTTATTGTATTTCACCATTTTAATGTTAACCCGTTTAAGTATTTCCAGGGGGAATATTATGTTATAGGCAAGTTAAATATAATTTTTTACGATAATGATATTATTTCACAGCTATTATTAATATGAGTTCAAATAGAAAAGAATATTTAATAATTATTTTTATTATATTGTTTAACGTATGAGGAAATTATAATTATAACTATAATTTTATTTTGCAACAAAGATATTTTAGTAATTTCTGAAAAATATTGTTATTACTTTTTTAAAAATAGTGATGTGATATAAATAACAATAGTAGGTAGGTAGTGCTATTTGCATTATACAGTGATGCAAGATCTCGATTTTAGAGTTTAATAATGCAAAAGCTTCGAAAGAGTTCTCAGGAAGGACAGCAACTGTCAGTAAAAGTCGTTTAAGAAATGCGTTTGAATATTTATAAGTTTTGCTTTCGGTCGATGATGGATGACCCTGAATTTAATATATTACTGTATATGTTTATGGAGAATATTTTGATGGTTTCGAGATACAATAATAATTTCGATTTCAAAATCCGTGGATACTTTTTAACTGAACACATTTATCTTCATTTAAAATTGTTATTGGCTGATTTATCGCAATTGTAGTACAAATTCGTGTAAATTTTTGTTCCATAAGTTTTAACCTTGGAATAAAAAAATATAAAATAAAAAATAAATAGACAGTCCCTGAGATATTCGAAATGTTATTAGCAATTACTTGTCCAATTTTCACTTAGCTATTATTTCTTGAAATGAGATTAGAACATATAGGTGAAAAGCCAATCGTAAGATCATCTTTGGGTGTAAATAAAAAAAGAAAAGAAATAATAAAAATTTATTATTCAAAACAGACTACTCCAAAAACGTTTCTACCCTACCACATAGTATGCTGACAAGACATAATTTAAACTTAATTGAATTCGAAACGTTCGCTCTTTGTACATGACCACCCTAATGGTTCAGCACTCAGTCGATACGCTTCTAACGGTAACGATGATGGAGAAGATATGTCGATTTTGTGAGTGTTCGTCAAAGATACACTGCTATAAAAGGAAAAACGAATACTGATGATAATGTTAATGCTAAACGAAAGAAACTATAAAAAAGGCTATTCCATATTAATGTTAAACTTCTTTTCAATGTCTTCGATGTTATAATTTTATCGCGTGTAAAATAGTAGAATCCACAAGTTAAAAATGTTTAATTTGCTGCAGAAATTTGATATAAATAGAAGTTGTTCTTGAATATCAATGAAATATTAGTTGCAAATATTTAATAGGGTATTTGAAATAATAATTTAAAAATTCTTTTATAAAATCAAACAAATAGTGATTACCATACAAAATAAAGTTTAATGTAGATATTTTAACATTACAAATTAAACTGAAATAATTTATCAAATAAGTTTTTTAAGCATTTCCTTTTGGTTTAAGAAAAGTTTTTCATTTTCCAAATAGAAAATTCTTTAGCACTTGTTTCATGCAATAATAATATGCTGAAGTTGTTAATTAGTATGATTTTTTAGTAGCAAGAAGTTTTACGTTTTCTCGTATGATAAATGATTTTTTACACTCGTTAAAGTATTTAAAATCACGAATAACTAATAATTCTTTTAAGACTTGCAACACAACATAAAAACTTCTATACTAATATAAATTGAGTTTAACTGATTTAAAAAATGTATGCATCGTAAATAATAACGATGGGTTATGTGTTAAATAAATGTTAAATCATATTTCCTAAGCATAATGTTGATTTTTATTTCCATAAATTTGATCAAGCATTACATTTGTTTGAACGAATTACAAAATATAAAGCAATAGCTAATAAAAATTTTGATATTTTGAAACTCTCAGTCATTTTAATATCAAAGTATTTTTTGTGATAAATTATTAACTTTTTTTATTGGGAAGAAATACTATAATTTCAAAAATAGCTTATTTCAATTTCAAATTATCGTCAGATTATAAGGATTTTTCAATTATTTGAAATTTGTTAATTTCAGTAAAATATCAAAAAACAAACATCGATGTCGTAACAAATATTTTATCATTTTGAACAAAAAAAAGCTGTATTTTGGTTAATGATAAATACCAATGACGTAGCTAATAATAAATAAATAGATAGATAATATAGGTACTATTACTACTCAATTATACATTATTGTACAACTTAAAAAAAACGTTTAGTAGTAACAAAGGTTTGCTATTGATACTTTTTTAATAACTTATCAAACATTGGTATAAGTTTATTGTTAATAAATTAGCATAAATTAAATATAACAGGACATTATTATTAAAATAAAAAAGTCTATTTATTGTATATTGAAAGTTCTATGCATTAAAAAAACTTTTAAAACTTTTTTAAAAGTGACGTTTTGTTGGGAACGAAAGAAATTTATGGTCATAGTAGATTCAATAACAATACAATAGTGACAAGAACTTTGTATAGTTACTATGATATGGCTAAAATCAGTTAAACGGGTCGTGGCTATTATGTTGCATTAGTTACGGACTGACGAACCAGATAAACGACGGCTACGATGATGTTCATTAGGACTTGTGGTTACGTGAACCGTGTTCAAATCAGTTTTGTTGTGAAATTCGCTCATAACTCACATTATCACATACTCTTGAATTTTCTAGGCGTGAGGTTTAACTTTTGTCATTGTTGGCTGAGACTCGAGAAAACTGTTTAGTTAATTATACATAATGAATAAAACCATAATTCTCACAATAAAGTTCATAGCACTAAAAAAGGTAGTATAAAAATATTGATAATGAAAATTAGGTATTTAAATTTACCATTACACTTCTGATTAAAATGGTTAACGATTTAAGATCAATTATATTAAAGTATATAATTTAAAGTTCGACATAAAAATTCATTAAAATTAATATTAAACGCTAAAGTTGATAAAAATGATTTTTATATTTGTTATGAATTTCATAAACTGACTTTAATTATTCACGATAATCCACATAGATTTTGTAAAGAAAACATAATATTTTAACACTTAACACTCTAAAACTATAATTTAACGGATTGAATATATATATTATTGTAACAAGACAAATTCAGTTCGTTACAATCTAGTCGTCTCACAGACACTAAGTTAATTTATTCTACAAGTGTACTTAATGCTTGTCGTGGACCAGTAAAATTATAAAAATTTGTTAACATATTGGTTCAATTTTTACTAGTTTAGTCATTTTCACTAAGATACAAAGATCACGACATTTGTTTATAACTCATTGATATTTTATATTGATCAATAAAATATTAGTATAAGTTTTTTTTTTTTAATTTTCTTTGTCGTGTATAATAAATCATTTTTCTATGTAACAAATAAGACTATGTTTTCAACGTTTACATTTAAACTAGGTTTGAAATATTACTCATAATAAAATAACCCTTATGGGCATTGACAGCATTGACTTGTCATATAAATCAAAGTGTTAAATGACATAATGTTGGGGTCATATCAATATTCAAATTAATTCTGTCAGGTATACTCTAAAATAGGATTATATTTTCCTTCATTATTACCCTGCTTCAAATTGCACTTAAAGCATCAGAGAGTATTTGACATAATGATACGAAGAAGCGATCAAAAATCTAATTTTAAAAATACAAAATTGCCTGGCGTTAAAAATCAAGTAATCTTTCAAACGTATAATACAAAATTAAATCAATAGCTTTAGTATAGGTAGCCAGGCAGTTGGGGAGACGTTTTTAATGGTCCGAAGAATTATGATCTGGAAAAAACAAGGCAGAGACGTGATTCAAGTGCAATTTCTGATACCAGATGAATTACAACCCATTGTGTGAGCAGGAGCGTAATCGATTTTTTTCTATATTTTTCTTTTATAAAATTAAAAACTCGGTTTTTCGATTCATTTTCTTGATTAATAGTATTATTTATTATTATTATTATGTAGCTATTACGCTTCGTCCACGGCCAATAACAACAATATTAGTGGGAACGGTGTGAAATCTTCAAAACGTCAAAAGATCAATCATCAATATGTAATCTGTCCATCTACTAAGGGACGCAATACTAACAGTAGTTGTGGAAATCAACAACAGAATAATACTATGCATGGACCTACTATCATTCCTGATCAATTAAAACTTTACAGTAAATTTATCTTACTAGAAATTGTCTTTAAGTTATTTGGTTTATCCAATTCTTATTATATATTATTATATTACATCAATATCTCACATTTTTATAGGTAACTCTGATATTTTAATTTGTGGTAACTGTCGAGAAATGTTTACCGAACTTCAAGGGCTTTTGGATCACAAAAAAGAGTACTGTAAGCTTAGATTCACATGCAAGTGTAACAATTTTTTCAAATCTAATGTCAACAATAACAATTACAGTAAGTTCCTTACTAGTTAAAATTAATAGTATTTTTTTTGTTTCCAATTCTCATGACAGAAAAAAAATAATATGTCAGTAACTTAATTAGATCTTTAACTTCTTTTATTGAAAATTTCATTAAACTACAGTTATATATTATTAGATAAATTATTATTTCTTCACGTCTTAACCTTAAATTTCATGTCATTTATTTTTTAGCTTCGATGCGAAGCTGAGAAGGTATTGGTTTTACTATGTGTTTTTTTTTTTTTGTGTCTGTTACCACTTTTTCTCAGCTCTCACCGAACCAATTTCTTTCAACGATACGTCAAAAGATCACAAATCGTATCTAATCGAAGACATTACCCTTAAAAATTGAAAAAATTTCCCTCGTACCCCGTAAATGAAGGAAACCTCCAAAAAAATTACAAATTTAAAAATCGCTAATTTTCGAAATTCTTTCAATTTTTTTTACTAAAAACTGCCGTAACTTTTTCAAAAATGAACATATCAATATAGTTTTTTTTTTTATAGATACTTGATGTCTTTACTTATCATTTGGTATATTTTTTTTGTAAATTTGACCATTTATCTGCCCACAGGGGAGGATTTAAAATGACAACTTTTTCACAAAAAATTAACTTTTGAAAATGTTCCGGAAGGTCTGACACTTTTATATATATTTTAAATTAAAGCTAATGTAATATACTTTAATTTGAAAAAAAAAAATTTGACCTCTGGACTTGTCTTCATGGGGAAAATGGCTACCGAATGCTATTTTTGTGTGAAAATTCTCGATTTTATTTTTGATATTTTTAACTTTATAATCCTATAACTTATTATGAAAAGTGTATGGATCAACACAATTTTTTTATGAGAAATAATATTTTTTAATAATCCCTTTTTAATTTGACATACTTTATCTTAATCAGGATATTAATAAAGAACTAGCAGATCATGTAGCTTTTGGAATAATACACCAATTTTTCTAAAGATTTGCATCGAAGCGTTTTATTTTAATAGTGATTTTAATTTATGCCAGATATTATTATACTTGATCCAACTATGCCACTTCACCACTGTGCCACGACCCCACTTGGCTGGGTTTTTTTTTTATATTAAGCCTTATACATTTTTATATTTTCTTATTTTCCCATTAAGTAAAGGAATAAATGAAAAAGTTATCAATACACCTAATTTTTATATTCTGTAATTAATTCATTAGCTTATAATAGAGCAGTATATTCATATAATAATATAATATACGAGCTAATAATGATACTATGATTGTACAAATTAGATTATTAGGCACTGAATTTATTTAAAAACTTAAGCTAAATGTTTAAAAGAGTGTAATGTGTTTATATTTCAAATGAAAAAAGAAAATCAATTGAACCAAACAACTTGCTGCTGGCATTCAATGAGTGGAAAATTAATGGTTTATCTTTCAGTCGATTTGTTACCCGAGCAATTGAATTTTAGAATGGATAATTAAACTTAATAACTTTAATAATTGCTTATCAATTATTTCTTTTTATCCAACAGAGTGGCCAGGAAATCTGAACGAAGGCTTTGTGTCTCTTGTGTGTGTTCAATGCAAAGAATCATTTGATAGTGCTTGGGATTTGATGGTACACGCACAAACTACACACATGATGAATGTTTATCAGTTAACCACGAGAGATCGTATAACGGTGTCGCCAAATGAAACAGAGTCAGAAAACGGATCTATGGTAAGCAATAATCGTTAGATAGTGGAATTTAATTATTTTATGTAGTCATAAATAAGATAGGTGCGGATAATAAGACTTAAATTGTATTACGCTTAGTTAGATTATATACAAAGCTTAATACAAGCTAGGTCTTTTTACCCGCCCTACCTTAATAATTTTTTTAGATAATTCCTATTATTCTTACAGCGTAGTTTACTGATTGAGTAATAAGATAACTTTTACATATATCAAAGCACAAACTAAATAAAACACCCCTAAATTTAAAATGTATAAAATATATTTATAAGACATAACTTATTTATAAGTTTTTCGTGTCTAATACTTTTATATTTTTGAAGTTAAATTGAAAAATGTAATGTAAATTTTAATTTTCTTGTATTGTAATCCAATTATATAAAACTGCTTTATTAGGTAAAAACAGTGTATATCTCTATATAGGAGAGGGTTAAAGTAGAAAGGGATGGTCAGTAGTTAATTTAACAAATGCATTTCTGATGCGTACATACAAAGGTATACGTCAATTAAATACGACTCCCAAGGGGTGTTCCGACATGTAGGATTTTTTCGTTGGTATTTTGCCAACGTTTGTACAGTAATTAATGCCGTTAGGGAAATGTTCTTCGTTGTAATATGTAAAACGTAATGTTAATTATATTCTTCAATCAGTACAAACAAGATAATATCTTTCATCACTTGCATATTATGGTAGTGTTTTTTTAATGATATATTTTTGCACATAGCGTTTAACAAATTATAATTTAACCAAATAAAATTTGATGTAACTTTATATACAAATATAGAGCATTATCATTTACTTAAATTACTCCTGTTACTTAGCGCCCACAATAATTGTTTTGTATTATATTTCAAATCTTGATTAATAAAAAAACTTCTCTAACACTTATAATTTTATATAATCAAAACAACTTAAGATATTGTAAAGAGTTATCACGTTTGTGATACGTTTTAATAAACCTTATGATTATAATAAAATTATAAACTTATAATTATATGATGTATCTTTTTACAAATACACATAAAAGATATACAGAGTGAAACAGATTTAACTTTAACTCTTGTAATTTTTAACACAATTAACATTTTGTTGTAATTTTTTTTTTTTAATAACATTTTTTTTTCTATCTTAGATTACATTAAAATCATATTTTTTATTATTTATTTTAAATTTTATTGAAATTAAAAAAGAAAATTTTTATTTTTTTATAATTAAAAACAAATAATAAAAAATATGATTTTAACGTAGTCTAAGAATAAATTATTAAAAAAAATTGCAACAAAATTTTGATTGTATCAAAAGTTACAAGAATCAAAGTTAGGTTTGTTCCATTCTGTATATTTAAGAAAAAGGAGCTGTAATACCTTAAATATTCCCTTTGTAACAATACTAGTTTAGTATTGAATTGTTAGATTGTATTCAGACCATATATAAGCATGACATATTTTTTGGAGGTTTTTCAATAAACAGAAAAAAAAAGTTATACTTAGATCCCGCATTATATGCATTTATAATTTTTACTTGAGACATTTTATCTAAGAAGTTTTAGGATAAATGTTTGGGCAAACTTGTAGTAAGAATAGTAAAGTAGAAATATTTTTCACTTTAGAGAAATAAATCCTTCTAATGTCTCCAATACTACAACGCATTTCTAATTTTTCAAGCCAATTAATATACATTTTTACTGCCTGATGATGTGTTTGAAATAACTTAACAAAATTTATAATTGCATATAAATCCAAGCTCTAATTATAAGTAATGAAATTTTAAACCATTTAAAATTTCTTTACCAAATTTACCAAATTCATTGTATTCTTTTTCAAATTTGAACAATTTTTCAGATGTGAAACATCGTGTATTAATTTTAATACACGTATTAAGGTTTCCAGTATAACGAAAATAATAGTTAGTTAAATTTCAAAAAACTAAGGATTGTATATCGAGCACCCAAAGAGAAATTATGATAAGAAAAAATAGGGGTTGAATGTTATCGTCAATGAATGACTATCCCTTTTCCAGGCGATTTATCTTGTTAATCCTTTTTTGTCCATCATTCACTTACATTGCTATGTTTTATCGAATCTGAGTCAATTGATCAAATGTAAATTCGGCTGGCCAAAACCTGTGTTAGTAATAATTAATTTAGAGTGGCATATATACGTAGATAACACTCATAAACGAACCATTGCTACCAGCGACCCCATCATGCTAAACAAGGGTATTGCCACACCCCGGAACAACGACTGATAACTTGCGGAAGTGATGAATCGTGGGTGTGGTGCGTGACGATTTGCTGGACTTTCGTGTCTAGATATTTGTCTGGCATTAAGTTATTAAAGCTTTAAAAAGCAAAAACTGTAACAACAAAAGCAACTTCCACAAAATGTCAAAGTGAACGAAATACTTTGTTATAACGAACATTGTACTTGTGAGACTATAATTCTTATTGAAAATAATTACCATTCAAAATGTATTAATACGAAATTTTTTACTTAGGTAACGGTATTGACTAAAGAAATTTGAATACTATTAATCTAATCTAGAGGAGTACACTTAAATTTTATACAAATAAACAAACATCATATTTTTCATAAACATTTATTTCTCAAACCAAGAATTTTTTATGAAAGAGTCATAATGAAAAAAAAGTTGAAAGGGTAGTTTTAGAACAATTTTCTATTAAATAATATACTTACTAAAATAATGGTTATAAACTAAATTTGTCTGCATATTTATTGTTGGACATTTCAAAGAGTTTAACGGCATTAAATAAACAGGTCCTTAATCATTTACCTCCATGACCCATACATTAACTTCAACAAAATACTATTTCATTTAAAATATTTAAAAAATTTTAGTTAAAGTTGATGCCCAACATTGTTACATAAAATATAGATCAGTTTGTTGAAAAAAGTTTTCCTCAAGAATAAATAATGTTATGTTTAAAAATATAAGTGAATTTAATATTAGGACTATTTTTAATTCAGAAAAAAAATGTATCTAAATATATGACCGCAAACGTTTTAGACACACCAATCAAGTATTAAAACTATGTATTTATAAAATATGCATAACATTTGAAAATACGAAATTTTAAATTATAAATGATTAGTCTAAAAACATGAAATCAAGTTAAATATAGTGTTTCCCTGAAGAATTAATTTAAATATTAAAAAAATATTTATATTTAATTCATAAGAATTAATTTAAATTACACTAAGAGAAGATTTGTTTTTATATAAACGCTTTGATTGAGTAATATTGAATGTTATTAATTCATCTACACTTTTTATGCCCCCGAATTATTTTTCATGTAATAAACATAAATATATTCGTACACAATATAATATACATTTGAATTTAATTGTTGATAAAATTTCATATATTATTTATTTTAGTGTTCAGTTGGTGCTCAAGTAAATATCGATGAAGACGGAAATGGGTCTGCAGACGAATTACTTAATTGTCGACATGAATTTAAATCTACTGAAAATAATGTATTGCAAGATGAATCTTCGCCCACATTGGACTTTGATGGAACTGACAAAATTTTGCAAGATTCTCAAAATCAGTCAACTCATAATTCTTGTCAAACCTGCTTAGTACAACAACCTCTACAAACTCTTATGGGTGTCCATTGAAATACTATTCCTTTAAAATATCTCTCGTAATAATATAAATTGTTAATTTTATCAATTGAATGACTAAAAAAAAATAATAAAAATGTATCTTTTTTAAATATTAATGAAAATAATTTGAATCTAATTTTTATCGATCTAATACTTTACAAAACAGTTTATTTTTTAAGAATTGTGTAAAAATTGTTTTTATTAATCGCAATAGTTAAACTAGCTTTTAACCACATTATTATAATTTAACATTACATCAAATTCTTCATATAAAATATTACAAAATGAATAATTGAAAATATTTAAATTCCTTCGTTTACTTAAATTTATCGTGAAAATAAATATGATACATTGGATATACATAGTCAAAATTTCAAAAGAAAATTTAATAATCTTTACTAGTACAATCAAATTTAACTTAATATAAATTCTTTAAATGGTGATATTCTGAGAGAAAGCTCCATAGGATTTTATGGAGGGACTTCCATATAACCACCCTTTTATATGTACCAATATTTGATATAATATATATGTATATATAACCTACAGAACAAAGTATTGGCTTTCTAATATTTGAAGTAATTTATTGTTTTAAAGTTTCACTCGAGTGCACGTTTAAGTTTATAATAATTTATTTCAAATTATCTCAAAAATTAACTCTATTAAAGTAATTATATTTTAAAATAGAGTACATTTATCTTGAATAAATAAATAAATCTTATATTTAAGATTTAATTTATTTATATTATATAAATTAATTTAATATTAAAATTATTTCACAAATGCTAAAAGAAATGTATCACTTGACTTATTTTTAATAACATTTGAAACATTTTATTCTTTGTTTATTTAAAAGCTGCCTCCATAATGTAATAATAGCTTGTTATTATTGCTGAATTTATATATTTCGAATATTGAAATATATATTGATTAGTTTTTAAATGTACATCTTTTAATAACAACCTTTAAAAAAATAATATTCTTTAGTTGATTTAAGAACAATTTTTAGTTTATTTCTGTTATTATTTAAATGTACGTAACAAATTGATGAAAATCACATAAATGTTCATGTATAGACATATAAACAGCGTACAAAGTGAGTCACGAAGATATGACAGATCAAATAACTTTTGATTATGATGACATTTTTGTTGATAATCAAACAAAAAATTTCGATAGGTCGATAACAGTTTTAGGACAAGTATTTATCAAGTTAATATTAATTTAACACAGTGGGTATATATTGCAATCGGAGTATACGTTACCACTACGGGTTGCATTCACCCGTACTATATACCTACTAAATATAGTATATAGTATATATATATAAACGTTCTAAAATTATTATCAAAATTTTTTCCAAGAAAAAGACTAAAAAATAACAATTTCAAAATGCTAAAAAAAATTTGTTTTTATTATTAGTGATAAATAATAAATAAAAAGGCAATAATTATAGGGAAAAAATGTTCAACAAAGTAATAATTAGATCAAAACTTATTGAAAATATTATATCTCTGTGGCTCATTTTATATAATTTCGAATCAAATTTTGAGTTATATTCTAAGAATGTAAGGTTGATAGTAATAAGATTGATATATTGTTTTATTAAAAGTTGTTAACATCAACAGTTCTCTTTTGTTTAGATTTAAGTATAGCCATACATATCATTAAGCTTAAGTAAAAAAAATAGCTGGATAGGGAATTAGATGGTTCTTACAAGTATTCCTTGTAAGTATAAATTATTCTGAAAGATGTAATTATTTATTGTCAAAACAAGTAATTTTTGTTATTTTTTTCACGTCTCTTTTATTATTAAACATTTGTTAAATATTTTTATTAAAAAATCGTGCGTCCATAAGTTGGAACCATCTAAAATCTACCCTTGTATTTCTAAAGAACTTATATTAAGTTGTATTTTATATTAGTATAATTGATTAATAATTATTCAATTGAGTTACAAATAAGTAAATACTATATAATACATTATAGTTGTTATTAATTTCGATAGAAAATAATTAATTTAAGAAATAATAAAATAGCTTCAATTTTTAATTTAAGATTAAATAAACATTTTTAACTATGAGTTGTTGTTTTATATCAAACTATATCATCAAAAATTTTAAGACTACATAGTATATTTTACAAAATAAAATTGAAAATTTCTATTTAATATATATAAATAGTGATTGTTGGATTATAAGTAGGTATAACTATAAAAATTGCTAATTTAATGCATTTTAATTAGTGTATGTGTTCAAAGGCAAAAGTTCAATTGGCTTAATTAATCTTAATTTACTCAAGTTTTTTAATAAAATGTATAACAGGGATAGATCTTAAGGGGAATTTATGTGGTACATTACACCATTTTCGGTTACTGGTAATCGATAATTGATAAATAAAAATAAAATTTGAAAGTACTATATTATATTATATATTTATAATATTTTTAGATATAAAATAATGTTCAGACAGGCTGCTCATAAGATAATTTTTTACTACCACCCTCTGTATGTGTATTTTTAACTCATACCTTTTTTCTTTATAAAGAGTTAACATAAAATTACTAATGTTGTAATAATGACTATAGTAGTATAGTTATACTTTTGTTCTGAGAATATATACATAAGAAATTCTATCTCTCTTCTCCAAACAAAAAAAAGAATTATATTTTCACAGTGTAATCATTTTTGTTCTGAGAGAATTTATCACCCCTCTAATAAGCCTCTGCGTTTATTTACTGTCTTATAGATACTTAATACTTAATAATGGCATGACTGTAAAATGGACATTTATGGACCGGTATCTAGCAACCAATTGGTTGCTAGATACCGGTTAATAATTTTAAAAAATATTGGATTATCAATAACAGATTACCGTTATTTTTTTTAAGAAAAAAAAAAATAACCCGATCCTACTTCTTAATTAAATAAAAGGGGGTTTTAACCATTTTTCGGGAAAAATAAGTAATAAATACGGTCCTGCTGATAGGCACTAACCGCTGATCTGGTAGTTAGGAGTCGTTTTATTCCATTCTAATTGTCTTTAAATTTTCAATAATAAAAATTAGTAAAATAACTATTCTTAGAAATATTACACAGTAGGTGCTTACGACAGAAGGCCGTAAAATAAAAATATAGAGTTCTGGCTTTGTTAATAAATTTTAAATTAAATTAATTCACCAAGATCAAGAAAATAGATTTTTTAAGTTACATAGTTTGCAAAATTACTTCTTTGTATGTGTTACAAAATAGGTTATAAAAAATAGGATATAGAGGGAGATTGATTTAGAAGAAATAACAAAATATACAAATTGATAAAACTTGTTGATTTTAATAGTACAAGCTATCATATCATTCATGATAATGCTTATCTTGAATGTTGAGTAGTTGTAATGATAATGATTATGTAAACATCAAAATTAAACGTTTGTTATCTTTATTTAATGTGTTAATTTTCATAAAATATTTTATTGTACTCCCAGTTGTTTTAAATACATTTATTGCTTATATTTTTATTTTTTTAAACTATTCTTATAATAATTATTAAAGTATTTAATCAAAGACAAGATGTTAGATGAATTAGCTTTAGATTATTCAGAATACCTAAAAGTTGACAATTCAACAGAAGTAATGAAAAAATTTAAGATATTTTCATTGGAACTTTGTAACTGTAATTTTTGTAATTCATTTTTAAGGTCAATGCTTTAAAAGATGTTATTGAAGATATGCTTACAAGACTAGAAGAATTTCAAACATTCATGGAAATGGTAATTTGTTTTTTGTATAGATTTATTTAGTGAAAATTATTCTTAATAATGACGTAAATACAATTAATTTTTATTAAAGATTATATTAAAAATTTGTTTTATGAAATACATTTACTTATTTAGTAAGAGCTATACATTTACATTACATTACAATCTATAAAAGTTAATTACGATATTATGAGGTTTTATTTCCTTCAATTTTAAATGCTTTTATTCAATAACTCAATAACCAATATAGTATGATGAAAATTACTAATTAACTTGCTTATATACTTGTTTATATGAGACATATTTATTTTAGTTTTAGAATTATTCTTTGCTCTATCATATAATTATTAGAATATAATTTTTGTGTAACTGTTAAAGTTAGTGTATTTATAAAATAATTTATTTTTTTTTTATTAAGGTTAGAGCTTTAAGAGCTGAAAGTACTATGTTGCATTATGATACTATTAAAGGAATGAAATCTAAAGTAACTGAATTAACAAAAACTGTGAATAATTTAGAAAAACTTGTAAATAAAGTTGGTGAGGATGTTGAATTAGTTGATCAACAATTAACTGAAGCTGAATCTTGTATGCCCATTAATAAAGAGGGACCATTAAATACAATTTTAAAACCATTTTTTGTAAGAAGTCCTTCTTGTCATAATAAACAAAATAGTAAAATTATTTTTTTTAAATATGTTTCAGAAAAAACAAGACGACCATTCTACTGTGAAACAGCTTTTAACATATGAGCCTCCAATCATATTCAAATCTGATGATTTTTTTGGAACATGTGATTCTTACCAGGAACCTGGAACAACAAAATAATTTTAAACACAATTTTACATAGAATAATTGATTACTTCTATGTTATGATCTTACTAAGTATGTACAAGATACTTTAAATTAAATTATTGGATGATAAATGTGGATTTATGATATAGTCCCTAATATTTTTTTAATTAAATTTGTTAATAAACAGAGTTTTCTATAAAGAAACAGTACAGTAATGTTATAATCAATGAGAACAATAGAAACTTGTTTCCTTACTGAATGAATACTCTATATATTTGTTTAAAATTAGTAATATAATTTTGATAGATACTGAATTTTATAGGACTATTTAACAAATTAAATTGTTGACATAGTATTATGGGATATTTTATAATAAATTATACTATTTTTATTATTTTAAGGTAAAGAATACTACAAATATGCTTAAATATTTGTTTAATCATTCCATTTCCAAAACTGATTCAAAAATGGTTTTTATTATTATCAGTAAATTATAATTTTTATTTATGTTTATTATAATTAAAACAATTTTTATTTTAAACAAAAATGTTATACTTTGTAAGTTTGTATTAATAAATATTTAATATTAATAATTAGTTATTTGTTAAAATGAAAATAGTTTTTACTTAATCATAATTATTTAAAATTTATTGAAGAAATAATGTTAGTACTTGTATTATATTTAAAAGATATAAAATGTGATATATTTTTATTTGTTTTATTTTCAATATTTTTAAATTGAACACAAGCTATTTTATCCTACAACTCATAAATTTAACATTACTTCAATCCTTTTTTTAAACATTTTAATTTAATCATAAACTTATGAACAAATATGACATTCTGTACAATATGAGTTTGATTTTAATAGCATTAATTATTCTATAATAAAAATTACACTGTAAAGTCTATTTTATGTATCGTCAATATAATTCAAGATTTATTTTTTTAAACGATAATTAATTAATTTAATGTTCATAATTCAGACTTATAGATTTTGACATGGTACTGTGTTTCCCCTAACCGCACATTGTTTTATCGTTTTATTCATGTTACACATGAAAGTGTATCGGAATTTAAATCATAAATTCTCAGTGGCCTAATGGTAAGATTTGTCTCTATGACACCTTAAATCGCAGGTCTAATTTTATATCATGCCTCTTTTTTCATTTGATTTCCGGTTCATTTTCTATTACCAACTATGTACACATTAAATTATGAGTTCGCTATAGATCCAACCTTAGATAGAATTTTAAGACTAACTAAACATACTTCAATTGCATTTTGCTATAATAAAGGTTAAATATTACATAGAATTTATAACAGTAATATTAAGGTATAACTATTAAAATATCTCGAAAAAGCAAATTACATTTATTATAGTAACATTGCGTTATTTTTTCATTTTCAATGAAGTTATATATAAATTATAATTTTAATAAAAAAATGAAAAACATTAAATGTTTAAAAGTCAGTATTATAGGTATACCACTATATTTAAAATTTAACTAAAATTATCTGAATTATCCTACTACTACTACTAATTATCCTAACTACTTTAAATTGACATAAAATATAGAAGAGAGAATTTGTTGCCCTTATGTATTTACACCAGATATATTATACCAGGACTATATCATAGTCTATGTTGGCCTTGAGTTCAAAGGCATATTATTGAGTTGTAGTATTCGGATTAGCCACCCACTTCTGAAATTTTTTGAGAACATGACACTGAGAAATATCATACATTTAAAGATTAAAATATATATATAAAGCTTAATTATAAACATTAAAAGTTTCATTTAATTTGTTAAATTTAATATATTCTTTTTAATTATAGTAAAGACTCATGAGTAAAATATATGGATACTATTTATAATTACATATGCTGCATAAACCTCTAATTTTAAGTTCAAATTATACTCATCCACCCGTTTTCCTAATAACCTTATGTTTATGTTATATTTTTAATGCAATATAACCAGGTTTGTTATCAAAAATCATTTCATATTATGCTTGGTATAATGTTTTTGGAAATAAAATGTAAAAAAAATAATTTATATAAATTTAAGATAAATTTTATTTACAACAAATAAAAAATAATTTGAAAATATTACTAAATATTAATTAACAAAAAATTTCAATAGCTATGATTAATCAGAAAATGTTTAATATTAATCATTAATTTCGTTGTACAAAAATAAAACCGACAATAATTCCAAGACTATATTAAATTAAATCGATTTAACTAGTGTGAAATATTTGAGTTAAATAAAAATTAAAATAACAACTTATTTAAATTAACAAAAAATTAAAAAAGATTTCTTATAAAATTCAATTTACTTATATAACCAATATATTTTATTAACTTCGATGCGAAGCTAAGAAGGTATTAATTTTACTTTGACGTGTTTTTTTTTTTTTTTTTTGACTGTTACCACTTTTTCTCAGCTCTCACCGAACCGATTTTTTTCAATGATACATCAAAAGATCACAAATCATATCTAGTCGAAGACATTACCCTCAAAAATTGAAAAAATTTCCCTCATTCCCCGTAAATGGGGGAAACCTCCAAAAAAATTAAAAATTTAAAAATGGCTAATTTTCCAAATTTTTTCAATTTTTTTACTTAAAATTGCCATAACTTTTTAAAAAATAACCAAATCAATATAATTTTTTTTTATATAGATGCATAATATCGTTACCTTTCATTTGGTGTATTTTTTTATGACCTGTCCACATGGAAGAATTTCTAATGAGAACTTTTTCACAAAAAATTAACTTTTGAAAATGTTCCCGAAAGTCTAACACTTTTATATATATCTTAAATTAAAGCTAATGTAATATACTTTGTCATGGAAAAAAAAAATTTCGGACTTTATTTTATTTTCATAGTGAAAATGGCTACCAAATGATATTTTTGTGTGAAAATTCTCGATTTTGTATTTTATATTTTTAACTTTATTATGCTATAACTTTTTGAAAAATGTATGGATCAATACAATTTTTTCATGAGAAGTAGTATTTATATACATCTTTCATTCGACATACTGATTTTTTAAATTGAACCATTTCCCTATATACGAGGGGGGTTCAAATCTAAAAAATGCATATAGAAAGTAGAACTTTTTCAACTTAACTTTTGAAAGTGTTCTGGAAAGTCTGACACTTTTATATATATCTTAAATTAAAGCTAATGTAATATACTTCATTATGGAAAAAAAAAATCCGGACTTTATTTTATCTTCATGGTAAAAACAGACATCAAAGTTAATAAAAAATAATACGATTTTTGTAAAAAAAATTCTTTTTTATATGTAAAAAAATATAAAATATATATTTAAAAAAAGCGTTTTTTTTATAGTGATTTTAATCACAGTCAGATATCATTATACTTGATCCAACTATGGCACGTCACCACTGTGTCGCGACCCCCCTGTGCTGGGTTTTTTATGATCTAATTTTGTAAATGAAAATTTTGTCTTTTTCCTTCTTTTTTATTTCTACATTAATTATTTTATATGCAATTTTATCCTATATGTTTAAATAATAAGTATTCAACTAGTTAATTTTTGGTAAAATAAATATGTTTCTAATAACACACAACCTTTCACACAATTTCCATTTTTAATCGATTATAATATATTAGTATTTTAAAGAGGGGTCGGATTAAAAAAATATTTTTCGTTTAACATTTAAACATATTACAACGTTATCATATAATTGAATTATTATTATTCAGCATTTAAACGTCATACAATTTGTAAGTTTAACTTTTTTAGTATTAAAACGTTATTTAATTGTTTCATTTGACGTTCAACGGGTTTAGAACTTAATTCACTGCAGTTTTTAATATGGGCAAATGACTACTTTTTTACATTAAACTTTTGAAATATAAAATTTGGTAATAATTTATTTTTGTATTAACAACCAAACGATTGGCTTAAGTTATAAGTTGTTTTAACTGTACTTAGGGGTCAAAATAATCATAATTTCAAAAAAGTGGCCAGTCAGATACTTAAGTGACATCATGCTGAATTAAGATCTTTTTTCAGAATTTTTATCACATCAGTAGTTTTGTTGTACTAATGAAACAAAAATGGGTTGTTTTTACTAAAAAACGGTTGGTACCCAAACGCCATAACGATTTTTCAGTTTATTTATATCGCATACTTTTGGTGTTCTATTTCTCGATTTTTGATAAAAATTATCCTTTTAAACGTTATTTATGACAATTTCTAAATGTAACTTATTAGTATTTAAGGATGTAAGGGCAAATATTACTATTGCAATTTATGAGGAAAATTATTAATTCCTAAACCCTACAAAATTAATACATTTTTTCTATATCCTTTTTATTTATTTTGTCTGTTAATTATTTGAGCGATGTTCTGCACTTTATGTACCTTCTCGTATTAGTCATAATCACATTATTAATAATAAAAACACTCCGTTCTGTCATTTACTTATCTTAAAAACTACAATCAAACAAAAATATTATATATACACAAATATTGTTGTTTTAATACAGTACATTTAATTTGTTTCTTTTAAACATTTTAACAGAGTTGTCTTTATAAATACCTATAGATACTGACTTTGAAATAATTAAAGTTATATAATTATTTCTTCTGAATACAACTAGCAAAGTTTTTCCAAACAGTTCGCTATTTTCTCTAATATTACAATTAAAAAAATAACACAATATTGTACATTCTCTTTAATTGCCCACCGTAAAAAAGTAAAAAAGGTCTATGTTATAATTTGACGTATACTTAGTTGATTGAATAATTTATATCTTAACGAATATTAGAATTTATAGGATTTTTTATCAGAAATACATAATTATTGTTTATACATAAAACAGTGAACGCTTAAGTATTTTAGAAAAGCTGTAATACTACATGCCGAAAACAGATATATTGAAACATTAGCCAATATAAAGTAATATCAAAAGTTATCTCTACTGTTGAAGCTCATTGGCTTTTGTAACAAGAAAACTTATTAGAATTCAGCGAAAATTTTATTAAACTCAATATATATATAATTTTTGTAAATATTTTCTTGTGAAATATTTTTATATCTAATTAGATTAAATTATTTTTGAACAAAACATTCAAGTAATATATTCAAATTTAAAAATATTAATTTTTGGTTTTTAACCTACGCTTTATTTAAGGTTCAAATGTATTTTACTTATTATGTCAACTGTCATGAAACATAATCACACTCAGAATACATTTTAATTTGAAATGGCTTCAGAAATAATTTTGAAAAGAATCTAATAAAAACATTTTGTCAATACTAATATTTTTGCTATATACATTTAAGTACTTATAACCATTTTTATTATTATATTTTTTTAATGATCAAGATGACATGTATTTGAAGAAGGAAGCGAATTCTATAATTTTAATAAAGTTTTGTGAAAATATTTCAATGTAATATTAACTTAAATATTTTTTATTTTTATTTTCACGAAAATCCGATGTCAAAAATATAGATTTTATTTCATTTTTAAAAGTTGTAAGTAATAAATATGAATTTTCACACGTTGGGATTTACTCACTTTTACGGTATTAACGGAAACAATATGAAAAGATTACTATAATGCGAAAATATGACAAAAAGCCAAGTCGAAACATCATACCGAAATGAACAACCTATTGTAGATAATCAAAAGGTTCTAAATCAAAAGATGATATTTACTGGAAGTCGAATGAAAAAATTAACAAGAAACCGCATAATAGGCAACATAAATTGAGGTAAACGAAATTAATAATTGTAAATCGATTAAAAGTATAATGAAGACAATTTTGCAAAAAAATAAACTAAAAGAGAAATGAATAAATATATATTTCAGGTTCACCTAACATACCAATAAACAATAACCGATCAACGGCCAATAGGAGCGCGCTCGGTATTGCCGCCGCCGCCACAGCGACCACTGTAGTGTTACTGTACAAGTCTTTATGTAACGGTCGTCGCGTAGTAGCTGTGAAAAGTTTGCCGAGTCTAAAATGCAATACTTTTTCCGGACCTAAAAGGTAAGCTGAAATTGTATTAGTATCACAATCATATTTATTAATACAATATAAACATGATTATTAATCCGATCAATCACGAACGCCTCGAATCCCTAAATGTGCATTAATGTGAATCCTTAAATTTAAAATCAATCTTCCATGTCGCATCTTTGAGCAATAGGAAAGGAGTAATATTTTAATTAACGTTGTTCCTTTTCAAAACTTATCTAGGCTCATGATTAGGATACATCCTGAATAAGATGTATATTATAATAAGTGTTGCGTGTATTTATAAATAAATATTGGTATATTAGACTATTTAATTGTTAAATAATCTAATGTATACTAATGTTTATTTATTTGATTAAACATTTATCTAATAATCGAAAACGTACAACGGAAATCAGTAGCTACTACTGATTTCCTTATATCAAATCATTAACAGTATACTGTTCATTTAAAATATGAATAGTTATTCTTACTGAGCTATTTGTTTATACGTTCAATTACAAACAAGTTCTATGGATCGTTATCATATTTATATAAGTCTACCCGAGAATTTTAGCGATCTAATATTTTTTTTTTAAGTGATAACAGAAAATTACCAATTTATACGAGATAACTTATAAAGTAGTTTGAACCTAATAAAAATATTTTACGCCTTTTCAAATTTGACCTTAGTTTTTTTCATGCACGGATAACTTATTTTTTAAACTAATGTGTGTAAAATACTGCGTGAACATTGAAGTAATATAGTTAATGTACAGATACGCGTTTCTACTTTTAAAGTTCTTTTAAAAATTAATTTCGAAAATTTAGATTTTGAGTTAGTTATTATGAAAATGTGCATCGTAATACAAAATATTGTTAATAAGAGCGACATACTTAGGAATTTATCATGATGGAGTGCAGATTATTTTCAGTGCACAGAGTCGCAGGGACTTGGTCTTCTACGCCTTCATGTAAATAATTTTATGTTAATGATGAGAACTCTTTAGACTTCCCAATATTTCACTATTAGATAATTTCAGTATGTACACAATTTTGATCAATATATAAGTACAACTCAAAATTGAATAGTAATAAAAAAAAATTTATCTATTAATAAAATTGAACTTCTAAGCGACTGCATATTCAGTTAACATAAATTTTCGTAAAAAAAAAAAAAACAATGACAATATACAGGTAAATTTCATTTTAGTTTAATGTTTAGTAGATTATATAATAAATGTCAACAGTGCATATAGCCCATAATCTGTGACGAATCATAATAAGTGCTTAGTTACCAATGGTCATGTCAAATTTCAATATCGAAACGGATTTCTCAGTAAATTGCAAGAAGAAACATTAACAAACATGTATTTTTTAATGACTTTTGTTTTGTCACTTAACTTAAACAGTTTCAAATTAAACATTTTGAATATTATAACCGTCAGCAATGCTTACAGTTTTGATCGAGTAATTAATAAATACAGCGGTACCGAAATTATTGAAGATACGCTAAGTCGTTACACGAGTTTGCATAGAATTACTTGCAAAACCATAATACGGAATGAGTGAGAGAACCGGGTGAATGTTAACGAAATTAATCCTTCAAAACGCCCTCTTCGGCTACGTCAGTTCAATGACAAGTCATTAAGGTAGAATAACATTGCCTATATGTGGAAAATGATAGTTGTCGCAGAAATTTAACATATTGTTTTTAAACGAACTAACGTAATTCGTTTGATATCGTATTAAATACACAGGTAATCTTCTGAGAAAAGCAAAAAGTTGACTAGATTTGAATTTGCATTTCATTTGCTTGAAAGCATATCTCTGATTAAAACGTATTTTGAATTATATGACACAAAAAATATTTACTACATTAAGAGTTTTCTAACAGTAGACGAGAATCACAACTGTTTAGTAGTAACCTTTAAAATATCCTTTTTAATATATGACCGATGCAATTTAAATACATTGAAAAATTTTGTTTAACACCCTTTTCATTATAAATTTAAAAATAACACATCAAAGTTTGTTCTTTGATTCAATTTCAAAATTCATTCGTTTTTTTAAGTTACTTTACTATATTGAATAATTAGTATAAATTGACTTAAAGAGTAAATCATATTACTGAATAGTTTATTATTATACTGATGATGGAATAATTTTTTTAAATAAATATATAGTCAGTAGCATTTCAAAAGAGCATTTAAAATAGCTCAAATTTTACCATAGTTTAGTATAAATTGTTTTTATATCATACGCATAAGTATTAATTTTCATAAGTATTTACGAAAAATTACCTGAGTAATTAAAAATAAATGTTCATGAAATGTATACGAATGAATACTTTAAATATGTGAGAGCTAATTATTTTTATAAATGGAGAAAAGATAATAGTGTGATAATAAGACAAATATAAGCAAAAATGTGTAAATTTAAAAAATTATGAAAATCTCATGACTTTTTTTTCATTTGTAAGTAATACTAGACAATTCAGTTTAATCGACATTAGCCTTCTGTCGGCATATTGTTTTTAATAATCCCGCGATTGTTATTGTATAATAGGGATGTTCACAGTTACACTGATTAATATAAACATTCATAATCGGTATTAGTGTGTGGATACGCAATGTGTACAAATATAATAGTATGAAAACAGGAAATAGAATTAACTTTGAAAATGGCAAACAAAGTCGTACTTGATAAAAATCTAAAAAAAAAACATTAGTATTTGAAGTCCAAACTATTAAATTTAATTAAAATTACTCTAATATTACAACAATAATTTATCATTTGTTTGTTATTAAAAAGCATGCCTATTATCAAACCTACATTAGAATTTCTTATTTTCATAATAAACTATTTACGAACTTTCACAGTTAAAACACACAAATATGTTTTATAAATAATTTCTCAGTTTTTAACATATATTCTAAAGTGTGTAATAACAACAATAACCGGCGAAATATTTAATGAATTTATATATTCATAATAATCGTGATTTTACGTGTATAAATTCAATAAATATCCGTTTACTTTTTGTGAATGAATTTTATAACTTATTACGACTAAAAAACGTCTGTAAAAAACAAAAAATGCAGTTATTTATAAAAAGTTGTAAAACGTCAAAATTTTTATTAAAAAAAAAATTGTTGTTTACTATAACAGAGGAATGGGACACAAAATAATTTAATGACAACACGCGGTTGATATAGTTTAATGCTTCGAATTACTCAATGGATTGTTGTCACATTGTCATGTTATTATTAAATGCAATTGTGTGTATATGTTTGATCAATACAAAAAAGCTAATAAACTCGGTATGTGTGATATATGTATACTTTGAAATTTTAAATATAATGAAGCAATACAATATTTTGTCCGATGTGTTCAGTTTATATGACTAACAAGCACTGCAAACATATATCAAAAATATGTTCAAATAACTATTGGATCTGGAAACATTAATTATTTTTTTGTAATTCAAATTAATATTTAACGTAAATATAAAATATAACACTGATCAATTTGTTGTACACGTATAATTATGTTTAGAAATGTGTGTTCAATATATTAAATGTTTAAAAAAAACGGCAGCACAGTGTCCTCGTGGCATAATTGGTATAATCATAGATGATATCTGACAGTGATTAAAATCACTATCATAAGAAACGCTTCGAAAAACTGTAAATTGTGTTCAATTTTAAGAAATTGGTAGATTATTTAAAAAGCAATATCAATTCCTATATTATTAATTGTATCCTGATTAGTAGTTTTTTGATTTATAAGTGTAAAATATGAATAAATACTCATTTTAGTAATTAAATTTAGTATAAAATTGATATTCAATAATTTTATATTGTATATTCTAAGAAAAAATTATAAAAAATTAATAAGTAGCTGTTTATTTCGTTTCTTCTAATATGTATAAAAATTGGATTGCTTGATACAAAACTTCTCAGAAAATATTTTTTTCTTTATTATGAATATATTGGTTTATAAGGAATTTTCATCAGAATCAAAAATATGATTTTCTAGATTAATTTTTCGTACTGATTACAAATCTGCAATGAGAAATTTTCTATTACTTTTAATTTTATATATTAATAATAATTAGTTAAAAATAATTATGAACATATAAAAATAATTTAAGTTAAAATGAATTTCAACAACACAATAGCTGACAAAATCATAGGAAAAACTAGCCACGAAATATTTCTGAATATTAGTATATTATAAAATTTTATAGGATATAATTATACTGTATATTTAAATTAATATTATTATTGCATCTATTAAGTCACCAAAAATTACATGGAAATGATTTATTTCGATAAATGATTAATATAAAAAAAATAGTCATTTTAAAGAAATTCTGAGCATTTTTTACATATTTACGATTAATAATGTTTATATAAGTTCCTGGCCACACATGAATCTAAACAATAAAATTTTTTAATCCTCATAAAATTTCTTTTTAATGATATCAAATTCAAACTTATGTTTTTAAATTATATTAATAATTAAAAGTATATTTTGGTCTACGATGGTTAAAATGTTTCATTTTAATGATATGATTTTTCTGCTTAATCCAGTATACAAACGAATTCTGTACTTCTATTGTTTATGGAGAAATTGAATTTAATAAATACGTACTTTAAGTAAAGTATTTTAATTTAATTAAAAAACTCGGTTCAGTGAAACCTGAGAAAAAGTAGTGAGACACAAAATTTCACATTTTCACATTTCCACAATTTCACAGTTTCACATTGAAACTTATAAATTCCTTTTTAAAAATATTTATTAAAAATGTATACAATTTAAAAACAAAATAAATATTTTCGAATAAAAAAATTATAAAATTTATGAAGTATGAATAAATAAACATTTTATTGATCTATACATTTTTAAAAAAAGTTATAGCAATATAATGTTAAATTTATAAAATATAAAATCGAAAATTTTAACAAAAAAGTAACATATTTTTAACAACGGCAACCATTTGTACAAAGAAGATAAATCGTAGTATAATTTTTTTTTAAATTCAAGTATGTTACATAAAATAAAATAAAATTAATATATATATAAATATATATATATTTATAAAGGTGACAGTATTTCCGAAACATTTTCAAAAGTTAACTTTTAGTGAAAAAGTTGCCCTTTTGAATTCCCCTTTGTGGGTAGGTAAAAAGTAATTTTTTTTTTGAAAATATACTAAATGATAGATAAATATTTAAGAAAACTAAAATAAAAAATTTGTTTTTATTCATTCATTTTTCAAAAAGTTATGACAGTTTTAAAATGTAGAAAATTTCCCATTTTTATAATTGTGTTTTTTGGGTGATTAACGGGGAACGAGAAAAAGTTTCAATTTTTGATGATAATATTTTCAACTAAAAACGATTTGTGATATTTTGTTATGTCATTGAAAGAAATCGGTTCAGTGAGAGCTGAGAAAAAATGGTAACAGACACAAATAAATAAATAAACACGTCAAAGTAAAATTAATACCTTCTTAGTTTCGCATCGAAACTAAAAAATGAAAATATATATATTTATAGTTGCTTATATGTTATGAAAATATTTTATTAAATAAAAAAGAAAAAAGGCTCTATAAAAAGGATAATATTTAACCTTATTAAACTCTGATATTAATTTGACCATAGTATTTTCTCATAGCAATAAAATGATTCATTATCAGTAAAAATTGACATTCAACTTGTTCCTAAACTCAAATAACCGTCATATTATGGTTCATTAACATATAACAAGAATAACATTGATCACTGTGTAACGTAGAAAACTCAACGGGAACTTATAGTAAATAGTAGTTGTCGCAGTAAAACATAAATATTGTTTTACAATAAGATAAGTAAATTGTAACAAAAAATCCAAAAAATCTATAACAAAAGATTAATTTTGTCATGTAATTACTTTTGCAATAACATACACACTAACAACTCTATTCACGAACTTGAATAATTATTTTTTAACATTATGATTTTTAAGTAATTATGTATTACTGATACTTAGAAAAATTTAATTTTTTTACATATGTTAAAGACATGTTCAATGTTATGGTTAAGTTAGAAAATTAAAGTACTACTTTAAAAGAACATTTTTCGTATCTTTTATAAAATTTAACATCTAAAGATTTTCGATTAAAAAATGAAAAAAATACTTATCAATAATATTGGGTAGGAAAACATTTTTTTATAACGTATGACCTCCAAAGGTACTATTGGGTGATGTATGAAAAGATTTGATGAAGAAGTCGAAGTAAAAATGTTCATTGAATGTTGTGCAACTATACAAAGAAATGTGAATCATTGTAAAATTAATATTTTTCCCTTTCAAATGTGAACAAAAAATTCGAATCACAATTTTGGCTTAGATATAAAATAAGTTTATTTTATGTTGTAAAACATTTCAAGGACTTTAGAAATATCTGAAAATTTAATCGGTGTCTAATAGGATTTCATTGTTTGATATGTATGTTAAAAAGTGAAAAACATTATATTTTTCTAAATGGATAGAAAAGTTATAATCATGGTAATAATTAGCTGAACGTAAATTTTTATACAAATTAGAATGATGTAGGAGCAAAAAAAAAAAGAATTATTTGAATAAATATTAATCTTTACTTGAATATTGAAGGTATCGTTTCTACGATTTCTCGTTTTTGTCATCTCATTTAAAAATACTCTGCTTGTTGTACTGCTAATCGGTAAACAGCAGTACCAGTAGCAGCGTCTAAGTCTTATTTAACGTAAGTAATAAATTCCTTTATATTTAATATAGGCGATAAAGAGTATATTAATATAAAAATGCCAATAGTTTGAAAGTCGATGGAAGCATAGGCCCAGTAATATCGAGTTTTCCAAGTATTTGAAGTGGGTTCGCAGTAGTGAGAGTAGTCTCCTTCAACGCTTAACGGATTTTAATTGTTTTTAGAAGTTTTAATGAGATGTGATAATATATTTACAACACGGAACGATGTACGCCTGTGTAATAATAATATAATATGACATTTTAAAGCCGTTTACAGTATACTGAGATAATATATTTAATCTTCAATAATTTTTGTCTCTGATCGATTGACTTTTAATATATCTCCACACATTTTTTAAGACAACCACCTACAGTCTGAATTATTTCGTATTTCGTATTGTCTTGTGCATTTGTTTCTGTAATAACTTTATTCTGTCTCCATAGGATCAATCGCGTGGTCATCTCGGTCTTGCACGGCTTTCACGGCCCTTTTTACCCCGTCATAGTAATAACTACGCTATACAATACTTTATCATAGTAGTAATAATCTAAGTAGTAGTATTAGTAGTAGTAGTAGTAGTACTATGGATGGTGGTGACCTCGAATCATTAGGAAAAGCAATAAAGATGCCAGCGACCGTGTTCACATAATATATAAGATTAAAAGGTACATACCACGCTCAACGTCGTCGTCGTGCAAGCTTTCCAAGAATGCGAAGTCGATTATTAAAAATTATCGAATTCATTCTATTTCTACGACCATCATCAACGTTGTCACCACCTTCATGATCGTATAGCACTGACGACGACAACGTTTGCATTTAATCGTACAGTAATTTAATATTGAACGTGTGTGCTGCAGCAATCCAAAATTCTGCTTGCCGCTATTATTATTATTTTTCGAAATTATTTTTTAAACGTTTTCAGTTAACTATCGACTTGTCGGACATTGTCATCTCCGTACGATGGCGGCGGCTGCCAACTCTACTGCGACCCGCAACGACACATCAGAAATGAACTTTGATAATAATGCGGGCAGAGGAGGAGCCGCTGGCCAAGGAGTGTTGGAAGGAAAAAGCGGAAGTGGCTTTTTTGGTATATCCGCTAGAAAGTTTTTTTTCCCACGTGAATTTTTTCGTCGATCTCAAGTATCAGTTGATGATGAAATAGATGAATATGACTATGATGAAGACGATGGTGGCGGTGACGAAGATGACGAAGAGAAGCAAGTGCGAATATCCATGTTGCAAAAGTCTAGTACCCCCGTATACGCTAAAAGTAAATTGTATCATTAATTAAGACCGTATTGTAGATTTTGAAGTAAAAAATAATAAATAAAATATTGGTAACATTACTTAAGTTGATGAGGATAAATTAAGTATTATTGGATGTATAATTTATGTATTACATGTTAATTTATGTTCTATTTTTGTTTATTCATTATGATCTGTTTAGAAAACACAGAAGTACTTGGATTCGATGATGGTCATATAGTAAGTATAATAAAGGAACGAACTGTTGATTGCATTGGAGGAGATCCTCTAAGAGAAACATGGGAAAGGAATGCAGATTTCTTACTATCTATCATTGGATTTGCAGTTGATTTAGCCAATATTTGGCGGTTTCCCTATTTGTGCTATCGAAATGGTGGTGGTCAGTACATAATAAATAAAATATAGAGTATTTTTAATTTATAGTAATGTATAATAATTTAATATAGGTGCGTTTTTGATACCATATGCATTAATGTTAATATTCGGAGCCGTTCCTTTGTTTTACATGGAACTTATATTAGGACAATACAACAGACAAGGACCTGTCTCCGTTTGGACAAAAATATGTCCATTGTTTAAAGGTAAATGTTTTTTTTTAAATATGTATTTTGTATTATTAGGATCTGATATTTATTTATAATGCCATGGAAATTAGGAGTAGGATTTTGTGCAGTACTCGTAGCTTTTTACGTATCATTTTATTATAACGTCATCATTGGATGGTCTTTATACTTTTTGGCAATGTCCGTAAATTCTCCGACTTCACTTCCGTGGGTTCACTGTAACAACACCTGGAATACTATCAATTGTATTGATCGCAATGTAAATTTATCATTGATAGGAAATAGTACTTTACAAGATGACACAATTTCACCAGCCGCTGAATATTTCCAGTAAGTTGATTGTTAAATTAATTGATAAGTTCATTGAATAACCATAAATATAAGAGCAAATAATATTTATACGCAATAAAAGTAATAAATATGACATAAAAGTAATATTTAAGATCAAATTTTCATAAAATTAATTTCATGAGGCACTATTAATTTGACTAATTTTTACCTTCTAACCCAACTCAACTGTGAGGTACCATTAAATAAAAAAGTAGCATTCAAGGGAATAAATACAATGCTACTAAAATTGAAATGTACATCGAATTTTACGACAGAATACTAATTTATTATATACTATAAACAGAAATAGCAATGGATTAGGAATATTTATGTTCCAGATACCTTTGTAGTATGTAAATACTGAAAAGCTTATCTTAAAATATTTTTACCAATTAGTCATTTTTAAAACTCTATTTAAAACAAAATAAAATATGTTATTCCATTTCCTTCATACTCATGCTATCAACATCATAATATTATGGCGTATTGTATTTGTAATATTCAATAACTGTCGCTTTTAAATATCATGCAGAATATCTTGTGCTTGTAATAAGTGTTGTTGGTATGGAATTTTCTGCACGTATATCATTGATTTACAACTTAAAAATTAAAAAAAAAATTGTCTGTAATGTTTATCGTTTAATCTAAAATTGTTGACTTATGTAAAAATTTAATGATATTTTCGTTAAAAGGTATTTTTGTTTAAATTTCAATATTACCACAATGTTACATAAAATATTAAATATTATTTACCAAAAAATTGATAGTAAAACATTTTTATGATTTCTTGATGAATTATAAAGTTTTGTGTTATACGCTTGTTAGGACCATGAAAAAAATTAACTTATGATAATTACGAATTCATTATCTTGTCGAAAATGTAAATTTAATTGTTACTACATTATTTAATTACTCCGATATGGCATGCAAACTGTTTTCATAACTTAAAAAGTCAGACAAGTGAAGCCTTAGTTATTATTAATTTAATGGATTTTTTAATTCAATTTCTCTATTAAAAACGTCATTAGTTGAAGAAAAGATATCAAAGTTTTGGACACTTTACTTATATTTGATACCATAAATTTTTTGAAATCTGATGTATACTGTCTTACATCTCTTTTTTTTTTGTTTTGTTTTTATAAAAACACAAAAAATAATGGATAAAAAATCTCTACTTTTGCACAATAACTTTTAAGACTCAAGTCATGTGCAAATATATTATACGTATTTTTTTTTAAGCCGTGGAGTGCTAGAAATGAGTGAGAATGGTTTGGATAATGGACTTATGGGTTGGCCTAAGTGGCAACTGGCCATTTGTGTATTTATAGTATATGTTATGCTCTATCTAAGTCTCTTTAAAGGAGTTAAATCATCAGGTAAAATATTTGGTATTTGAAATTGATCTATAATATATAACTATAATGTTATGATTTTTTATTGAATAGGAATTGTTGTTTGGGGAACTGCTACGTTACCTTACTTAGTGTTGACCATACTTTTGATACGTGGATTAATGTTACCCGGTTCTCTTACTGGTATCGCCTACTATTTGAAACCAGAACTTGGTCGTCTGCTAGATACACAAGTAAATATTATGTTTCAATACTAAATGTACCAATTATATATATATAATGTTTACAGGTATGGGTGGATGCAGCAGTGCAGATATTCTATTCGGTTGGCGCTGGATTTGGAGTTCATTTATCTTACGCATCATATAACAACATTAAGAATAATTGTTATACGTAAGTGAATTCAATTCTAAAAAATAATATTATTTATTTATAGATGAGTTTATTATTAAATTATCGTTTAAATTTTATGTTTTTTAAATGGAACTCGTATTTATGTAATTTAATTTTTTTTCAGAGACTGTTTAATTACAACGGCCGTAAATTGTTTTACTAGTTTCTTTTCTGGATTTGTCATATTTACCTATTTAGGATACATGTCACATCAACAACAAAAACCAATTAGTTCAGTTGCTACTGAAGGTTTGTAATATTTTTAATTTTATTAAATTAATATATTACAAAAATAACATAATTCTAGGTCCTGGACTTGTATTCCAAGTTTATCCTGAAGCTGTAGCTACGTTACCAGGGTCATGTATTTGGGCAGTACTCTTTTTTTTTATGGCTATCACTTTAGGAATCGATTCAGCAGTGAGTATATGTATAATTTTTATAAACTATATTATTTAGGTTGAAAGCAACTTTAAAATGATCACCCCAAATATAAAAACAAATTTTTGATAACTTCAAAACCTTAATTAAGATAATTTTTTTTAACTAAATAAAAATTGTAGGACATGGATACTCAATTCAATGCAATTTTTTACAACACACGTGTTAGATTTACTAACAAGTAAATCTATTCTGTTGCAAATGTATTATAAAACTGTTTCAGTATTTAAATTAATGACATTTCTCAAAATATTATCAGATGGGTGGTCTTGAATGTGTTATTACCGGATTGATGGACGAGTTCCCAAGATTTTTCAAGCATGCAGGGGAGAAATATGGAAATTTGAAGAAAAGTACGTGGATATGTTGGTCGCGTGAACAGTTCACATTTTTAATTATAGCGATGTCATTCTGCGTTGCTCTCATCAACGTCACACCCGTAAGTATTTAGTTATATAAAACAGATTGTAACTTCAAAAATGATTTTTATCAATAAAAATACACCTAGAGTGGAATATATATTCTTCATCTGCTGGATACATATGCTGCTGGTATATCTTTACTTTGTAGTGCGTTGTTTGAATGTGTTGCCGTTTCGTGGTTTTATGGTAATTGTCTTGATTTTAAAGAAGTTTAAGTACTTTATTGCTATGTTTAAAATTCTACAATTAACTTGTTATAGGACTTGAAAAATTTTCAAAAGATGTTGAAGAAATGTACGGTCATCGTCCAGGACCATATTGGCGCATTTGTTGGAAGTTTCTCAGTCCTCTTTTCATACTCGTAAGTTTTAGCTAAATGAAATGTTTAAAAACGATTAAAAACGTATATATTTTATTTAAATATTGAAGTATTGTCGTCATATATATATATATATATATGTTACTTAATTACTTAATCAAATGCTGGACAAACTGTTACAGTCAATTTAATTTATAAAAATAAGTTATTTTTTATTTTTCCTACTTGATGGATTATTATAATTTTTTTTTATGTCGGACATATTCTTTATTATGTAAATTATTAGATGCAAGAAAAAAACAAAACAACCACTGTATCTAAATTTTATGGTATATTAGTTTTTTATATAGAGCATTTAGTTTTACTTTTTTAGCTAATTACTAAGCACGTGATTTTTAAAAGAACAAAAAGTGTCGTATGTTTACTATTTACATTTCTCAAATAACACATAAAAATCACGTACTATTTAACTACTGGCAAACAATTTGTTCTAATGAATAGTGTGTAACTTAATAATCTATGACAAATGAAAAAAAACCCTCAAGTTTTTTCAGTAAATAATAAGTGTTACTTTGTAAATAAATACATATTGGGCTATTCCATTAAAAATTACAAAAATGAATTAGTTTACTAACAGTATTATAAAGTTATATAGTGTAGTATTTATTTTTAATATAAATATAAAAATAATATTGAGTTATTATTGATACTTAAAAAATAGTGTCAATTATATGTAACAAAAATAATAAAATAAAAAAATGAATTCTTTTAAAGAATATTTTTAAATGTTATATACTAGTTGGTTTACAAGAAATTGATTTATAAAACTCTCTAAAAGAATTTATGTACATTTAATATTAATTTAATCATTAGTCCAACTTTATATATTTTCCTATGTCGCATACCATGAAAGTTTTTTAATTAACTTAGAACAATTGTATTAGTATTGAATTCTAAATTTTAACAACTTGATTTTTTTTTTTATAATTATAAGTTATTGTAATAACGGTTTAATTAATTTATATGTTTATAAAGAGCGTTGTGTGTTTTGCGGTAGCTGATCATCAAACATTGAAATATAATGGTTACAAGTATCCAGTGTGGGCTGAATATATCGGATGGAGTCTTACTCTTAGTTCAATTTTAATGATACCTATAGTTGGAGCTTTTCAACTGTATAAAGCACCATGTTCATCATTCAAAGACGTAAAATATTCTTTTAACTTCAACAAATAGTAAAAGTAAATAATTTTTTTTTTTAGAAATTAGCATACACAATAACGCCTAAGGCCGAGTTGGAACTAAGACAAATAGAATACAATAACGCCAGAGATCCTGGAGGGGTTACCCGATTCAAGCTTCGACATTGGTTGTATGTTTAGTTGTTTGGTAATTATTATTGATTAATTGTAATAACATTCAATGACGGATCAAGAAATTTGAATGATGATTTAAAGAGTTCTACATGTGTTTATCATGTATGTATGGCTTACATACAAAAACCAATGACAAATGCGTGGCAATAATGTTTTGTTGAGTTGAATTTTCCTTCTCATTTGTATTATATTTTCTTTAACAAAATTTTTGTACTTGATTTATCGAATAAAAAAAAAATTGAAGTTACCTAAGAATTTTATGCTGTGTTTATTTAAGAATTGTTATTAATTATAATCGTTATTTTATTAGCCATTTAATTTATTTTTCTAAAAATGGTAACTTTTTAAGATTTCAATCGTTTTAAACTATTACTCTGATAGCATTAAAAAAATAATAATGTTACAATAATGTTTTTATATCATTGTTTTTAAAAATTCTATTTGGGTATTGTTTATTTAGTCAAAAACTATTAATAATTTTTTTTATCAGTTATGATTACAACTTTAAGATATTATTTATAATTAGAATATCGAAAACGGCTTGATTAATGTGTTCAATTAGTATTTGAGAATTTCCATTTTTTTATAGGAAATTTTGAATTAAAATTATGCATTATTATAGTGTTATAAAATATACTTTCTGTAAATTATTTATAGCTATTAAAATTACAAAATTATAAATTATATTAAACTTATTAAAATTAAGAACTTTTATAACTCGTTAATAAAATATAAACTTGTTTATTTTTATTAAGTAATTAACATCAAAATATTATCAATTTGAAAAATCAAACTATTCATATGATACAATATCATATCTTAGAGAAATCTTGATTGTCAATGCTTTTTAAAATAAATTTGAAATGCTTATATTAGTGAAATGTTTATATACTGAATATTTTAGAGTTTATGTTATATAATGTTTGATAGCAAGAAATTAGTACTCATGTTTATTTAATTATTCTTTAGAATAAATGAATTTTATATTTTTGTTCATAAATTATATTCTACTATTATGTTAACACTTAAATTATTCTATATAGTCATAAAATTATTATATAAAACAATTATCTTCTTCATAAAAAAAATATTTATATTACATGTACTTACCAATCTCAATTTATTCCTATATTATGCATTTAGTTTTGAAAAGAAATTGTAATAGTTTCATCACTTATGTATTTTTGATTTATTTTATTATATATGTTATCTTAGGAAGGTAAAAGTTAGTATGATATTTTTTTTATTTTTTGTAGTTTTATGTTTTAAAATATATCATACATAAAACTGCAAGGTATAATATTTTTCAACATTTTAATTGCATTATTATTAATTATTATAACTTAGCAAACGATAATATGTTATTTTTACTAATTATAATCGTAATACCTTAGTAGTGTACCCAGGATTTTTCAATGGAGAGGAGGTGCTAATACTAAAAAAAAATTTTCTAACTTTTTTAAGTTATTTTTACCTAAAATATTGTTTTAACACGGCCAATGGAGAGAACATAGCTCTTTAAGTCCTTTTGGATACGCCACAAGTTTAATAAAACTATTTTTTCAAAATTGTAAAAAACGTATAAACTTCTGCCATCCTATCACACAGGAAAAAATATTGCAATTGATTTAACTTGAATTGATGTTGTTAAATTTATGTTACATTAAGAATTCAATAGAACGTTATTTTAATATAATAAAATATTTTATTTTATTTAAAACTACATTCCATTGAATTTATAATGTAAAGTAAATATATTAATAGTAATTATATCAACACTAATATTTCCTTCCTTGTACAGATGTATTATTAAGGAATATTTATGAAAGTTAATTTAGATAAATTAAACTTACTGTAGTGTCATCTAGTCACTTTAGATGAACTTAGTTGGCAATAGAATTAGTTATGTATCAAATCAATAACAGAAAAGATAATTAAGTTAGGATTATAATTCTAACTTATTATATTCATTACATTATAGATAATTAACATAGTATTAAGTCGTTGTTGTATTGTTATGACCAAATGAAATAAAAAAATATTCTAAAATATATTTCGAATAACTTTTTATTAACGATATAGTATGTACTAAACAGTGTAAAAATCGACCATAAAATTTTTATTTAAACACTATAAAATATAATTTTATTAATATCACAAGAGTATTTAAAGTACTGAATTATATTAATTAACTCATTTAAAAAAAGTCATATGTTTTGGACAGATTGTGTTATATTATATGTTTTCCTTGCCGTTAAAAATTATATATTTTAAAACATCACATTTTAGCTTCGATGCGAAGCTGAGAAAGTATTGGTTTTACTATTATGTGTTTTTTTTTTTTATATTATTATTATATTATTTTTAGTTGTACGAATTTACAAATTTAAAAAAATATTATCAATGGTTTAAAATTTAATAATTGCGCTCTATATTCTACATCTTTCTACCTTTCTTTACTTTTGTCAGCGTCACTTTCTCAAAAGTACTTAGATCATTAAAAAATAATTTATATTCTATTTTAACCTCGATAAACTAAGGCCATACCGGGATTTATTTAAAAATTAAAAAACATTTTTTATAGAAAGTTCATATTTTGCCAACAAAACAGTTGTAAAAATATAACATGGTATAGTCTTACTACTAAATGAATCAATTTAGGATTATCTTGGCTTCTTAATTTATAATTCGATTTTACATTCTAAGATATAAAAATAAAGTATTTTTTAATGAAATAAATCGAACAAAAAATTATAATTTAAATATAAATTTTATACTTATAAAAATAAATATATAAAAAAATACAAGTATATTAATATTATTTAAAGAATTTTTATCGAAAAATAACGTTATGTATTCACAAGTATCAAATAGATTGCAGCACTAAACTCATTAAATAGCGCTGCAATGAATGTTTAACCATACATGTAATGTTCAAGTACTACTTAACTTTTTTTTTCGAAAAATTTACTAACTTCTTTAAGAAAAATAATCATTAATAATTATTAATTAATTATTTTTCTTCATTTTCCTCAGTTTTATTCCAACTATTTGGCCACTCTTATCCTAAACTTCCACTTAACACGATATCCTACATCAGCTGCCTTCATATTGCATTCAATAACATCCTTCTATCTCTTTTTTGGTCTTTCTACCTCTTCTTCCTTTAACATTAATTTCTATAACTGTTCTTACAGCTTCCGATTCTTCTCTCCTCATAACATGACCCAACCATCTAAGTCTATTTTCTCTCATCTTATCCACATTTGACGCTACACCTATATTCCCTCTTATATGTTTGTTCCTTATCCTATCTTTTCTAGTCACCCCACTCATCCATCTAAGCTTTCTCATTTCTGCTACACTCATTCTTTGCTCTATTATCTTGTCAATTTCCCAACACTCTGAACCATTAATTATAGCTGGTCTCACTACAATCTTATAGAACTTATCTTCCAGCCACATTGAAATTGTCTTATCACATTACACACCAGAGCTTCTCTCCACTTTACCCATCCTCACTTAATCATGTGTCTTATATGCTCATCAATACCACCGTTCTATTACACAACTGATTCTAAATATTTAATACTTATTCATTTCTTTAATCTCCTCATTTCACCTACCTTGTGTTCTTCTTTGTCAAACTCGTACTCTATAAACTCTTTCTTACTCCTTTTTACTCTTAAACCCATTTCTTCAAAATCTGATCTCTACGCGTCTAGCCTTTAATTAATTTCCTCTCTTTTATCACGATACCTTTCCTTGTATTCCTCTAGCAATTTCATCCATTACTATAGAAAATGATTAAGGACTTAGAGCAGAACCTTAGTGCGACCCTACTCTTACCTTAAAATAGTCTGTTACTCTCTCACACTTTTTACCTTAATGTAAGTGCTATCATACATATCCTCTATTATATTAATGTATCTTTTTAGGACTCTTTTTCTCATTAACGCCCACTTAAAAACCTCTCTCGGTACTCTATCATTTGCTATCTTCAAATCTATAGAAACCATACATAGCTTTTTCTTCTTTTTCCCATTGTTGACTGTCCATGCAAAAAACCAAACTGGTTCTTTGTTATTGATGTTTCTGCTATTATTCTTTTGTCTATTACCTTTTTCCGAAACAATTATGTACGTAGTATGACTCATAAGTTGTAGGCATCTATAATTCCCACACTACTGTATATTGCTATATATATTGCCTTTAAATATCGGCATCACAAAACTATTTCTCAATTTTTTTGGAATTTTCCATTCTAACAGGATTTTATTAAAAAGATTCTTTAACCAACTTATACCAACACTGTCTTTGGTTTTCCATACTTCTATTGACACTTCATCTGGTTCTACAGCATTATTTTTTATATTGATGCCATAACCACAAATACCTCTTTCTTACTATTAAATACATCAGTACCTTGTTCCATGAATTATACTTTAATGTCTTTCTTGGATACTGTATTCAGTAATTTTTCAAATACTCTTTCCACCTTTCTTTTACATCATCATCGCTCGTTAGCACCCTCATATCATAACTTTTTATACTACTTACATTGTGACAATCTTTATACTGTTTTTCTCTTACTTTCACGAGTCAATAGATATCTTTTTTACTATTCTTTGTACCTAACCTATCATACAACTCATCAGTGTTTATACTTCATCCAATGTTCTCTTCTTTTCCTTTTCTGCCATAGTTTGAGCTGTTTTTTTTTACTTTCTATGATATTTTAAACAACCTCATCCCACTACCAGGTTTACTTTTTTCTTGGCATTCAACTCCTACTCTTACCAACAATCTCCCTTTCAGTATTCTTTACACAACTAGCAAATCTATTCTACACGTAAATTATGGCTTTCTCTACAGTCCACACCGTCTTCTTTTTTAACGTCTTTAAAACTCTTTCATTTTTCCACCACCGTATCCTTGATTTTCCTCCAGTGTTCTTTCAGTTATTGTATATACTCTTCCCACTACACCATAACTCCATTACCATCAGTCTTTGTTGTGAAGTTACACTCTTGCCTAGAATAACTTTACAATCATTTAGTCGCTTTACGTTCTTTCTCTTTCACATAAAATAATCAATCTGTGATCTATTAGTCCAACTCTTATAAGTTATATATTGTTCTTCCCTCTTTCTAAAACAAGTATTAACCACAGTAAGATCATTTGATACTACGAAATCCAGAATTTTTTCTCCAGCTTCATTCTTCCCAATAAAACCATACACTTTCATATACTCTCCTCTCATTACAGACATTCATATCTCCACTTATCACCACATCTTAATTACCAGGTGTTTCATGCATCACCTCATCCATCTCTCTCCAAAACGCTTCTTTGTCTATTTCATCGCATCAATTCTGTTACATTTTCTAGCTACTTATACTACTTTACTTTTGATCTCCCCATCTACTATTATTCCTACATAGTTCTTTGTATTGGTCTTACCTGAGTATAATATTTTATAAGCCCTCATCTATTTACCTTGCTTTATCTTCCTTTCACTTAGTTTCATATACTCAACAAATATTAACTTATCTCCTCTTGATACTTCTACCAATTATTATTCCGACATTCCATATACTTATTCATATTATCTATCTTTCTCCCTTATACATGAATCTAGCCTAGAATTGAGTGTTAATATCTCTACACCGTTGACACTACAAGCGTAATGTAGATCTATACACGTAACTGTTGAAGCAACTACTGCACAAGTTGCCCGGCTGGTATCAAACACTTTATTCTTTATGCCTTCTTCGTCTCTAACTACTTTATTTTCTCTCACTTGTTGTCCCGGCGTATATACGAGATAGGAAAATAAACAAACAAACTCTGTGTCAGGACACCTCATACTTTTCGAAAAAATTTTACAACACCCGTCAACTTGACGCAATCTCATTAGTTGCCTCTTACGACTGGCAATATGAATATAAGTACACGTGAAAGTATTCTTATACCCTATCCACAAAGAAAATTATTATTGATTAATTATATATATATATATACATATTATTACTTAAATATAATTGTCATAGCTACATAATGACTTTTATAATGATTTAGAAAGTCTATAACAAAAAAACTCAAGTATATATTGTCTTATGTTTAAATTAATTTATTTACTTTTTAATGTTTGGTACATGTTCAAATACAGTAGCAAAAATAATTTATTTGTCTTTTATCCATCATGTCAAATATCTGACTGTGAGAAATAATACTTAAATTTAATTATTAACAATACATCTTAAAACAATAAGTTAGATGACAGATTCTAACTTTTGTAACCTGTAAATTTATGGATTTTATTTTATTACCACAGAGTTTTAGGTACGCATATGTATACTTCGTGACCTATTAATGACGCTCCAGTTACTAATTTTTTTTGCATAATTAATAAAGGGTACCATTAATTTTTAAGCTTTTATACGTGAAATATTATTTCCATCAAAGATTTATGATGTGTCCAAATATCATTTGAAAGCTAGATTCATCAAATTTTTAAAATAATGTTGATTTTAATATCTTTTTTTTGTCAAAAATTCACAATTTAAGATTGAATATTATGTTTACAACTATTCTAAATCTTAATTTTTGCTAAGTAAAACAAAAAAATGTCTAAAACAATACACATCTAATAAAGCACTAGAAAGCAATAAAGCATGGTGTTTGTTTTTTATTTTTAAAAAATGTAGTTGTTTTATTAAATATTAAAACTTTATTACTTGCTTAATTGGTATATGTTAATGATTCATTTGATAGTATACAATACAGATTATACTTAAGTAAAAATTATTTTACCATTTCTTTTTAAATTATATAATATAAACAATGTGACTCTTTTATTATGAATCATTAAATTAATAAAAAAATAAGATAATCATCAACAGTATTTTTATTTTTTGACTATTTAAGTGATTTTTAATAAAATAATCACTCTGTATATCAAAAACGACCATCAGATATATCTGGGCGAGAGATAGTCATCAGCAGGGTGTGGGTGGAATTCATGCATTTATAAAATTTGTTTAGACTACTTTCCAGATATCAAACTTTGTGCCAGATGAAAATTTTTTGTTCAAGAGGAAAGTGATCAGCCCACACTCACTATAACAAAATTCCTAATTAACATATATTAGGGTTTAGGTAAACAGTCACGAATAACTATTTATCATTAATGTACTAGGGATAACTTATAAATTTTATAAATTCATAATGTCCTGAACCCTAGTCATAAGTCATCAAAATAATCATTTTTAAATTTACATATAAAATAAATATTCTTTTTATTCTATTTTTATGTATACTAAATAATCATTTTTTGTGAAGCATTATTGAATAGTTCGTCATTTTTATGAATTATTAGTCATAAATGTAGTAAAAAAATTATAAATCGTAATTATGTAAGACAAAGAACACGAGATTTTTTAAAAATTTAAAAAATTATCAACTAGATGTGTTAGATTTGAAATGTTTTCAAATTTCATTAAGCAAAATTGGTCTCAATTATTTGTATTAACAGACACAAAAATACAAATTGTAGTAAGATTTATTCATACTAATCTTAACGAAACGCGAAATTCTTAACTTTACATGGAACCTAGAAATATTTAGTTTTTATTAGATGATGATCGTTCAAAATAGACTAATTATGTCAATTTTTAGAATTTTTTTTTGTGTACTATTTAAAAATTAACTGAAATTCATGATAGTTATTATCATGGATTTCAATTAATTTTTTTTGGTATTTTGCAAATTATTGTACAGTGTTGTTTGTCAAAATAAATTTCTACTATTACACAATATACATTATCTAATTAAATTTAAAGAGATGGAATGATAAATACATTGTTTACTAAACCCAGAACATGACTAGGTTACGATGCGTAGCAATTGTTCATATTTTTGGTGTTTGGTTAAATTAGCTATTTAAGTTTATAATAGAAGTTATGACGTTCGTAGCAAGGAATTAACGGAAAGGAAAATTTATGAGATCTACACATTTTCTGTGTATCATGTCATACCTTAATAAAAATATAATAATATCTACGTAGTAATTAATGTGATCTCTGTAGTAGGTAACTTTGTATAGGAAGGAGAAACAAACTATGTAAAATGGGCGTCCATCCGACCAGATAATTTACTTTCTCCATGCTGACTTCACGGCCGTATACATCTAGCAAACTTCAAGATTTGTAACACAATTAAGTCTCTAGACACTCAGTAAACAAATCGGATCGACTCGGATACCACGGCGAAGGATATCAACCAACTTAGTTTCTACGAGAGCGTTTACTAGGTAAGCGTTATTTTTAAACAAAACTTTTTCAATTGACTAAAAATAATTTTATACCTGTTACTATTTACTTGATCAATTACACATTTTGATTACTATTTATTGAATTTTTCTGGGGGATACACAATAAGCATGAAAAATTAATTTTGTGAATTCTATAAGGAACCTAACAAGGACGTATAGAAAATTTACCTTCTATAAATCTTAAGATTTTAATAATTAATTTACCCGTCTCACTGCTTTCAACTGTTAAATGCTTTTTTCGCTAATGTAACTTACTTTTAACGGATTTTTGTATTTCCTATTTGCCACGGGGTAGTAGACGCCAAATACCTTTATTACATTTCCAATCGACGTTTTCTAGCTTTCCTCGAGTGCACACGTGTTTGTACATGTTTATCCCGAGGGCGGAAAATGCGGCCGGAGCGCGAGGATAATTTATTTTTCCATTCCTCAGTTTTTACTTTTAGTCGTTTCGCAAGTGTTTCATTTTTCTTCGTCGGTGTTATATATATATATATATACACATCAAGCCAAGATTGGCATTTTATGTGAAACACACTATTATTAGTATAATACTCAATATATCTGTACACCATTATAGTTCAGACAAAATGTGAAAACCTTTAAGTCGTTTAAGGGTTGTGTAAAATGATATTGGTTTAGACAATAGCGAAACTTATAACGTATAACACAATACGCGAACAATACAAATCGTGAAATTACTTTGGTTATAACTTTTGACGATATTAATTGCTTCTGTCGAGTTAAAATTTGTATACCGTTAGGTATAAATTAATAACCAATTAGGTAAATTATGACAAGGAGTCATCGATAAAATGGAAAGTTTAAATAATAGGTTTTTTTCTATTACGGCTAATGATTTTTTACGATACATAAATATATTGTTTTTGTGAAATTTTAAAATTATAGCTTATGCTAAATGAAATTTGATAAATGTTGAATGAAATATTTTTTAGATTCATAAAAACTTTTTAAAATGACATAAACTTTGTACCGTTTCAATTATGAACAGTCATTATATATATTAATGATGTGTATATTATCATAAAAAAATCGATTATATTTAATCTAAATTATTTAGCTTAGTGAACTATAATTAGCATGGATTTTTATTTGAATTTTCCATCATATCGACTTTAGTTGTTCGTTTAACATTTATTTTGCTAGTTAAATTATGGCCTAGTATTATTATTGTTATTTGTAAAATTGTGTAGGTAAATAAAATATTTTGTTTACCGGACGGAAAATTTTACTTTAAATGTCGAAATCATTCCAATAATTGGGTTTAAATTAGCTAGGTAATTAGACTAATTACGGATATTTTTAATGATTTGTTTATGAACAAACACAAATTAAATAATGAAATCGATAGTAAATAAAAATAAATTTATAAGTTATAATAAGGAAAAATGTCGGTAATAATATTTTCACTTTATCGCGTATCGTATATAAAAATAATGTGTAGAGATTTAAAAGCAACAGTTTGAACGCAATCAGTAGAACTGAGAAGCTTACGTATGGAAACGAAGACTGAGGAAGAAACGACGCCTTAGGGATAAAACTCAATGGGCTGGGTGAATCCCCTAAATTCGATGTACCGGAAGACATTGTTCTTGACCGAATTACTCTTTTCACCATTTGTAATGAGCTTAAGGCTAAAAAGCTGACTTCCGATTTTTTCGACTCAACACTTCTCGCAGTGCTTTGTTTTGACAATTTTATTCTTTGCCTTTTTTTAAGAAATAAAGCGTCAAATCTTGTATTCATTGAAATATTTTTTTTAAGATAAAAATTATACTTCTATATTTTTTAAATTCATATTTTACACGCATTAAAAGTTGTAATAAAACATTGGAAGTTTTAGATTGGTTGTAAAAATATTTTACCGGTTAAACTTTTTACAATACTGTACNATTAAGATAAAAATTATACTTCTATATTTTTTAAATTCATATTTTACACACATTAAAAGTTGTAATAAAACATTGGAAGTTTTAGATTGGTTGTAAAAATATTTTACCGGTTAAACTTTTTACAATACTGTACGTAATTAATTTGATTAAAAATATGACTTTCTAAAATAAAGAAAAACTGGTTATCTCAATTAAAGAAATTATAAATTATGAAACGTTCTATATTTGAACAATTGCTGTGGGTTAGCATAATGTTAACCCAAGAAGGAGTTATATTAACTGCTCCATTAATTTTGCATAATTAGAAACATAATTTAACGATTCTTTAAAATTGTTAAAATCATAAGCTCAGGTCAACTTTAATTAAAATGAAATATTAGTATTTATGGTTTATAAGATTTATAGGCATTTTAAAATGTAAAAATTTTGATTATTTCCAATTTTAAGTAGACTAGTTGGTACTTACAGTTTTCAAATAAATACTGTTATTTTCAATCACCAGTATTTGAAGAAATCGAAATTTACGGTGATAATTGAATTTGTAAAGATGTTTGTACTAATGTAAACATAAATGCAATCCGAAAATGCTTAGAGGATATTGCTCCTCTAATTATATTTCTGCCTCCCCTAAATTATGAAAATTACATGTAAATGTTTATATAAATATTTTTTATAGGAAGAGAATAATTAAGTTGGATCATCCAAACATTTTGTTCCAATAGTACCTATGAATATAAATCTGAAACACAGTAATTATTGATTATACAATTACGTTAATACCGACTAAGGTATATCAAGATAAACAATATTAATAACTGGATGCTACTATGAGAATCAAAATATTTCTGAATGTTTTTTATCAAAATAAAGATTTTTATTTATTCAAATTTTTGACGTTCGGTATTGAATGATTTGAAGAAAATAAATTATTTTATTTTTATTAAAAAAAAATAAAACCATCTTAATCAAAGAAAATTATTAAATTTTACAATCTCAGAGATGGGAAATTCTATAGTTTTGAAGTTAAAAAAAAAAAAAAAATTATATATAACATTCAAGTTTTCCCTTTTTTCTTATGTATAAGTAATAGGTATTACAGTATTTAACCACTTCATTTTGACTAATGATCCTCAGCAGTGTTTTTATTTTTCTACTTTAAATTAAAAAAGAAATATTATTATTTTTCTCTTGAATCGCTTTCGTGTTTCTATGACATGTTGTAAATGTGTTTAAACGTATTTACAAACAAAACTTTCTTCGCTCTCTAGATCTAAAGAATCGTAAATATATGAATGATGTAAGAACTGCGGTAATGTAAAATATATTTTTTTTTATGAAATACTATCTGTTTAACAAAGAAAAAAATAATGACATCATAGAAATTTCATTTTTTCATGTTGGTAATTGCCTACGCGAATTCCATAAATAGAAAGTAAAATATAACTAACTGTTCAACATTTATAATTTTTAGGTAAAACCAATTAAAGTTACACATTTCAAAGTATGAAAGACAAAATTTAAAAAAAAGAACAATTGTAAATTCAGGTAGTACTTGGATCGATTATATTGAAAAAAATATTAAGTAGACCTAATATCATATAATTAAATATGCATTTGAGTGCACTTAAACGCACAAATACATTATTTATAAGATACCAAGCATTGCTCTAACGATTTTATCATTTATAAAAGTAAAATATCTAAATAACGTTTAAATTAACCTTAATGATCATATGAGAAGTTTAAGCTATCTGAATATCTTCATATGTACCTACTGTAAAATGGTGCGATTATTATGCAAAAGGTTGCAAAGTTAATGCATAGCATTGTTACATATACCTGTGTACGTATAAACTCATATTAGAACAACGTACCTACATACGAAACGATCTGACGATTTAGTTGCCCATAGAGTGAAAGTTTAAAAACCAATGAAAATGAAACAAGAATCCGGAATTCTAGTTAAACTATATGCATAATATAATAATGTACATGCGAGTAGGTTACAACACTTTGATGGACGTTTCAGTAAAACCCGTTTGCGGCGATCACGACAAGCCATCGCCGCCCAGTGTCACTATAAGTCATAACCTTAGGGATACTGTGGAAGTTAAATGTACAGCGTACAGCACTCATAGTTCGGTTGGGTTCGATAATTTTTCGAATTTTAAGATACAAAAATCGTAATTAATTTGTCATGCAACACAAGCGTATTGTAAATTCGAAAAATTAGTTTCATCCTATTAATAGATAAAAAGTCATCATTCATTACAAATTGCTAATTATACATTCTTAATCGACGTTTACAATCAATGATAATTTGAAAGTTCAATGGTCTCTTTAAGTATTCTATGCGCTACTGATTACGCAAGTTGAGAAGTATAAAAAAAAATATAAAGTTCACTATGATTTATTTACATTATACAACATTTTCATTTAAATACATTGTAATGACTAGTAAAGTATCCAGGGGATAAGAGGGTCACACCATTTCCCAAAATATTTTATAAATTTTAAAATAATATAAATATCAAATTGGTAAAAAATAAATTATCATAAAATAAAAATGATCACATTGTAAAATAATTACATCATTATTAATAATTTTTTGTTTGTCAACGGCTTTTGACAGTTTTATTTTTAAAATTGTTTTTGTCTTTTACGTATCACATTTTACGCTGTCGTTTTCTACGCAATTTGAGTAATTGGAAGCTATCCGAGTAGATTAGAACAACTAAACCATATACCTATTTAAAGAAAGTTGATAGTTGAATGGTCTGTTGTTACATAAACAAAACAATACCCTACTCTAATAAGGTAGCTGAAATATAATACTACAAATATTATATTACTTTGGTGAAAAAAATTAATTTGAAAGCCTAAAGTTACTGTTTGGCTAAAAATTAAAAACTGATGAGTTATAATAATGTATTTAAATAAAACTGTTGTATAATGTAAATAGTTCATAATGTGTTCTCTAAATTTTCTTAGAGAAAACTATGCAGGTCATGAACATTTTTACAACGAAATAATGACATTTTTATTGATGTTATGTCAGTTTAAATAAAGATGTTGTGCATTTATGTTACTCAACTTATCTTAAAAATTAAATCCGTCACTGCGATATATTGTTAAAACTTTTTTTTGCTGATGATTTATTGGTTGTGGGTAATATTGTGTATGCTCTTACAATATCAGCATTTATAGATGTTAACTAAATTAGTGTGATTTTTATGTATCAATTATTTATATTTCCAGTAATGAACAATAATTTTATTAACTTTGTTTGTTTTACGCTCTGGATATCTCATTGTTCCATTCTTAGCCAAAACTAGAACAATCTGATTTATTGGTTTAATGAAATTCAGCGTTCAAAATTTATCGATCAATACTCTTATTACCATTTATTTTATTATTGTTTTAGGCCAGGTTTAAATTAGAATATAGCTTTAACTTAGTACACTTGATTGTACTTAAATACATTCCTAGACAACAGAATGTAATAGTATCTATGTAACAATATAATATGTACATATGAGTTTGACATAATACTAGACTTTCACTCATATCATTGATTTGATTCGCAAGAGGTATCTTACACGCCTCCAGTTATTTTATTTTGGACTCTAAAATTACTTTTTATTCATATAATTATAATTTATAATTAAATTATAGGTCAATATTTGACTGGAACTATAATATTAAATGTCTAAATTTAATTTTAATTTTTAACCAGTAATTTTTTTGAAATTACTGGTTTATAAAATTATTTAATGAAATATAATGAAACTAAATAATTATAATGATGTAAAACATAATTTTGATAGATGGTGGCAGAAGCAAAATTTCTGCTTTAAGTTATTGTGGATTTATAGGATTCATCCTTTTAATTTCACTAGCAAAAATCTTCAAATTTATATGACGACATATATTTTTCGATGATTATATCGAGAAAACTTAAATTCCAGATACGAATATGTGTTTAATTTATTTACAAACTTTCTTAGCTTAAACTCTTTAAAAGTGCTTTCACACATATTTGATTCTTAAGAAACTAGATTACATGTCTATGTAAGTTTATTTCATTAAAAAAAGTTGTCACATAACAACTAAAATATACACAATGTTTTTCAAGTTAAACTTTTATTACATTTTAGACTTCACAACTGTTATACATTTTAAATTCTATTTTATCTCTTAAAAGACCAAAAAGGGATCATATTATTTCATCATTGTGTGTGATTCATTTCATATGTGTGTGTGTGTTTAGTATTATATCACAAATTTTACAAGTTTAAGTTTTATATTTTACATAACAAACAAAATACAAACTGCGAATTATTCGTCGACTTCAATAACAGGTTTCATATAAATATTATAGATAATACATATAAAAATAAATAATTTGAAATAGTTATTAAACAGATGTGTTTTAAATTTGTAAATACTATAATGATAACATTTAAAAAAAAATTATACATATAACGAACTTATCATAATAAGTTTTATAGTTGATTTTTTTTTTTACTTTATAAATCTTATTTCAATTAATTATTAAAAATTAATTCTTAAAAAAATCACTTCCATTCCTAACAATCATTGTTAGTGTATGATATGTAAGTATAAATGTATAATTTGTACATAAAAAATAAAATTAATAAATATACGTATTAATTGCATACATTTTGCAATGCTTACGTTGTTAAGACCTTATGTAATTAATTACATTAATAGATTTATCTATTATTACAAGAATAATAGTGTTTTAATTTTTCTTCATATATGTTAAAAAACGGTTACAGAAACCAAAAGTATTTTGAGAATACCTTTGAAACCTTAATTAAACTTAAAAATTGACATTAAAAGAATATAAGTTTGGTTTTAAAAATGATTTCATACAATTTTTTTTTCATAAATCTACTTTATCATAGCTATTTCATAATTCTTGGAAAAAATTCGATATAAGTCAACTAACTTACTAAATATGACAAAAGTTTTTGAAATCCGAAATTATTTTGGTTCTTAGTATTAAATGAAATATATTTTTACTAATTGTTTGACAAAATCATACATTTATATAATTTAGATGTTCTGTCATTAGCGAAGTAATTCATTTTTTTATTACTAATGCTCATTTAAAATGACATTGAAATTTTTCTAAGCTATTAAAAGTTTTATTTTTAAATTGATAGTCATGTAGCCCGAAATTAACTTTTTGTCTGTGTTACTATTATATGCATACGTTTTTATTGACTAAATATTTCATTTCTTCTTTTGATTTAAAAAATAAAACTAGTCAAAATATAAGTTCACATATTGTAATTTGTAATGTAATAGTGCTTATAAATTGCTTACTATAATTCTTCCCTTGTATTTAACTATCAAATATTAGTTGATCTGAAGAAAATAATTCATTGAATTAGCCTATAATAGTTTTTAATTTGTATTTTTTAATCTTGAATTATATATTCATAAAATATTATATAAATTCGCGTAAAGATATTAAATAAATAAAATTATGTATTTTGTGTTAAAAAAATATTTGGTTTTTTATTCATTATTTATATTTTGAAATTTCGACATGACCTTTGTATGTGAACATTTATATTATACTTGGGTACTTACTCATGACGTATTTAGTAATTAATTAGCCGTAGCAAATAATATCTTTGTTAGGATTTCTAAAATTAAGTAAAATTAATAATATTTATAAAAAACTTTTTTTTTTTGAATAATTAAAAAAAAAGAATTTTTCGTTTTTATTTAATGTTATTTTCTAAAAAATTACGTTATTAATACTATATTAGTAAAGTTGTTAGTTACACTAGCATAATATAATTTAATTATAATAATATAATTTATAATACTTTCAATTTATATTTATTTTAACAAAATCATTAATATTTAATTTCTACTATTTTAAAAATAATAGTTAATTAGAAGAATTCTTTAAATTTAACTCGAAGTATTTAAGGAAATTACTAACAATAAAAATTATAATGAAATAAATTGTTTTGAGAAATTAAAAAAAAAATAGTTTTTTTAATTGCTATTTTTTCAGGTGTATGATCAATTATAATTCCAATTATAGAAATAACATTCGTAACAAAAACAATTCATAAAAATACTAATAATAAACAATGTTTTTTAAAAACTCAGTGTTTTCGATCGCATTTATAATAACTCTGAATTTTCTCTTATTTCATGTTTTATAGTGTAAGATATTTGTAATACGTAAAACAAACCACTTAATATTATACACTAGTCAAATTTAATCTGTAACTTATTTATGATACGTTTATTTTATTTAGTTTTTTTTTTTTTTTGAGAATAATTACAATAATTTCGGAATGTGCGGCATATTTAAAAAAAATGTGCCCCGTTGTAATTGTAAAGTCTGAATTAAATTGGCTGTACCAACAAACTCTCTCCGGATGTCTAGCGTTACTTTTCTTTTTTTTTTTATTTAAATATGCTGACCACAACCACCATTGAGTCATGTAACCTACAACAGAGTAACCATTTCTAAACAAATCTTCTAAGTTTCATCTTACAGAAGTCAGACTGGTTCGTAGTTGTATACTGTTGCGAGTATTACCCAATAAATTGTAATCCCTACGGGTCCAATGAGACACTCGTTTTCGAAAAGACGCTTGACAGAGTTTAACATGTTTAATAATTTTAAAGTCCTTGACGGTCACCACATCCTCCTCCTATTTTGTGTTGTGAACAATGATAATATCGAGTGGGTATTATGCTATTGTATAGATATACGAACGTCCAAATGATTAGAATCATTAGGTGATATGACAAATATTAAAGCTATAGCCAAGTAGTTAATGCCGTTTAAATGTAATAATACATAGAATGTACTTGTAAAAATCATATAAAAAGTTACGACAGATTTATTAAAAAACTCTCATGAAAGATTAAATATCGATGACTAACTCTACTTAATTGGTATAAATATATTAAGAAATTGTGACATAATAAAAGCAACATTCACTTTATTTCTAATTATTTTTCAGTTAACTATTCACGATATATTGTGTTCTCTTACAATGTATAATAGTTAACATGTTGCTTTTATAATATGTAAAGAAATAGAAAAGTAGATCCTACTCAAAATAAATTAGTTGATATGCTCTATGCTTCTTAATTATTTGACAGACCATTTTTATTTTACTTTCATAATAAAATCAATAAGAGACAAATGGTTTAAATTTACTTTTTAACTGTCCTATTAATAAATAATTGATTAATTAGTTATTCTGTATAATGATAATATCCAAAAACTGTATTAAAGTCAGTGATTTTTTTTTTCAGATAAATATAAAAATGGAAGAAAAAAGCGAAGTAGCAGCATTTTTTGCGGGACGGTCAGTTTTTGTAACCGGTGGCACTGGATTAATGGGAAAAGTGCTAGTGTGGAAATTATTAACAGGATGTCCAGACATAGAAAAAATATATGTATTAATCAGAAGTAAAAGAGGTAAATCTCCTTATCTTCGATACCAAGATGTTATTAAAGCTCCGGTAAGAATTCAATAACTTATTCATGTTCATTTGAAATAAAAAAAAAAAATTAATTCATTTAACTTTTTAAAGATATTTAACGATATTCGTGCAAAAAATAAAAATTTATTGAACAAAATAGAAGTAATCAGTGGTGATGTTGGAATTGATGGACTAGGTATAGCTCCTGATATGAAAATCAAGTTAATATCAACTGTTTCAGTCGTCTTTCACGGAGCAGCGACTTTGAACTTGGAGGCAACGCTATCCGAAGCCATCAATCTTAACACAAAAGGAACATTGCGTACATTAGAATTTTGTTCTGAAATGAAGAATTTAGTGGTAAGAACTTTAAAATGTTCAAAAATCGAAAGAATAATTGAAACTTAATGAAAAAAAACAATTATTAAATCTAAAATACAATAAATAATTTATTTTTAAATAAGCAAGTTAGCAAGTTATAATATTAATAAATGTGTCTATAATAAATCCATTTTTATTTTAACAAAAACCACAATATATAATATAAATAATACACACTCTAACTTAACGTAAAATTGTACTCGATGATTAAATTGTTTCAAAAAACAAAATAAAAATACTAGGGTACATATACAATACAATTTTTCCAATGCCTCTTAAACTAACCCGCCTAATGATTGAATTATTTCATAAGAAGTTTTAATATTTAAACTTCAATATTTTTTTTAGTCTTTCGTTCACTTTTCGACAGCTTTTTGTCATGTAGACTTAGAGAGTCTTGATGAGGAAGTACATAAATCACCTTACGATGTGCACAATATGATCAGATTAAATTCATGGCTTGACGAAAAATCCATTCAGACAGTCACGTCTCAGTAAGAATAATTTCAATATTGTCTAAAAACTTTTTACAACACATTCAATTTTTATAAAGATAAATTATTATTACAAGAAGATTTAATGTCAAACTGAATTATTTGTAAAACAAGAAAAATGGGATTTGAGTAAAAAAAAAGGCATTTTCTTGTACAAACATTACAATGTTTTATTGTATTTTTTTTTTATTTATAACATGTAAAAAAATGTTATATATTTTTAATATAAATTTAAACAATTGTTTAGGCCCTTCCTATTTCAAATAACTAAAACGAATATTATTTACAGTATTTATTTCGTATCCTAATTGAAATATCCAAATCAATCTTATTTTGTTCTCATCTGATTTGTTGAATATTTTAGTTTAATCAAACCACATCCGAACACTTATACTTTTTCAAAACGATTAGCTGAAGATATTGTTAGCGAGTTCTACCCTCAAATGCCCGTTTGTATAGCAAGACCGTCTATAGGTAAATATAAAAATAATTTAATGATAGAACATTATTGGATTTAAAGTAAATAATATTTCTAGTTACTCCGGCACTCAAAGAACCACTGCCAGGGTGGGTAGATAATTTAAACGGGCCCGTGGGGATCATGGTGGCTGGAGGCAAGGGCGTATTAAGATCCATTTTATGTAATCCGGATTACACTGCAGAAGCCATATCAGTAGATTTAGCAATTAACGCTGTAATTTCTATTGCTTGGAATATGGGGACATCAAAAGATAAGTAAGTAAAAAAAAAATACAGTTATTTTGCTCTAACTGATTAAATTGGTGTAATTTACATTTTATTTTATATAAATTACTTTAATAAAGTAAAATATATAATTTTTTTTAGAAAAAAATGTATTCCTGTGTACAATCTTACTCAACATAATTTAAATCCAATATCATGGCGTACTGTCTTGGATAAAGGCAGGAATATCGCTCTTAAATATCCGTTTGAAGTTATATTGTGGTATCCTAATGGCTCTATGACAACAAATAGGTACATTCACATGTACAATAGGATTTTCCATCATTGGATACCCGCATACTTTATCGATATACTATTGTTTATATTTGGACAAAAAAGATTGTAAGTATATTTATAAAATATATACCTAAGTTTAAAAAATGAATGATTTGATACTCCTTTCATCGAAATTTTACTATTTATATTTTAATTACTTATAATTCTAAGTAAACGTGGTTTTATCAATAATCTTTTTTTTAATTTTCAAATATTGTAACAACTTGTTAACTATTAAAAAATTACAAGATATTTACGATATTTTCGTATGTATTTTTATAATATTTACAAGATATTAACTTTAAATATAGTTAATTATAAAACTGGAATAGTCCAGTCAAAATTTTCACATCTTAAATTTGACTTTATGTTTTAGCATGGTAAGAGTTCAACAAAAAATAGCTGATGGATTACGAGTGTTACAATACTTTACAATGCGTAATTGGGATTTCAAAAACGACAAATTGTTAGCCCTCAGGGAAACAATGAACTCTACTGATCGTGAACTGTTCGACATGCATTTTGAAAAGTTGGATATTGAGAAGTATTTCACCGATTGCATTTTAGGTGCTCGAACATACTGTCTAAAAGAAGACCCAAACAGTTTGCCAAAATCTAGAAAAATCATCAAAGTGTAAGCAAATCAATTTTAATTAAAACTCTTACATATCAATGTAATCAATGTAATTTTTATTAATTTAGGTTGTACGTGTTAGACGTTATCGTTAAGTACTTAAAATATGCATTGTTAGCTTGGATATGCTACAAACTTTATTCTGTCGTTAATGCCGCGTACTAATAATTTGCTTCATATAATCCGCATTATCTTATTTATTCACAGCGCTCTAATGATGTTATTCTAAGATTTAATTGAAGATAAATATTTCCGGATTCTCTAAATTTGGATCTTTGACCAAGAGAATTAAAAAAACCCATACATTTTTTTACAACACATTCGTAGGTTTTCATTTATTGTTCTTGTTTCTTCTTATCACTCCGCTGCTGGATACGTCAAAACCCCCTTTAGATATGCTTTTAATATAGTGTTTCCCCTTATATTCTGACACGCACCCTCTGACCGAGGAGATGAATACGCACGTCGCTACCTCTTGAAAGTATTTAAACGCATTGTTCTCGAATACAGAAGAAAGCAGACATCACAAGTACCTTTTATAGTTATATACAAACGAGCATCTTTTGTTCGTCCGGCCACTAGCCTCGGGATCTACGTTCGCTATATTGATTTACACGTACTATACGAATCGAGAAGCAAAAAGAATTTTCGAGAAAAAATATTCTGTCATCTAAACACCATTATCACCAAGAAGTGGTACTAGGTAGATCAATAAAATATACAAAAAACAAAAGGATTTTAAACGAAATTTCTTGACCAGTGCACTACCACCACCACCACCACCACAAAAACTATACATTCGCGTATTAAGTCAGTGATTGATCACATATCACTGTTACTGATTTTTTTTTCATTTTCGTCTATTGACTTAAGTATGACCGATGACAATTACTAGTCTATATTATTACATTCGCTCATAGCTCAAACGTTTCTGTTAATTTTTATAATGTTAAATCACTCTTGACATCAAAATTCTACTCTGTATACATTCAACGAATCATTCATCATCACAAAACATATTCATTATTTATATAACGCGATTTATTTGTTTTTAATCAAATAATTTTTACTGAAAAAATAATAATTATCGTATGGTTTTTGTTACCTAAGTTTAAATGTTGTTAGTATTAACTCTATTTATAATAATAGAAAAGAAATGTATTTTTTATCAAAAACATTGTGTTTATATTGTATATTTTATGTATTATGTGTTCATTGTTATAACAAAATTTAAATTAACAAAATGTACGTGGCAGTTATTTCTATTATGACATTATATAAAAAATAAAATGATAAGTATTTTCTGTAGTGGTTTTCAAAATATGAAATACTAAACGATTTTCTTTCATACGTTTGACAACTTTTATAAGATGAACGACGTGATACATAATATGTCGAAAACATTTTAAAATGTTTCAAACTGAAGTTGGTTCATTTGAGAAATACGAATATAGTATAACGAAAATCATTTCAATCCAATTTAATTTAAATCACACCAGTTTTTCTTTGTTTCTGAAGCTAGTTTCAATGTTGAAAAAGTGGACTGTTATTTTCAGCTAAATAAAAAATAAATATAATAGATACAAATAAATTAAAATAAAAATAAAATTATACTTTCATTTATCTACAGATAATTATAACGTAAAATGATTATGACAGTACAATAAAAAATTGTATCATTTATAAATCATACCGGTAAATATTCGTTTATTATAAACATTTTACATTAATAGATTAGTTAGTTAATTAAATATCTTATAGTTAATTCTTATCAATTTAAATAAATTTTAAGTTTTACTTAATCATGTTATTTCGATATCTTAAGCACAACTTATTTATAAAAATTAACTACTAACATGACCACCATCAGTGTCTTATCTGCATTTTATCTAAATAAAATATTTATATTAATTTTTATTTGCTGAATTATTGTTCGAATACGAGTATCTTTATCTAATTTTGTTGGTTTTATAATTATTTACTGCCTACACTGATTATGAAACACTTTATATTAACTTGTCTTTTTCTAAATACTGGCACAATATCTGATGTTTTTAAACTAGGTATTTAGCAATTACGACAACACATAGTTTATTTTATCGGACTAATTATTACAAGTTAATCTACAACACTTATCACTGTTACTCGCATCGTGCATATTCTATGAAGCTGTTGTAACAAGAGATGAAGTACATTATATAGGTAAATTTATGGTATATATGTAGTAAGCTCGAGTCTGTGCCGAAACACTAATAGTAAATATTATGGATAAATAAACATAAATATTGTTTATAGTACTTGCATAATAAAGTAGTACTTTAAAACACACACTGCATAAACATAATACATCCAACGGTGTACTCAGTGGATACTACTCACATACACAACCGAAAATCCGATTTTATACGTTCTCAAATATTCGACAACGTAAAAAGGTTTTTCAAGCAAATCTGTAATATCAATAACTTTATTATATAAAATCTAGGGTTACCAGAAAACTTTATTTTATTTATCTTATCCTTAGATTTAATTGAACGATAACATATTTCTATATCGATATATTACTTGGTAAAAGAATAAAGAGCTTTCTTTTTAATAATTTTTGGAGTCATTAGATACTGTCTTAAAATTTTGATCGGTAATTCCTTGGGGACAAATTTTTTAAACAAGGAACGTGAATTATTTGTTTCTAAACCAGTCTCTAGTTTTACAACTTCAAATTGCAATAAAACTCCCGTTAGACTACCGATCGACCCGATATAAAAAAAAAAAATGATTTTGAAGAACTTGAACTGGAAGCACTCAAAAAATTATATAAATAAATTAAATTAAATTAATATCAATAAACTATTTAAAAAAATATATCTCCAAAAGCATTTAATAATCAACCGAAATTTATTAATATTTTCAAGTATACATATATTTTAGTTAACGCTTTATTTATAAAAAAAATAAATAAGTTTTAATCATAAGTGAACTCTGTTTTTTTTACTTATAAAATACATAAATATATGCCAAATTGTATAAAAAACAACCGAATTTCTTTCAATGATACGTCAAAAGGTTACAAATCGTATCTAGTCAAAGACATTACCCTCAAAAATTGAAAAAATTTCCTTCGTTCCCCGTAAATGGAGGAAATCTCCAAAAAAATTACAAATTTAAAAATCGCTAATTTTTTCAATTTTTTTTATCTAAAACTGACATAACATTTTAAATATAATCAATATAATATTATTCTTTTTTTTATAGATGCATGATATCTTTACCTATTATTTGATATTTTTTTTTTTATAAATCTGACTCTTTACATGCCCACAGGTAGGGATTCAAAATGACAACTTATTCACTAAAAATTAACTTTTTCAAATTAATTTTTGAATGTGTTCCAGAAATACTGACACTTGTATATATATCTTAAATTAAAGCTTATGTAATAAACTTTATTATAAAAACAAAAATTTCAGACTTTATTTTGTCTTCACGGTGAAAATGGCAACCGAATGATATTTTTGTGTGAAAATTCTCGATTTTATATTTTTAACTTTATAATGCTATAACTTATTGAAAAGTGTATGGATCTATACAATTTTTTTATGAGAAATAATATTTATATCTTTATATATATATTTATTCATATATTACACTTATAAATCATAAACTTGTAAACAGGGTATAAATAAGGAATTTATATTTATATTTTAACAAAACTTATATTAAAATAGAACACATTAAAGACAATCATTCATAAAATGTTAAATTAAAAATTTAGAAAGTATTCAGTTGTTTTTTTTTTAGATCCAATTGATTAGATATGAAATTAAATGGTTTATCAACTTTTTTTGTTTATTTGATTGTTTGTTCAGTGTTAATCAGCAAATAAACAATAACAACCTTTTGTTTTATTTTTTTTTAGTAAAATTATTACACTTTATTTTTGTATTTTAATTTAAAAGATATTTGTTACAAGTAATACTAGTTATACTAAATTAGCACTCTAAAAAAATTTTGAATTTTATTAAAGCAACGTTCTTGCCCTAAAAATTTGTTTGACAATTTTTTATTAAAATAAATTAAAGACAGATTGCCCTATTTAATCAAAATCAAAACTACCCTTCTTTTTATAACCTATATTATGTGAAATATTATAGTTGAAATTAATTTCATCTTTTTCCTAGAAAGTAATGGTATGTTTACGACAAAACTATTTTTTAAATTTTTTAACAAGCGTCGTTTGCTAATCACTTTCAATGGACCATTTGGTCTCCGGCAAAAGCCATATAAATACAAAACCGTTTCCTTGATGACAATATCGAAGGTTATGAAAAAAGTACATCCCTCAATACTGAAAGTGAGTTTTAACGTATATAAACAAAAGACCACAAAAACACAAATATAGATAAACAGTGTTCATTGAACACGCACGTTTACGGGCACGCAGAGTAGCCCATGAGGGGAGGATACGTAATCTACTGAGTGACCGAAGCCGCGAATTCGTTATACTTGGTCAGGGGTGTTAGCGCAGTCGCCGGATATCGTTAGTATCGGTTAGACGCGCAACCCTCGACATGTTTCGCCGGCACTGTGCGGCAGTTTTTCTATTCATCGGGAACGTTTTTTTAACCGGTAAGATTATTTTTATACTGTCCAATGTCGTGAATACTTTTAAAAGTTGACTGGCAATATTTTAGGCAATTTATCATGCGATATGAATTTGTAAATGTTAACAATGCAAAAATATACGTTTAAATAATAATCAATTAATTTTGTCAACAAAATTGTTGATCATTATTATTGTATCATTCGATAACAATCGTATTTCATTAATACTTAATGATATTAACATTATTAATCATTTAAATGTATTCGAACAACATCATCATTAATAAATTACTGATGAACCATTTTGACGAGAGTTATTTGAATTATATCAAGTAACATGGTGTTTAGTACTGACAAAATAATGACATTCTGGTCACGCAATCTCCTTGGACAATAAAACGAAATTCTTAAAAAATTTAAGAAATTATCAATTTCCATGTTAAATATTTGTAGAGATGAGTATTATAAAAATATAACTTAGACTAATTCGAAAAATTAGTTAAAAAGTAAAAATAATAATTATATTTTTTTTTAATAAAATACTACTTATTTTAATTATAAAACTCAATTACTTACAAAATTACTGATTTTAAATTATCATTTAATGGGTTTTAAAATTCAATTATTTATTTCAATATTCTTTAGAGGTTTAATAGGATTTATTAATGAATTTATTTATATATATATATAAGTGATGTGAGCATGTATTATTATTAGTAATAAATTCTACTAATTTTCTCACCATAAAATTATAGACAAACTATTATAATTATTTCGAAGAATTTAATAAATAACAATTCATTTAACCATATAATAATTTTTATATGAAAATGTCAAAAAATAACAAAAAATTTTAAACGCATTGGTGGAGCTTTATATTGTTTTTTCAGTATTTATTTTGAACGTGAAAGGCAGTTTATTAATGTTTCTTTTGTCACAACGAATTTCATTTTTTTAGCTGTGATACAACCTCTCAGCAGTTATTTGAACAACAAAAGATAAACTTTTACAGTTTTTTTTTTTTCTACGAAGATAAATATCATCAGTTTTAAACATATGTTGTTCTTTTGTTACATGTTGTTGATATAACAAAGATTTCAGTGTTCCAATGTTACCATAGTCTTGTAACAGATTATTTTACAAATTTTATTATCATAAAAATGAGACAATTTTTAAAAAACAACCTAGTAACTAGATAAGACTTTCATGCATTGTAATTTAATTAAATAATAAAAACCATAGGGACTTCAAAAATTATTATAATTAAATGTATCGTAGAAAAATACGATAGAATAAGAATATTTTAGCAGTAAAATTACAACAATAAAAAAAACATTAAATTCAGTTATACAGAGTAATTCATTAAGGGTACAATACTCAATTACTGGGAAACTATTTTTAAAATTTAAAATTTTTGTAAAGGTAAATATGGCTTGATAAAAAAAACTTTAACATTATATTTTTAAATGAAAACCCCTATCTTTACCTTGATAATATGATAGAATACAATTTACTAACATTCTTGTTCTTATCATATTTTTTATCTGATCAACGTCTGTTTAAACGTGTTAAAGTTAAGTGGTTTTAAACCAAATTTCTATTTTTATTCTAATGTATTGTATACAAAAGTTATTGATGATTATTATTAGACGCATACTATTATATTCCATATAAGTTTACATTAATACATTGTTGAACGATCAGTGTGAAAAATTTTTTTTGATAAGTGCAAATAAAAATAATTTATGGTCCGTCGAAGCAAATTATTTTTGATTTTGATATTAAGAAAATCAAAGTAGTGATGAATTTCTATTTTGAATACAAATCTTTAAACAATATAATAAAACGAATGATTTATCGGATAAAAAAATTATAAAAACAAACTTACACATTTTTTCCTATTATATTATTAAGGTAAAAATATGGATACCAATTTAAGAATTTAAATGTTAAAGTTTTTTATCCATGAAGAGATGAAAAAAATTATTTAACTACATATTTATATTTAGAATTTATTGAATCAAACAATATTTTGTTTTACTAAATTTCAAAATTTTCAATTGTTTTTAAGAAAATGAGTGTTTTATCCTTAAATGAATCGTCCTGTATACCCGACATATCCATTTTTAAGAAGTAATAAATAACATTATTTTTATGCATTGAAAAAAAAAGTTAACCTAAAAATTTAGTAATTTTTATTCTAAACCTTTAAATGTGGGAATTTTGTAACTACTCTATTATTCAATATTTTAATAAAATTTTAATTAAAATATTATTTATCATTGTACATTACAATTAATTCTCTTGCATTCACTTTTTTTAATAAAGCTTAAGCCTTTAAAGTCATTTTTTAAATCTAATGATATTTTTATTTGCAAGTTTATGTTGTTAGTTCATGACAGAAAAGCAATTTGGATTTACTCATAAAAGTTACCCATCAATCGATTTTATTGAGCCTACTTTTTTTATAGCACACACTATGTATTGATTGCTATAGTAAGGCAATATAATCACATGTGTATATACTAATACATCAAAATTAATTCTCAATAACAACAAGAAAAAAACAAAGAAATATTTAGTTTTGTAATCAATTAAATTTAATAATTTGATATCTATTGATTTTATGATTTCTCAAAATAATTAAATATACTACTAAATTATTATGATATATGAAATTTAATTATTGATATAATAATTTAATTATTTTTAGTCGTTGGAATTTGAGAAAAACTACCATTAGACATTTAAACTATATTTATACATTTTATAAATTTAGGCTTATATGTTCAAAGCCATTAAAAAAACACACTGAGCCTGATGAAAAAAATATTTCTTTTTCCAGAAAAATGTATTATATATTTTTAATGAACCATTTTTTTTTTATTTTAGGTTGTCATTTAAAGAAACTAGGATACTTAAAAAATTTACACACTAATTCTTTTACAAGCATAAGCTGTATACCGATTGCTCTTGATCCTACACCATATTAAAGCTTTAGTATAATTTGAGTGCTGTATCGGACTATATTATAGTAGGATTAAAAACCGACTTGTTTTTATTTATCCTTTCCTTTCGTTAATAGTTTATAGCAAAAACTACGTCGATATTATCATCACAGAGGTATTGCGTTGGTTTTTTATGATTATTTTATTTTTTACGTGGTGAAATCTTCTACTTAATCCTTTTGCCACCTTCCAAATAAACTTTACTTTTATTTCAACTAAACCTCATATCAACGATTTACTCATAAACTCAAACATATTTATAATTTTGAGTTAAAACACAAAATTATAACATTTGTGCAATATATATTATTACAAACTAATTTCTAGTAAAAATAATGATAATCCTTATTATTGATTAAAAATCAAAAAATTCTAAAACATAAAATGTACCGTTTCTTTTATGTTTTAGCAAAACTTTCGAAAATTAGACAAACATTAATTATATTACAATATAATATGCAATAAATTGAGCTTAGTGATATGAAATAACTCATTTTTTTACGATAAAATTTTACTAAAAAATTATTGTTAACATTAAATTTTGTGATGAATTATTCATTTGCAGATATGATTTAGTATAATTTGATAACGTGATATATGTTATTTGCGGCACCATTATGTTTTTATTCTGGGAACGATAAATTATTTTGCACTTCAATTATTATACTTGTTAAATGATTTCATACGCGGTATGTTTATTTAGCACAATAAATGGATGAAATATCATACAATTTTGGAATGTAATAAGAATTTATTTGTTCCGTTCTGAAATTAGTTCCGGAATAACTAATCGACATTTCTACGCTTCCGCTTTTATCATCTTCAATTTTTTAAAGTTTTGCATTGCTGTTTTCACCAATCAACGCAAAAATAAAAACTGTTTTACATAAATTTAATAATACTAATATTATTTACTAGCTCTTGGTTGTATTCTAAATATTTCTAAAACGCTTATATTTTTAAAGTAAAATAGTGTCGTGCACAATAATTGAAGTTTGAATTTTCTTAAATTTCAAAAAAATTTGCTTTTAATTAATTTTTTTACATGTTTTCTAATTATTAATAATCTCAAAAAGAGGCGATAGAAAAAATCTAATTTCAAACTTGAAATCAGCGAAAAAATTTGGTTTATGTAAAATATATATTGGTCTATAATCATTAAATAATATTTTATTTTACTGTGTAATTTAGTTTAGTATAAAAACTAATTTTATACTCCTATTAATTTGGAGATTTTTAATTAAAAAACAGTTTTTTCGATGTGGCCATTTTTTACAATAGAGTAATTTTGAGATATTTGTCTGAATTTCTAAAAATAAAGAATTTTTACAATATTTTGTGATTATAAGTTCAAAAAGCTTATAACTATGTTCATTTGACGTATTTGTCAAGTGAGAGCAAAGAAAAATGAATGACAGATACAAAAATAAACCATATAGTAAAATATTTTAATATGAATAAGAAATTTATTCTCACAAGGGGAGACTACAGTGATGGGGTCCTTGGTATTTATTGAAGTTATTCAATCTAAATGAGATAAAAATCACACGAACTTTAAATTATTTTTCCACCTCAAAAAATAATTAAGAAAAAAATGCAAAAAAAGTTATTTCAATGGAGTTCGAGCTTCGTACGCCAAGCGTATAAAATTGTATAATCTTCAATGCAGCCACCGTGAATTACATGAACATTAGCTAAAAATGACAATTTAAGCTAGTTCAAAATTCAAACCAGCTTTTCTTATTTTTAAGGAGGCAAAATAATCAAAAAAATTTATATACAAACTATTAAATAATAAAATTATCTGCCCAGAGCTACTGGAACAAATTTGTTTTAAAATACCAGCTTATAATACCCGATCTCAACAATTATTTTTTTACTATTCTAGGGAAAAATAATTTCATTAAATATAGCCCATTAGACCGTATGTTAATGTCTTGTAATAATATTTCCAACTTTGATTTTTTTTATGATTGTCCTAACAAATTAAAATGTGTAATAACTAATAATACTCATTCTAACACAAATATTTAATGTTATATTCATAATAATTCATTACTTCTAATTTATATTATTTTTATACTTAATATCTAATTATTGTTCACCTTAATTTTATAAATGTATCACTGTATATTGTTAATTTTTTAAAATTGTATTTATATTATTATATTACTACCTGTACTACATTGCCCTTCGAGGGTGTTATCTTATAAATAAATAAATAAAAAATAATTATAAATTTATAATTAATATATGTTAGATTCATATAATTTTATATAAATTGGTGGACTCTTTATTATGGCAAACCTTTATATACTATTTTAAAATAAACAAAAAAATATAAAATAAAATTTGAACACATAGCATGTTTTTAACTATAGTACCATTTGCATATAAAGATAGGTCGTCGGGACCAAATTTTTTTTTATTAATAGTACGTAACATAATCTTTAATTTAACATATGTTAAAAGGACACAGTATTTTCGGAACATTTTCATAAGTTAACTTTTGGTAGAAAAGTTGCAATTTTCAATTCCCCTCTATGAGCAGGTAAAGTGTCATATTTTCAAAAAAAAATACATAAAGTAAAAGGTAAATATCAATGAATTTAATATAAAAAAAATTATTTTGTTTCGTTTATTTTCAATAAATGATGGAAATTTTTAGAAAAAAAAAAGTGAAAAATGTCCAAATTTAACATTTTAAAAATCGTAATTTTTTGAAGGATTTCCACTATTTACTGTAAACGAACGAAAAAAATTCAATTTTTGAGGGTAATGCTTTCAACTAGAGACAATTTGTGATCTTTTGACGTATTGTTGAGGAAAATTGGTTCAGTGAGAGCTAAGAAAAATTACTGACAGACACAAAAAATAAACACATTATGGTAAAATTAATATTTTTCTCAACTTCGTATCGAAGTAAAATCTAATATTCAAATTAAAAATATACGTTTAATAATTATTTTAAACAACAAAAAATATAACTATAAATAAAATGACTGTGTACATTTCTATTCTACATTAGTTCATTACATTAAAATATATAATATATAGGCCAATATAATCATTATGTCATGAATAAAATTTTTTTTTAAAAAACCATATTTGCACCAAACAGTTTAAATTTTGTGGATTTCATTTAATGTTCATGAATGATAATGATTTTTAATTTTGATATAAAAATATTTCTCTTACAACTATAAATAAGACCATTCCCAATAAAAATTTATTAATCCTAACTTTAAGTTACTGTAATAATTTTGACATTTTTACTTAAAATAACATTTGAACAATACTGTTTTTATTAAATAAAAATTGTTTAAATTTATGATGTAATTATCCAAAAAAAAAGTAAAAATAAAAGAAGTATAAATTTTATACTTCGATATTTAGTATTTAGAATACGTTTTTTATTTTATTTTTAATACCGGATTTGTTTAGTCAAAAATAAATTTATTGTAGCAAACTTTATCGTTTTTACTAAGGTAGTATAATAAAGTTCAATTTTGTTTTCTTATTAATGGTAATACTGTATATGGTTCGACTTTCGGACGAATTTATTCGAAAATTTTAAATTATTGGTATTAATGGTATTTATATATAGTGTATAAATCTTTCTAATAATACAATTAAAAAACAGTTCAATATAAAATATCCAATTTTTTAAGAAATAATTTTCAAGTCTATTCATACAATAGGAAATTACTTTAAACTTGTAAAAAAAAGAAAAGTAATAAGTACTATTTATTTTATTCTGAAGTTAATTGAAGAAAATCTATTAAAAGGTTGTGCCGCGGCCATGAATAAACAACAACATTTATTATAAACATTATAAATGTGAATTTTTATGTGTATAAACACAAGGTACATAAAAAGTCTTAAGAAAATATGCTCATGGTAAATATTATGAGTTATAAAGACAAAATTAAAGTCAGTCAAATGGGCTAAATGAAAAGAAAGTAGAAACCTAAGAGCTCATCGAGTTCGTAATATTATGTATAAAAAACAGCAAAAACAATGAACTTTAATAAGAAAAATGATGAAGAAACACAAGTGACAAAAAACATGACATGGTTATATAAGAACGTTTTCCAAGCTTATATTTTGTTTTGTGTTTTGTACTTATAAAACATGACAGAATTATAAAAATGACCAATTAAAACAGTTTATTACAGAATTCTTTCATTATTTAGATGCAAACTTTAAAAAAGAGTAAAACTATTATTTTGACGGATATTTTTTGTCATATTAAATATTAAGTTGAAAATTACAATATAGTGTGTTTAGTACAGATTAACGTCATTCAATTATTTAAAAATCATTTAGTCAAATTTTCAACAATAATAATTGAGTATTACATTTTATAAATTTTAAGTTTATGTAATATTTACTAAATAATTAGATGATATTATACTAGTTTCAAGAAAACGCTTTAATGGCGTAATTTTGAAAATAAAACCATATTATGTATATGAAGCTTTGTTAAAAAGTAAACTAAATTTTTTTCAAAAATAATTTTAAATAATCGTTCTTTTGTAAAATGAATTATTTTTATAGAATGTTTAAGCTTTATTATTTTTTTAATTTTTCCTCACTAAACTTAAAATTACAGTAATTAACATCAGTGTCTGATGCCAGTAAAATCTATTTTTTTGGAGTATTGATAATTAATATTAGGCCAGTGAGATCTGAACATTTGAACAGACATAACAAAAACACAGTTCATTACAACACCAATACATTCTCGAATTTTTATTGAAACTAACAATTATTAATAATGTTTTATATTATATTTTGTAATTATAAAAATTGTTCAAGTACAACTCCAATGAAAATATGATGATTTTTAATTGTTAAAATTAAAAAATGGAGTTTCTATCTAAATTATTGATTGAAAATAGAAATTATCTTTGTAACAGTTTTTAATTTTAATAACCAATTTGTAAGGCTAATTAAAACACAAAATGAACATTTGTTTTTATATTCTGCCATTATATTTCCGGTGCAACGACATCAAAATTAATTCCTAGTAAGGCTATGCAAAATTATCCTGAAACGTTAAAGTTGTTTGTTTACTTATCTACTTAACTCAGAGACTTAAAACAACAAGTTTTTAGAACCGCCAAAGATATTTTTAGGAACAAATAAAATTCACGTTGTTGGAATAATGCAAATTTAACTACAAAACTTATTAAAGCCAGAACATTTACTTGTGATTAATTATCCAATATTTAATGCAGGTGCAATACTTATCGTGATCACAAATTATTGTTTAGAACAAATCAATGAAAATTTAAACCAAACGTTTTAACTAGCTTGTGGAAATTTATTTTCTGATCTTTATTACAAAATAAGAAATGTTTTCTTTAATAAAGGACTTTTAAACGTCGAAAAATCTGTCAGCGATTGACATAGGCATGCATGTTGTGAGTGACGGAATATATCCTTTTGTTTTGTCAATAAGAAAAAAAAACATTTTCAAATAAATTCTTTGGTTCACTACTTAACTTCGTCATTGTTCCTGTCAAGTACTTACTTCTAAACTAGTTTTAGGTTTATCCTGGCATTTTGCCACGCTAAATTAGAACGGTATTTCACAATTAAGAGTAGCAGAAACTATAAACTTTAATAAATACCCTTTATGTGATTTTAAAATGGCGAGTTTTCAATTGAAATATCTTAAATACATCATGGATTTGTCATAGAATTACTATCGTATAAATAAAATTATAAGTGATGGAAAAAATTTTTACATTTTATATTATCAAAGTAAGATTTTTTTAAAAATTCTTTTGACACAGGTACTGTTAAACTTAATGTTTTCTTTTTCTGTTGAAATCTTAATACTATTTGACTAAGCATAGTTGCAAACGAAAGTATTTTTATAAATTTGATTATTTTGTATAAAATTTCTTAAATTCTACAAAAATTTCACAGATATAAATAAATCAAGAAGAATTTACATTTAATGAAAAGATGTATAATTTATTTTTAATAAACTACGTAATAAAAATATCCACGACAAATAATTTTTTGAAAAATTCATATTCTTTATTATTAGATTATTTAGCTATATACTAATATTAGTAAATAACTAATAATATTTACTACTATTTACTATTATTTTATGTTATATCTTTTTGTTTGGTATCCTCTTTTTATGTAATCACATTTTACGGATAATAATCTTATGTTGCTATAAAGATATACTAGTCTATATGTTAGAATGCCATTGTTGGTGTCCTCATTTATAAACTGAAGATCCATTTTTAAAATTCAAGTTATTAGATTTAAATAATAATTTAAATTGATAAAATATTTTAAAATTGTGATAAATTGTAACATTTTCTACAGTTTACTATAGCTGAAAGGCGTAAATTCACCAGATAAATCAACAAAAATATAAACAATAAAATTAATAATAATAGGATAAACAATACCTATCATTTTACTATTTTTTTATAGTTGATCATTACAAAATGATCTTTGAAAAATTTGTGTTAAATCTGGTAATATTAACACGCAATAGCTTGTATTTTTGAATTAAAATGTTACATAAAAAATGTGTAATTACACATTCATAGTTTTAATAAAATCACAGATTTATTAAAAATTACGTTAATCTACGTCATATAATATCACTAATTATAGTCAATTCTTCTACATGTTAATGATCTTTTAAAATTTTAGAAATCTAGGGATTAGTTTACGTATTTCTACAGATTCAAAAATTTGATACGTTATAATTGCTTCTTAAATTTTATAAATTTTTATGGCTTCTTAAATTTTATGCAATTCTATTGCTTCTTAATTTTTAAGCATTTCTATGGCTTCTTAAATTTTATGAATTTCTATGGCTTCTAAAATTTTTGGAATTTCTATGGCTTCTTAAATGTAAATTTTTAAGGCTTCTTAAATTTTATAAATGTCTATGGCTTCTTAAATTTTATGAATTTCTATGGCTTCTTAAATTTTAAGCATTTTTATGGCTTCTTAAATTTTATGAATTTCTATGGCTTCTTAAATTTTATGAATTTCTATGGCTTCTTAAATGTAAATTTTTAAGGCTTCTTAAATTTTATAAATGTCTATGGCTTCTTAAATTTTATGAATTTCTATGGCTTCTTAAATTTTAAGCATTTTTATGGCTTCTTAAATTTTATGAATTTCTATGGCTTCTTAAATTTTATGAATTTCTATGGCTTCTTAAATGTAAATTTTTAAGGCTTCTTAAATTTTATAAATGTCTATGGCTTCTTAAATTTTATGAATTTCTATGGCTTCTTAAATTTTAAGCATTTTTATGGCTTCTTAAATTTTATGAATTTCTATGGCTTCTTAAATTTTATGAATTTCTATGGCTTCTTAAATGTAAATTTTTAAGGCTTCTTAAATTTTATAAATGTCTATGGCTTCTTAAATTTTATGAATTTCTATGGCTTCTTAAATTTTAAGCATTTTTATGGCTTCTTAAATTTTATGAATTTCTATGGCTTCTTAAATTTTATGAATTTCTATGGCTTCTTAAATGTAAATTTTTAAGGCTTCTTAAATTTTATAAATGTCTATGGCTTCTTAAATTTTATGAATTTCTATGGCTTCTTAAATTTTAAGCATTTTTATGGCTTCTTAAATTTTATGAATTTCTATGGCTTCTTAAATTTTATGAATTTCTATGGCTTCTTAAATGTAAATTTTTAAGGCTTCTTAAATTTTATAAATGTCTATGGCTTCTTAAATTTTATGAATTTCTATGGCTTCTTAAATTTTAAGCATTTTTATGGCTTCTTAAATTTTATGAATTTCTATGGCTTCTTAAATTTTATGAATTTCTATGGCTTCTTAAATGTAAATTTTTAAGGCTTCTTAAATTTTATAAATGTCTATGGCTTCTTAAATTTTATGAATTTCTATGGCTTCTTAAATTTTAAGCATTTTTATGGCTTCTTAAATTTTATGAATTTCTATGGCTTCTCAAATTTTATGAATTTCTATGGCTTCTTAATTTTTAAGCATTTCTATGGTTTCTTAAATTTTATAAATTTATAAGGCTTCTTAATTTTGGTACTTTTATGAATTCCTCATTATAAATTTTGAAACTTTATTAAGAGGCCATATATTTCACAAGAATATTTAAGAATTGATCCAAAATATCATAAATTTTTGGGCAATATTGTAATGTTTAAAATGATTGTTAATTAACCTGCGAGTTAACCAAAGATTTTGAATGAGTTATTACACAATTTCACGTGTAGCATATATAGACCTATATCTACATTGTATTTAAATATAAAGTTACTAAGTGTAAACAATATCATATCCGTCTCAATTTTTGCGAAGATAATTTTTTATTACTTACAATAAATAAAGAATATCTAAAATTAGTAAAATTAAGTTATAACTGATATTCTACGAAGACTAGTATAATAGTATAAGTATAAAGTTATAATTTAAATTATGATATTTCATTAAAATTCATCTATTAGGTTAATTTACATCCTACAGTTATGCAAGATGATTATTTTATATCTACCACTTAATTAATTCAAAAATAGAAATAATGTTGATAATACTGTTATTGGATTATTTTAGTTTTTTGTTTTTCTCAATTTAAAAATCATGAAGTATTTTTATTTTCATCTCTCATACCTTATATATCAGAAGTTATTAATAATTTAAAGTAATCACTAAAGGTGAAACGCGGATGTTGCTAATTTTATGACTAATATTTCTCAACCTCACTCCTCCTCCCACCTAAATATAAAAATGTTATTAACATCAAAATTTTTGTCCAAAATATGTTATAGATCATTGATTTTCTTAGTTAAATCATTATCTAATAAATAAGATATTAATTTATGTGTATTGCTAATTGAAAAATTTTAATTTTAATTCCTATATTATATAAATTTTTCTCAGCTTTCAAATGACTGATTTCTTTTAATGATACGTTAAAAGATTACAAATCATATCTAGTTGAAGACATTGCCCTTGAAAATTGAAAAAATTTCCCTTGTTTCTTGTAAATGACACAAATCCCCCAGAAAATTACGATTTTTAAAATCGGTAAATTTTGGCATTATTTTCACTTTTTTTTTTAAAACTACTATAACTTTTTGAAAAATGAACAAATTGATACAAAATTTTTTTATATTAAAACCTTAAATATTTCCCTTTAATTTTATATAATTTTTTTTTTTTGAAAATTTAACACTTAACCAACTTACAGGAGGGTATTCAAAATAGCAACTTATTTAGAAAAATCAACTTTTTCAACTTAACTTTTGAAAATTTTTTGGAAATACTGCATCCTTTAAACATACATCAAATTAAAGCTTATATTATGTACTAATACAGGGTGTTCAGTAAATCAGGAAACGGGTTTCTATTGTTCTCATTGTTACAAACAATGAGAACAATAGAAACCCGTTTCCTGACTTACTGAACACCCTGTATATTGAATTCTTTAATAGATATTTAATCATGTATTGTACTTCTAAATAAAAAATACTACTAATCTGGAATAATAAAGGAAATCGAAATTAATTTTGCCACCAATTTCTTAAAATTCTACACTATCTACATATTTGCATCGAATCGTTTCTTATGATAGTGATTATTAATCACTGTCAGATATCATCTATACTTGTTCCAACAATGCCGTGTCCACACTGTGCCGCGACCCCACTGTGCTATCGTTTTTAAGTTTTAAGTTTGTTAAATTGCATTTTTCAAAGATTATTTTTGCGTAAATGCGTGACATTTTATACATTTAAGTTTCTAATTTGCTTATGTTTTATCGAGGGTACCTTTAGGATAGATATTATTCACTATTATTATTTTTAAATCTCAGTTACTAAAAGTAACTGATAAAATATGTGTATCCTTCAGGACTAACAGTATTAAGAGTTTTTTACTCTTGTAAAATTTATTAACGAAATGAATTTTTATTTTTGCATTTTGATCGTGAATTATATCAATATATTCACATTTAATCGACTAATTTTATAATTTCATATGTATAACTATAATATTTTGTCTTCTTACTCTTACAACATCCTTATAAGGTATTGTTTTAAAAATATGCCTTCGATTACATGTTTAATCAAATACATTATGTCATACAATACGTCAACTAACATAAATAAATATATTTATTCATATATGAAAAAAATATACAATTATAAATGATTAATTATTTTTTAATTTTTCTACATTACTTATCATTAAAGATTACAAGTTTTGTAACCTCAATTATGAAAAAACAAACAAATCAAATATTTACGTAGTGGCTGTTAAAATTTACCTCACTATATTATGTCTCTAATATACACGATGACAGAATGTATTCAAAGAATTTCTCTAGAGACCCATTGTCAAGCTTAAAACGTACAACACAGCAATTAGTTAAAAATTCAAATATGAAACCCTATACAAAGCTCTGTTCGTACATGAACACATGCACAAAAATAATAGAAAAGCAATATTATAGCAGTACATCAGAGAGCTTCTGCTCCAAAACTCCAATACGTAATACATACCTCTTCCTATTTTTCTCTTCTTGTTGGATAACTTTGTATATTAAACCCATTTAAAAGATTAAAAACAACCATTGTGGCAATAAAATGTGCACCGTAGAATTTTAAGTCTACATGTACATAATAACTATGTCACATTATGAAACGTATAAGGACACTCTTCAGTTTTTTTTCGTTATCGTTTACTGGGTAATATCACTGAAGTTCGTTCTTCATTCTTCCCCTATTACACTTTTATTTCACCCTCTAATACGAAACTATAAAATACCACCATCCTTAGGCCATCTGTTATTTTACTACTTTATAATCGCACGAGGCCATAGTGCATTTTCTTTTGTCATGGAAATTCTTTACAGTTCTCGAGATCGTTTAATAAATATGAAAAATTGAAGCGTGATATTTATTGGCAACAGTAAGAGACTACGACATTTAACTAGACACCACTACACATTATTCAAACCCCTATGTTACCCCTGCACTTGATAAAAGTACTATATAACCAACGAGTCATGCTGGATAAAATAAAAGAAAAAAGGTTGAGAAAAAAAGAACAAAATTAAAATTGTTATAAAAATATTAACAACATCACAAAATTGATTTATTTATTTGCAAAGTAGCTGTTACTTGTGCTTATAATAGTATTTTATGTATTTTTAGCTTGACAATATTTTTAAATATTTCATTTTAAATGTTAAATTTAAGTCATTTTTAATAAATCGAAAACATAATTACCATAATTTACAATTTTAACGGATAAAATTTCCAACTAAAATAATATGTATAAACAAAACTGATATCAATTAAATATTAAAATTTTTGTTTCTTAAAGAATGATGATAATCATTAAAAAAACATTTTAAATAAATATATATTAATTAAATAAATTAATATTAATAAATATCAATTTATAATATATTTATAACTTTGAACATTTTTTCAGAAACTTTTTAGTACATTATATATTTAGATTAATTTTAATTTTCGATATAACATCAACGATTTTAATTTTTGTTAGTATTCAGAACGATCAATAAAAAAGAAAACTATTAAATATTTATATTTCTTTTTTAGACAAAATTTTGGTCTAATTAGCATAAAATAGTTTTTTATACAAATGAACACCTCTCACAAAATTCCACAAATTACATTTTTACTATAATTTTAAATTACCATAAAAATTCTTCCACGTCCTTCTAAAATACATGTTATCATACGCTATAAAATTTGATCTATTATGAAAAAATCATAGTCGTGTATTAAATTACTATTTTTATAATTTACAGTTGTATACTTATCACTCAAAATAGATAATTGTCATTACCACATTCAACTGCAGTTGTAATACATATTTTTAACGGACTTTTAATATGACCAAATATTTAAAAAAAATCATTTCATTAATATGTAATTATAATACTCTTGAAAACTTTCTTCTCTGTAACATAAATATGAGCAAAATGTTATGATGACCAAGAATTTCAATTCAACAGAAACATATAATAAATTATAATTTTTTAAAAATTACTTATTCAAATTATATGTATTATAGCAAATTGATTTCTGTTCTTTTTTTTTATATAAAAAATTATATAAATATGCTATAAATTGCATGATAATCCTCAGGTGTTAGAAATGGTGGACCCTGTATAAACCTCTTAAAATTAAAATAAGAAGACGGCTTCTTAAAAGCTATGATTTACATTTCTATATGAAAAATTTGTGACAAAAAACGTTTTATTTATTCCAAATCTAAAAATTCTTCTTTGAAAATCCATGGAAACTGAAAAAAACGGAAGGCATAATCGTGCACACCTAATAATTTATTATAGTTAAGCGGCAAAAAATAAAAAAAAAGTATCATCTGCTTACGCTTACCTTATGGTATGTATGAGAAATTAAATATATTACTGGCAATAATATGATGTCGTTTACCTATGCTTACCAAGAAGTATACGCGATTGAATGGAAAATAAAGTTGTATTGTTTTCAATAATAAAAAATAAATTCCTATAAACTTCCATCTATAAATAATCGAAATTTAGATAACTACTTATAAATAAATTACCATATTTTTTCACCGCACGTAAGAATTTTATAATTTGTGAATTTCCAAAATGATTTTCGCCTTCATAAAATAATGTCAACATATTTTACTTATGTATATTTTTACTTAAAAAAAACTCATACAAAGTAAATAATTATAATGTATCCATAGTGATGACATTTCCAAAATGTGTCACCATTTAATAGTAATTGTAATACTTATGTAACATTTAGATGTCTACTGCTTTACATTAAATGTAAAACTAAATTTTGTTTTTTTCCCAGTTTTAAACATTAAAACATAACACTATAACAGTCCGAAAGTTTATATGAACCAATTGATCAAACATTAATTTTTTTTTTTTTTTTTAATAATATTTAATTGCAACTTTACCTAGTTTATAAAGTTATAAACTAAAAATTCTTTTTCTTATTGTTAATTTAATAATATTAATGTTATATTATTAAAAATTATTATTTTATCCAAACAATAATATGTAAAAAAACGATATTCTATACAAAACTACATACAATAGAAGACCTCAGTATTGCAAATTATAAAAAGTATTTTTAAAGCCAACATATCTTGTATTATTGTATATAGGTTGCCAAAATTTATAAGTTTTTTTATCATTTAGTTAAAAAGATAAGGTTTTCTTTCGTCCTACATTATATATATATTTTTATTTTTTTTTTATATAGAAAACATACAGGTTTTAATATTTGAAATTTTGTCAAATAAATAAAAAGGTATTAGTTTATTATGAAAGATATTTTATTAAAAAAATAAATAAATAATAAATTAAACGTAAATATTGAATTTTTTCTATGTTTTATAATATTTTTAGATCAAAAATATTAGTGTACTTAAATTTGAAATAAAACAATTTTTAAATAAAAAAATTTATTACTTTCAACTTACTTTTCTAATATCTTTTTCCAATAGTATACTCATAAAACTAGAAAAATATTAAGGAAGAACAAACTGGTAGAACATGTGAGTACAATAAATTGATGATCCATGAAAAGTTATGTTTTGAAAATATCTATTAACCATTTTTCATGCTTCTTCCTGTAATGTTGTAATCTCTTCGTGTGATATCAAATCAATTGAGTAGAAAAATAATTTGAATTCAAAAGTTTATTCCATAAAATAAAAATGTTTATGTTTAATAATATACATAAACTGTATAATAGTTTTATAGTATTAAACAAAATTCAATTCAAATGATTTACCCTGAACTTTAATTGGATGACAATTAAAATGCAATTAATATTAACATGTTAAAAAATTCTTTTATAAGTAAGTTAATTAAGGGAGTTACTAAGTTGATCCAAAAATGTTCATAAAATTTAGGATACCTTAATTTATAAATATATACATGAATATCCATTTTTTTTTAATTATTCAATTTTAGAATCATAATAATCTTTATTAGGCTAAATAATTGCACTAACCTTGTCCCATCAAAACAGTTAATTATGTTAAGTATTTTATAATAGTACACAATTCATGTATTCAAAACCTGAACAAATAAATGTAAATGACTTCATAGATATCTAATTGATCGTATACATTGTTATATATATTGACAAACTCAAAATCGATTGTATTCAAACAACTATTTTGCTGTCTAGTCTTACACACAAATCACGTGTCATCAGTCCGACTATTTCCGGGAGTAGGTTGCCTAGCTAGAATTCTGTACATCATTATAACATTATGTCACATTGTCGATAGTAGAACGATTTTTGACATTATCTTTCTGTCTTTCGGGAATCACCATTGAACTTGTTTGTTATACTCAGATATCACCTATTTAAAATTAATTATTTTACTTCGTAATACCTATTTAACATATAAATATGACAATAAATAAATTCATAGCAATTTAGTAATCCGCGTTGGCACGAACATAACCTATTCATAATTATTGATTTAGTGGTTACGAAAAGATAACAATAAACCTTAAGTATCAATGAAGAAAGCTAACAAATACGCATCACTGATCTTATGCATTTCAACCCTTTGGGTTCATTTTGATAAGGTAAATGAAGTCCTTAATATTATACGGAATGAGATGTCATTTGAACACCACCGTATAACATATACATCAGACGTGAGGATTCATTACGGTCTCGACGCTGGAAAATAAGCGCTGGCCGGAATCGATAATCATCAGAAATAAGCTCGCCTGAACAACCCCTCGTAAGTCACTTTAATAAATATATGTAGTAGTACCCCTTCTTCTAACAGTACCACACCTGACCTAAATCTCGCCATATTAATTAATTGCGCACACCTCGAACAAGTAACATTGTAGGGAGAGTAAGTAATGATGAGTATCGTCCGTCCTTTACCACATTTTTTCACCGCCGACATTGCCATGGTGCATATTGAAGAACGAGAATCACTTTATGTCTGATAAAGAATGGGTAATGACGAAGCTGATAAATTATGATATCGCAAGGTAAATAATTGAATTCTATTTTCCGTCAGACGTTTAAATAGTTAGAAATAATAAAATTTAAAATGCAAAAAACCGAATTCATATACTTTATGTATACGTAGTTATATTACAATGCAACTTGTTTTACTGATTAAATTCCCATAATATAAGATAGTTCATATTTCAATATTGTTTAAAAACACATTAGTATAAGGGAATTTCTTAAAATATTAACTGACAAAAAAATTCGATAAAAATACCATTATATTGGTTCTCTTAATTTCTAATATTTCAATTTGTTTAATTTTCAACTAATAAAAACATTCAAATAAAAATATTAATTCAATAAACTATGATCTAACTTCCATAAAAATATATTATAATTTGTAATAGTTTTTAATTAAATACTTATAGTATTTTATTCATATAGAAAAGTCAACGTAAAAATAAATGTGTAATACAATAATTGTCGATAAAAAATTGATGACAAAACTTTTTTTATAGCCCTTTTTTTTTTATAATCACGTAGTTTTCTCATTTCAGTTTATACTTCATAGGTCAACTACATTGTAGGTACTTAAAAATGTTATACCATTTATTTAATTTATTACACAACTCTAATTTATAAACCTATAACAAAAGGGTATACAGACAAATATTTAGTAAAAATACAATTTTTAACTATAACATTTGAAATCAAAGTAAAAAAAAAAACGAAATAATTTAATACATTTTTACGCGATTTGACAACTGTAAAAATATAATAATGACAGTCACATCGATAAAGAATTAAGTTCAAAGGTTTCAATTTACTGTTTCTTAATAAACAGTAAATTGAAAATCTATGATATAATATCACATTATTATATTATAAAATTTTTAAAATCGTTTTAAACATTATGTCAACATTATTGCATCGTTCTATAAAGCTCCTGAAGCTATTTCGAAGAAGGAATTTTTCATTTAATACACCATCGTATTCTACTGTTTTGATGAATTTCGTTTGGAATCTTTAGACCGTTCTTAAAAGTAAGATGAATTTTCCTATGTTAGAAAAATATAATTCAGCTGTCTTAATAAAAAAAAAAAAAACACAAATTATTAATAATAAAAACCAATATTTGGAAGAATCCTCTCATGCACGATAATTTCAATTGAAAATGGGTAAAAAAATATCATATTTACTTATTTTTTTGCATTATGCCAGTAGATTTATATTTGCTATATTTATTTTTTTAAACAAAGTAATAATTCATTCCATTTAATAACATTTCCTGACATTATTCGGAAATAATTCTTTTTCTTATAGATTATCAATATTATAGTGATATTTTATTTGAAACAATGTAGACAATAATAACCATAATTTGAAAAATCTAACCATGAAAATTGATTTGCTGTCTTTTTTTATTTTAACAAAAAACTAGTATTATAAATTTTTATGTTACCTCTTGATAGTCTTTAAATGCATTAACATACATATTCAATAAAGATTGTACTTCAAAGAATTATATTAATTTAAATTTAGCGAAAATTTAGAACGTTTAACTTAACAAAAAATGTTTAAACAATTTCGCATTCAATAATGTTTAAAGTATATATTATGACAAACACTTTATTCGTAAAGGGTCATAGTTTTTTACTGCTCGAGGGAAAATGGAAATGATGTATCATCAAAATATATTTAATAAGAATATATTTATACGTGTCTTTTCTCAAGATAAAAGTATATTTTTTATAAGCTATGAATTTATAAAATATATATTCATAAACATCGTGTTACATTTAATTTCAACAGTGGAATAACATGCAATTTATATCATTTTTTGTCACTGCCTTGAAAATAATTGTTAAGCCCGAGAAAAAATTTAAAAAAACGCTAAACATTTTTTTATAATTATTGACTTCAAAAAAAAATTTAATTCATATTATAATGCAATCTGTTAAAATAAATAATAATAGTAATACGTGTCACATAAAATATTATTAAAAAAATTTTAAACATTTTGCTCTCGAACCAATTTTATTAACTAAAATACCAGTTGTACCTCTTTTAATAATTTTAGAATATGTTTCTTATAATATACTTTAATGTCTCTTGCATCCATTATATTTAACATCCCACGTATAAGAAAATGTGGTTCACCACTTTTATATATAATCTTCTGGTATTTGCTTCCATCAAAAAATCCCTGACTATGAATAATGAAATGCTTCTGAAGTCCTTCCTTGTAAAAATGTTTCTTTTATCATTTCTTTTTGAAATAGTGAAACGTCCTTTTCACTTAAGTATACTTATTTATACACACTATTATACCTACATCAAATTTTTATTTTTATATAAAAAACTTTCGAAGCAGTTTAAAGAGGAATATACTTTAGTAAAAAAGAAAACCAAATTGTTAACAAAGCGCTTAATTATTGATTTTATATCACATTTTATCGAAAGAACCTCAATAACAAAAGAAACTTTTAACTTTAAAAGTATACATTTAATATTTTTTAAAAATCACATTATATCATGATTTTCATGCAAATGAAATAACTAAAATTAATTTTACCTATTACGACGAACGAACATTATCAGATCGCATTTGCTCTTTTGTGTGAAAAAATTCTTGCGTACTTGTGTTTCCCATGTTATTTTTATAGACAATAATAGGGTAGCAATTTTGCATTTTATAATGAAAGAACAATGATTTTCAAAATGTACCTAAGTAGTACATACTTTTATTCTGAAATTTTAAAAATAATAAATAAATAAAGAATAAGAATATTACAAAATTAATAAAAATGATTCAACTTGTTCATTATTAAAAGATAAGCATTAATTTTTGTAATGTTGTGGTGTAAGTAATCTTATCCATCCTTTTACCAACCAAATGTGGAAGAAGAAGTTTGGATGACAAATGTTAACATTTACTGCATATTTAAGTAGGTATCAGTGTACATTATGAATGTAAAACTTTATTTATTTGTAGTGTCTTGTTTTGTGAAACTCGAGTTTTATTTACAACTGTCGTAAATTATTGCGCTATAACTATTTCTTATTTTAACATGTTTTTATTAAAATATTTACTTTTTAAAGTCTATGTAAAATAGTTTGCTTAAAGAACTCTATATTAACGTGCTTAAATATATTTCATTATTTTTATTACTCAGTAATAATGAAGTTTATATTAGTAACAGTATTTTCTAATGGCTATCGTAATTAATTAATTTACACTACTAGTTAATACATATACATTAGAATAGGATAATAATGTTATATGAACGTTATCGACGTTGTATAGAATATATAAAACGTTTATTGCTACATGTGAATTGTCAAATAACATTTTATGTAAATCATAATAACTACTTGACTACCAAATTGCAATTATGCTTACAGATAATATTCACCTGAATTGAATTTTCAAAAATTTAATTTTAAACGCGAATAAAGCAAACAACTAAATTGTACACATAATATTATGAATTTATGTTTTCATATGATAAAATTACAAATGTGAAAAATAATAGAAAAATCACAAAGTTATTTTTAGTCAAATTATTATGATTGATAAAAAAACATTAATGTATGATTTTTTTATAGAAAAAACAATGATAATTATATATATATTTTAAAATGAAAATGACTTACAAAAGAAATACGTTATATATAAATGAAAAATAGCTGAAAGAAGAGCTGACTCGGTGCGGTGAAGTAAAATGGAAACCAAGTGTAGCATAAAATTGCGGTCAGGCTATCGACAACAAAACGAAAGCGGTAAAGCGTATAAGCATCTTGTATCAACCACAAAATCGTATAGAAATCGTTTTTCAGATTAATTTTCCAAATGTAAAAATCACTCAAGTAGACCATATTAAGAAAAGTCTTTGAACGCGAAAACGCAAAAAATATACCTTTTGTAATAATTGTCTTATAAATCTCGTTAAAGACTTCAAAGTGAATCATTTCTTTTGAAAATATATGTTAATTATGCTTTTCTTTATTAGTATAATTTTTCTTTTTTTTTTCACCCTTGTCAAAATGAAATAGTTTATTGATATTAATGCTTGAAAGTTACATTTTCTACCCATGAAAATTTTTTTGTTTGAAGATTTTGATGCAAGTATTGATAAAAATAAAAATAAAAATTATAAGTATAAAATGAATTTAATTGACAATAACTTATCTTCATCATAATATTTTGAGATTTTTTTGGATTGGGTTGATTTTTTTTTATCAGATATCATCCATATTATACTTATTTAGTTGATATTTAATTGCTTTTTCCTAATAAATTATCAAAAGTACAAGTTGGAAAATTTGAATAATATTTATCAAACAACAATAATAATAATTAATAATACAGCTTAAATGTTATTTTTAGTTTTTCTGATACTATTTTTCAAGCTCTTTAAAGAGCTCTAAGAGATTCAAGGGATATCATACTGCCTTTAAGTTTGTCTCAAGTATACTCTGTCCATATTTTATAAACATTTTTATAATCAAAAAACTTAAATTTTAATTACATATAATCAAATTTATTTTTGTAAAGTTTTTTTCTAATTACTTGTTTTATTAATATTAATAATTAATAACTATGTAGGTAAATAATTCAAAATTATTATAATAGTAAATCTAATTTAATTTAATTTTTGCTAATGAAAGTCGGGCACAAAACTAATATCACTAAACATTTAATGAACTATATGTCTATGAATTTAAAAAGAAAAAAACGGTAGCACAGTGGGGTCGCGTCATAGTGGAGACATTGCATAGTTGGGTTCAGTCTAGATTTAATCTGACAGTGATTAAAATCACTATCATAAGAAACGCTTCGATGCAAATCTGTAGATAGTGTTTAATTTTAAAAAATTGTTGGATAATTGCAAAAGCAACATCAACTTCTATTAAAATAAAATACAAAACCCATAATTTTCATACAAAAATAGCATATTTTTGAATATGGTAGCCATTTGCGTATAGAAGATAGGTCGTCGGGACAAATTTTTTTTTTTCATTTTGTAGTACATAAAATAAGCTTTAATTTTATATATGTTTAAAGGACGCAGTATTTCCGGAACATTTTCAAAAATTAAGTTGAAAAAGTTAGTTTTTGTAAAAAAGTTGCTATTTTAAATCTCCCCCAATGAGCAGGTTAAGTGTTAGATTTTCAAAAAAATGATATCAAATGAAAGGTAAATATCTAAGGTTTTAGTATAAAAAAAAATTATGTTGATTTGTTGATTTTTCAAAAAGTTATGGAAGTTTTAAGAAAAAAAAGTGAAAAAATTTCGAAAATTAGCGATTTTTAAATTTGTAATTTTTTTGGATATTTCCCCCATTTGCGGGGAACGAGGGAATTTTTTTCAATTTTTAAGGGTAATGTCTTCAACTAGATACGATTTGTGATCTTTTGACGTATTTTTGAAAGAAATCGGTCCTATGAGAGCTGAGAAAAAGTGGCAACAGACAAAAAAAAAAAAAAAAACACATCATAGTAAAATTAATACCTTCTCCGCTTCGCATCGAAGCTAAAAATAAATATATAAAGTTAAAATGTAATTTTTATTTTATTTTAAAGTAAAATTTTTACTTATAATACAAATTATAGGATGCATTTTTTTGTGAGCAACAAAAATAAAAAGATAAATTAAGACTTAGTACTAAATCAGCTTTGAGAAATTCGAAAATAATTTACTTTTATTATGTTCTCTCGTCCGTTAATTGTACCTTTTTGTCATAAAAATTTAATATTGCATTCAACTATTTTAAAAACTTACATTTATTACATACTGCAAATATCTGTTAATTTGTTTTATTTTTTTGCATCAAAAAGTGCTGACTAATTAGAAATATGAACATGCCTATTATATGTTTTATTCAACATATCATCAATAAATGGTATTATTTGATTTAAAACAATAGTAAAAAATATTTAAAAAAGGATAATTAGACGTAATAGTCTTCCAAGTTTCGTGGTCCTAATAAAGTCCAATAAAAATCTTAACTAGTATATTTAATTTATAGACTTACTAACTTTATATGTAAGTTTTGCAAATATAAAAAATGTGGTGAAAAATTTGGCGCCACGTATTTATTTTTGTCTAACTGACGACAACAATTGCATTATATAAAAACATGTTTATAAAACCAAGTAAAAAGTATTCTATAGTCCGTGAATCCTTTTTTTTATTACAATAATAATAACAGAATATTTTATTTTTAGATTTTGGTTGAGCAATAAAGGAGTAACATTTTCAAAGGCTCACTAGAGTTTAAGTCCAATACGGATGGGTTGGTGTATAATAATATTGAAAAAATATTGTTTCTACAACAACGACTTTTAGTTTCATAAGTCATAATATTTAATAAAATTAACTGGACCGAAATTATTTTAAGAACATAATAGCCGCTGCTAGTAATCCGATAGGTGTAGTAAATGTTACAATGGAACATTTATTTAGTAATTAGAGTTCGTTGAATACATATTGTCCGACTATACCAAAATCCTTAGACGTGTATAAGAGGGGAAAAAGGATACTATAACATGGATTTAATAGAAACATTTAATGTACATAGTTCTCAAATAAGTTAAATTAATTTTCGAAGTGTATAAGAGAACTTACAGAAGTTATTATCATTTAACAGCATAATCATATCAGTTTAATCTTAACGAAGAACACATGAATTTAAAAATATTTTGAAAATATTGCATGTGTATAGTATGCTTTTTCACTAAACATATGATTAAAATATTTAATATAAATTAAATAAAATCGACGTGATGAACTAAATGAAATTTGAACCAAAGTAAACCCAAACGCAGATACAGGGGGAATGTTAGGAGGCATCCCCTTCATAGATCCGCGTCTAAGTAAACCTAAAATAACTCTCTGGTTTCAATATCAAACCTATATAGGAAAATTTTTGAACCAAACTCTAAAATAAGATTTTAGTTCAAAATTAATTATAATCTAAAAAATATTAATCAAATAAAATACAATCTTATCTTCATTCTATTAGGACTTTATATCACACCAATAACATGAATAATAATAATAATAATAATAATAATTAAAATTATATTACCAAGTCAAATTAAAATACTCCATAAGTTGAAATAAAAAATAAAGTAATGATTCAAGTTTTCTATCAACTTCATATTATTAAATTTTTTACAGACACAACATTAAATGGCAAATTATGTGTACCTAAAGGTTTAATGTATTGCTCTTTTTATTAAATTTTAAATGGGGGTTATTTTCCCCATTAGGGTTACTTTATTAAAAAGTTGCACTAGACTGTTATGTATTTTATTAATTTAAAATGTATACTATTCAGAGTCTACCTTAATGTTAATAGACGATCTTTTTTATAATTGAAAAATCATGATGGCAATACAATTTGTTTTCTACGTTTAAAAATAAATTAAAAAACTGACACCTACAATTTTTATTTATAAGAAGTTATAAATTTTATAATTATCAAGTTTAATTATTTCCTACTAATTATCAATAGATTACAAATAAAAAATGATATCGTGTTATAAAAATGTTACAGGTAGTATATTTTATTGAAGCGTAAAAATCATAATTTAAAAACATTTTTGAACGACATAAAAAAATCTACATGTTTGATAAATATTAGAGCATTTTTAAGTTATTATGGTTTTATTCTCTATTACTGATGCAATGCCCGGAAAAATACTACAAAAATCCAAAAGTATAATAAACATGATATTCTTTTTGATAAGACCCATTTCATAAAACTTCAATTATATTTGTGTGTTGTTGATGTCCCTTTAAACTGTTTTAATTTTTTTTTGCACAATTATAACGTATTTATACCACGCTCTTTTTATTTTTATTTGCAACTCTTTTCGATTTCTTAACGAAACTAACCAATTTTATGATGTACACTATCACATTTCTAATAAAATGTCAAAATCATATAACAAATTTGTACATCTATTCATTTTTTACATAAAATATCACGTTGTAATTGTGACAATAATATTAATGATTACTGCTAGATGAACATGTAAAATAAGCTAAAACGCAATCGTTATAAAAAATATTATAAATGTGTTTAATTCAAAGTTTCATCCCTCACAAGACATTTTCAGGTACATTATTTTAATTATTATAACTCTCAAAATACGAGTAAAATTAAATGAACACTGAAGTAACAGCAAAAAACTTTTATCATTTTAATTTACCTAATGAAAATTACCATTTATGTACGCAAACACTAATAAAAGTTTTTTGAACTGCAACTTTTCATGGTGTACTGTGTGATACAGATAGTATTATAAATTGTACAAGTATAATTTTGTGCAAACCACATGAACTTATAAATTACGTTTTCAGTCTATAATGATACATTTTATACGACACAAAAATAGAAAATTCTCTGTTTAATTTTTGAATTCATTTATATAAAGATGTATAATATATATATATATAAACTGTATAATAAATATGGATTTTTGTCTCTTCAAGTTCCTTTCATATAAAATAATTAGATTAATTCCCAAAAGGCCTTCAATGAAAAGTTGATATGAACTCATTCATTTCTATAAAAAGGCTTTGAGATATTTATCGGATAGAGATTGCAAACAAATCTTGGATATGTGACAATAATATTATCAGTCATAAAAAAACTGTAGTGTCGGATAAATTTTTTTACGTTTATTACTCTATAGCTATATAGTTGAGATAAGAAATCTGTAAACACATATTTTGTAAGAGTACAAGTAACGCTGTTCCAACATCATTAAGCTTTGTGTTTTGTTTGAGAGAGGACTTGGTGATGAGAACGATGACGACGACATGAATATTGTGAATGAATAGTCCCCCGGGAAATCACGACCCTTCAACAGTCCACACAGTTGTCAAGCCCTTCCTTTTCATTCTATCCAGTATTCGTATAACAAGGACGAATGTCCATGATAACAACAAAAAAAAGTTAATACACTTACAAGTTTTAAATACTTTCAATGAAAATGTGTACTTCAGATACCAAGAGATATTTCATCAGGAAAAAAAATCTATCCACCTAGAAAATAATTATTTAATTGACAAATAAATTTATTAAAGGAAAATTTGAATTTTAAACTTCACCTATTAGGGACNGAAAATTTGAATTTTAAACTTCACCTATTAGGGACTCAATAATTTACATTTATAAAATTCTATATATATATATGATGTGTTATTATAAAAAATGATACGGTCCCTCGTCGTGACACACTGTGCCCCGCGCCACCTTTATCAGCCGTCTGATAGTTTGTAATTTGGTGATTTGACTGACTTACACCGCGTTGACGGTGACGATACAGCAAGTGCCGCACGGCCGACGGTGACCTGCCGCAAATGATACGTACAGTCTTCTTCCCGTCGTCAAAATGATGACGTCGAGGTTGTGTGCCCACAGGTTCCACTTAACCGCACACCGTCGCCATCATCGCTGCTAACTTTTTAACGTACGAGGACCATGCCGAAAGTGCCGCGATATTATGCGAATATTCTAATTAATCGTGTTCGTCTTTTTGGCTCTTTTTAAAACTATCTGTTGTTACTTGTGAATAATAGACGGCCCACGGATGTCTAACATCAAAACCAGTGTCGACTAAATTATTAAGACGTAAGTCGTGTCACAAATAGTTAATGAGACATAAAAATATATAAAGAATAAATAATATTTAAATATATTGCTGTTATTCTTTTTTGAATCAATGTTCCATTCGTGAATTAATATCAAAAATTAATAAGTTTTTAAAAGACAAATATTAAGAGCTTTATCCAAAACATAAACTTCAAAGACATACATCAATAATTATACGACTATTTATTATAAACTATTTATTTTTTAAATTTGATACCGATTTCTACTAAAAGAAATATTATTAGTAATTTAATTATTACTTTTTATTACTTTTAACCTCTGAAAAAGCTATGCTTGTGTTAGAGACAATCGGACTACCTATNCTGAAAAAGCTATGCTTGTGTTAGAGACAATCGGACTACCTATATGACTCATTACATAAAGATAATATTGACAAAATAGTTTATTGTGTTACACAGTTATTATTATTTTTTTCTACATACTGATAACAGTATGTGTAACATTATATTAACTATATAGAACATAATATTAAGTTTTAAATATTTTAGATTATGTTAATTTAATATATTTAAAATAACAAAATATTTTTAAAGTATACGAAACATTTTTATACTTGTAAGGATATTGGAAAAAAAACGTCTTAACTAATATATAATAAAAGTTAAACAACTTTTTTTTTTAATTTTTGATTATGACAGGAACCAAAATAAAAATTCAAGTTTTTCATCTTCTATTTACAGTATTAATTTCACACTTAATAATTCCCGTATGAAATATCACACAGAAAATTTAAATGTAAACACTATTACGTATTATTAAACAATTTTAAATAGCAAAAGTTAACACTTTTTTAAAGTTCTATTCTATTAAATTTTTTTTTTGTCCAGCTTTTAGGCTCATTAAAGGCTATAACGACCACCCAAAGGGGAGATTTTCTTAATCATGAACTGATCTTTTGCTCGACAAATGATGCTGCCTGTAACCGAGTTTCGAACCCGAGGCAGTACGTTCAAACACTACCAAATCGGCCACACATATGTTTTGTGTTATTTTTCGTAATTACAAAAAATATTTTAAAAATTAATTTTTTTATTAAAATTCTTTTTAAGATTCGAAGATAGCCATTTTATAGATAAGTTTAAAATAAAAATGTTGGTACCAAAAACTCTTATTATAATTTAATAGTTACGTTTGTACAGTATTTTAAAGTTTGTTAAATTTTGATTTTTTTTTTTACAATTTTCCTATGGTATCAAATGTTAGTCCATATTATGTTTTGTACGGAAGTAAACACTGATTACGTTATTGACATATAGTAACAGTACGCGATTTCTTTTCAATGAAAATTATTTATATTTGAATAAGCATTCGTAATTGACATGAATAAACAAACAGTAGTATAATTAAGATTATTCGAAAAATTGTAAAAACATTGTCTGACACATTTGAATTTTTAATTAAATAAGTTAATTGTAGTGTAAAATATTAATAACAAAAATTATACAACTACACATTAAAAGTACTTTTTGTAAATATAATTATAATTAATTAATATGACAATTAAACATTATTCGATTAAACTAACAAAACAATCGATCACTCAACGCTCCGGACCAGCACGGCGGAGAGTCAAGCACACACTGATTTTATTTATCGCCTTCATGACAATTACAGAATACTACGTAATAAGTCTTAAATTTATACGTGGATAATAGTGAATAAGTGCATTTATTATCAAATATCCTAACAAGGAATATCCTATAATAATATGATTACAATGATATAATCACACAAATTAATAACTGTTATCACTTTTAACTTGGCTAACCACGAAACACCCGTTGTGGACATACGATAATGTCTATAACTATTGTAATAAAAATTAGAGATAATCATTTCTGTAAATAGTGCGTTAAACGTTATTATTATCCATGGAAAAGAAATCGCGTACTGTTACCAGTAAATAACGTAATAAGTGTTTACTTCCGTAGTTAACATAATATGGACTAACATTTGATACTATAGGAAAATTGCAAAAAAAAAAATTCAGCGCAGTGGTAATGTGGCATAGTTGGATCAAATATAATGATATCTGACAGTGATTAAAATAACTATCATAAAAAACGCTTCGATGCAAATCTGTAGATACTGTTTAATTTTAAAAAATTGATGGATTATTCCAAAACTTACATGATCTCCTATTTCCCTATTTATATCCTGATTACAAGTTTTATGATTTATAAATGTAATATATAAATAAATATATATATATATACAGGGTGGCCCACCACTCACTGACAACTTAAATAACTTTTGATCCAGTTAATATTTAAGGTTGATTTTTTTTTTAAATAATATTTATACGTTAGGTCTATAGCTATATCTCAATAATTAATTTTTTTACATTTTATTAAAAATATTAATTATTTTAAAATTTTAAATAAAATGTAAAAAAAAAATCTAAGATAGCTATTTTGTAGAGTAGAATTTAAGAAAAATTTTAGTAAAAAAATATCTTATTAATATTCAGTAGTAAATATTCTGTAGCGTTTTGAAGTTTGTAAAAATTTGAATTTTCATGTACTATTTTACGGTTATAAACATTGAAATACGTATTGAGAAAAGGACAGAAGAAAACGATATCTTTTCAATATACTTTTGAATGAGAGTGATAAGTAATAATTGCCTTATCTAATTTCTTATCATAGTATTAATGCCATGTTTGTAATGTATACACACTATCATCATATGTATACACAGTAATCATGAAAAGATATCGTTTTCTTAAAAAAAATATAAAATATAATTATTTATTTGTTTATCCATAAATATATTATTTTCGAATTATAATGATAAAAAATGGTTAAACTATTAAAAACAATAAATAGAATATGTGTCATTATTAAAAAAATATATTCTAAATAGTTATGAAATTTAAAAATCTCTAATTAATATCAATAACTGGTTTTCAATACATCTCAATAAACCATAAAAGTATTACTTTCTTTTAAACGAAAGATTAATGAAGTCATTTTGATTCAAAGCTCAACAGAATTAATTAAGAAAAAATTTAATTTCTTAAAAATAATCCAATTTTACTAATTAATAATCTCAAAGCAAGAGGTCGTGGATAAAATTTAATTAAAATTGAAATTTTTTAGAGATTCTTCCATTTACAAGGAACAAGGAAATTTTTTTAAAGCGATATCTTGGATATGTTATCATTTGACATATCGTTGAAAAAAGTCGGTTTAATGAGAGTTGAAAACCAGTGTCCACTCTAACTATTTAATTGCTCGTTACTCAAAAAATTCATAAGACAACTGCAATGCTTATGTATTTATTGACCCATTTAAATTTTTTTCAGTAAAATGTTAAAAAATATCTATTTTGAAGTTTGAAAAAATTTAGAATACAAAACATCGTATTTTAACTTTTTTTTTTTTTATAAAAAGATAAATAATAAAATTATCATATTAACATAGCCTAATAATGTCAATATCGTTAATAAAAAAAAATTACAACAAAATGATTATTAGATCAAAATATATACATATAATGTAGGTATGTTCAATGTTTTAATGTAAGTAAGAATATATGAGAGATGAATGAGTAGAATTATAAAAAAAAATTTATTAAGAAATATTAATTATTGTTTTTATGAGTACTACGAATTTATTTGAATTCCTTAGTGAGTTTTATATTTATCATCCAAAATATTGTGTTATGCATATGAATAAATCGTTCTCTAAACAATACTTATTTATGTAAGATGATGTCAAGAGGTTTTCTATTTTTGGTCATAAAAAGTATCGTTTATAACAAACTCATTTATACTTTATAATAAAGGAGTTCGTTTCCCTATAAAATTTGCCAAGCTTATCTGACACTTAGAATTTTTCGCAAAAAATATTAACATAACAGAGGGATCTATTTATTATACACAACTTAATTGTTCGTAATATAGTAAAAATGTTTACTTAGTTTTAGGAAGCACTTCTGCTTTCACAAGAATTATAATTTTTACATAATTAAACGTATTATGTATTATTATGTATTATTTTTATTAAAACATTTTATTTCAAGATTTAGTAATAAAATAAAAGTTATTTATTAGTTAAAGCTAATTTTATTTTTAAATATTAATTAAAAATAATGAAATTAACTATATTTATGTAATAAAAATTGATCACTTGTGGCTAATTAATTAAGTAAAATTAAAACTATATTAAAAATATTATTAATTTAAAAACTAAAAAATATTAATAATATTAAACTCAAAAGTCACAAAAAATTACTGAAAAGTCGGGGATACGTATTCCGGAAACAATGTTACCATTATCAACGTTAAACACATACTGACACCTTGACTAGAAAAAACTCCTAGTGACCTTATCACCTAGTGACGTTATCACTAAGTAATATTATCACATATTTCCAGTTTACACAAGTTTACTAATGAATTTTTCAGATCCCATTAATTAAATCGTTTTTATTTTTAAATATTTCTATTGCCTCCCTAATATTAAGCTCTTTTAATTATTTATGTTTTTAATTAGTTTTAGATTTTAATGGAGTGATTATGTGTCAATAAATGTTCAGACACTGGAGATTTCTCAACATCTTGATTTTTAATATTTCTTAAGTGCTCCTTAAACCTGACCACTATATTTCTTTTTGTTTACTTAATTAACTATAATTGCCAATAAACAAATTTTACAATATAAAACATAGTTATGTATTTAATCGTCTATGATTAGCTAAATATTTATAATATTAATATGTTATCATCATCAATGCTAAATACATACTGATATCCCTCCAAAAAAATATACGTATGTATGCTTAATGACGTCATCTGATCGATTTTGTCGCCATTTTACACAATTTTTAATAATGAATATTGCAGCGAGACTTATTCATAATTAATTAAAATATTTGGTTTTTACATCATTTTTTTTAAGTATACTTGGGTTTAATATAAGTGAAAAAATTTAAGATAATTAATTAATTAAGTATTTTTTTTATATATAATTTCAACTAGTCTTAAACAACTTCGTTTAAGTATTTTTTGAATTGTAGTTAATGAAATAGAATAAAATATAGTAGAAATGTCGTATATAACAATTTACTTACCTCATCTACCTCCTAATGCTCTTATTCATGTTTGATATTACAATAACTAGTCTACCACAAAATTTTCCAACAATATTTTGACCTATTGAAAAAAATAAAAGGTATTGATTTACAAGGTAAGATAACATTATAATGGTATATTAAAAAATAAGAACACTAGTTAAAAAGAAAGCAACATAATTTAGTATTTCATTTCGTTAATAATTTCTCTATTGATAAATTTACGTTTTTTACAAATATAACTCTTTTAAAAGTGTACTTTAATATATTAATATTATGCTAGCACTTTTAATGTCGACGTTAAAAAGAGACAAAGGCGCATATTTAGTCAAAATATTGGGTGTGCAAAAACTGTTATAAGTTACTAATAATAGTTCAATAAACTTTAACACTCACCATGAATAAAGTGTAAAATCACAAAAAAAAATTGGTGATGCGTCATTATCTATGCGTATATGAATGCAGACCAGAAGTACTTTATATAGTAAAAGATACAATTAAACATATTTTATAAATTAGGAATGCATATAATTATTTTCACGCCAAATAAACTACACTTATACTTAGGTATAGGTTAGAATACATTGCTATGTATTCTAAAGTGATTTATTGAATACTAAAATAGTACAATAAACAAAACTCTTGGCTTGAAAAACATTTTAATTTTAATTTACCCTATGTACAGTATATATTATATACTTGTGCAATTAAATTTTATGTTACACTGAAACCTGCAATGGACTAAGACAAAAGTGTTTTTAAATCATTAAAAAAAAATTAATTGATATTATTATTGTTACGCAAATTTCTTTTATTATAAGGTCAGTTACTCCTTTTACTATAATTTATATCTCATAGTTAATACTAAGTGTAAATCAATGATAAAAGAACATCAATCAGTATTATTCTTTAAATGTACATATTTAAATATACATTTTGCAGTGTACTTTACATTTTTAGTACTAGTGTTTAAATTTCTTAAATACTAATTGTTTACCGTAAAAAAATGATTCAGTTCTATGTAAAGACGTAAAAAAAATAAAATATAATACAAGCATAATATAATTAAAGTTAAAATTTGTGAGAATTACTATTTCTAAATATATACATATTTTTATTAAAGATACGTTTTTAAATTATGTACTTTATGGTAAAATACGCTAGTGTATTTTTATGTATGTACATGAAAATTCTCAACTCTTTCTAGTCTGATTCTCATAATTAATACTTTAAAATAACCCAATTTTAATCTAGTCGATCTTATCAGCAAAGAAAATTTTAGCTTTGATATGAAATCGGATGTAAAAAAAATATTATTAATAGTGATGTTATTTACTATCAGATATTATTTACACTTGTTTTAACTATGACTATGTTACGTTTTTATTTAAATTACCTTACCTTTATTATTATTTATTTATATAAATTTACATACTTAAAATCCAAATACTAATAATAATGAACTTTTATTTTTATTCAACTTGTAATTTTATTTTTATATAATGAACATTAAATAATAATTAACTTAATGTAGAATAACAAATACTAAAATATTAATAAAGTAAAAAAATAGTGTATCTTTCTAATGGAAATTTCTTGTATAAAACCAAAATTAGGATTATGATATGATATTGATGTTTAAAATCTATACAATAAAAACAAATATTTATTGATTCCAAAAGTCCTCAAAACAAATAATAATTTAAAATCTAAAATTAAAATAAACCAATGTGTGATATTTTATTTTTTTAAGATGACCCATAAATTGGTCATCTATTTTTATTTTTTCACTCAATAACAATAATGCAAATAAAATTATCACTCTTTGTCCTTTTTTAAAAGTAATTAAATAATATATAAAATGAATTTATTTAAAAAAATTAAACATAAAAATATTAGACTCATATACTTTTAAACTGTTATATTTTTATCTTAAAAAAAAATAAAAAATGAAAAAATATTTAAAAATTCTCAATGCAATTTAATAATTTTGAAAGAAAATTAATTTTGATCAGTTTTATTTAAAAGTCAGCTTATTTCTAACATTTCGAATATTTCATCAACTTAATAATATCAACTTCAATTACCAACATGCACTTTTATATTTCACAATATATTGGATGAAAATGTCACGTTTGAGATCTATTTTTTTTTTTGCAATAAAAAAAAATAACTTTCCCAAAACAAATATTGACGTTTTGTGCGTGAATAACTTTGGTTACCGGTTGAAAAAATATCATCAGTCATATCAAATCGACATATTTTTCAACTACTTTTTTATTTGATTTTATTTTTACACAATTTTATTACAAATAGTGATTTAATATCTTTATTGCAAATTTATAACACAAAATCAACCAAAAAATATAGACCTAAAGAAAGTAATTATTTTCATGTTTAGAGCAATATATTTTGGTAAAAAATTCGGTAGTGAAATTGTATAGAACAAACAGCTTAATAAACTTAAATATTTTACTAAACAATCTAACTACTTTGGTGACTCAATGATAAATTTTTAATATTGGACAAATACAGTATATTAAGAACACTTATAATAATTCATAATAATGATATTTAATGAATTTTATAAACATAATTTTCGTTATACTTTCAAACTACCGACTGAAATTCTTGCTGTTAAGGGTAACAACAATGTTGCTGTATACAATAGAAATTATGAAAATTTTAAACCGGCGCTATGTATAGGCATATTTGCTACATCAGTGTATATCCCAAATACGTTTGCCTACACATGCATCGATAAAAAATTATCCAACTAATGAATATTGAAAATTAGAAATATTTATGTAAATTATAGAACATAAAATTAATCATTAAAATTTTAGAAATAAATGTTTCTAATTTTATAGTTATTCTCAGTTACAAAACTTGCTATATTTATATTAAATATAGCAAGTTTATTTATTATTAAGTAATTTTATTAAAATATAATTGCTTATACTAAATAAGGTCGAAATTTCAAATTAAGTTTTTCTTGACATTTTTTGCAGTAATGACAAGCTTTATTCCATCATCCATAACAACAGACATCACTGGCCCATCATTTTTACTAGAACCTCCAGGGAAGTTTGAATTTTCCAACACAACTGGCGCGTGGATTGACTGCACTGCGGCAGGACATCCAGCTCCACACGTCCGATGGTTAACAGCGGATGGGAACCCGTTGACAGATATTCCAAGTTTAAGACAAGACTTATCAAACGGCACACTTGCTTTATTGCCGTTTTCACCTGCAATGTACAGACAAGACGTTCATAACACCGTATACCGTTGTTTAGCAACAAATGAAGTCGGTGCTATTGTCAGTAGAGATATTCACGTTAGAGCGGGTAAATAAATGTAGAATTTTAAAGTATTAAAATTTAGAAATTTATGCATATTACATATATTAATAATAAGTTATTTTATTTTAATTTCTGACTATATATTTCGAAGAGCTTAAATTATCATTTTGAAAAATACATAGGCCTTTTTGCAAATGAATACGTAATGATTTTTAATTTTATAATCAAGTTATTAACAGTTTTGAAAATAAAAGGGATATTTTTAGATGGATTTCATCAAATAATAAATACATAGATATAAATATCGTCACTATTGTGTTTTTATGCTTATCTTTAAGTTGAAACTATGAATTATAGTGAATGTAACCATAATTTTTTTTCAAGAGAGATTTTTTTTTTTGAAAAATTACCTAAGATAACCTTGATAAACCAAAAAAATATAGGTCAAAAATGTATAATTCAAATTACTTCCATTTTGAAAGTTGAATATTCTCTAATTACATCATTGGTTGCACATTGACTAAGAAAACTTTAATAATTAAATTAACCAAATTACACTTGTATAATACACCAAAGCTACAACATCAATAATATAAACTAGAATAGAACTAATAAAAAATATATAATTAAGTTTAATCTCTTCTAAACTACAATTGTATCTTAATTTTAACTGAATGTAGTTTTTTATGCAAAGTTAATAAATAGAAAATTAAACTTAAATTTTTAAATTAAATAAATTCATATGGCTTAATTTTATTTGACTCGTTTATTACATGTGGAACAAACTAGTTCTACTGACAGTAGCTGTTGGACTTTATTTTAGAAAAAAATATTTCATGAGAAAAAATTTTAGTATTTTGTGATAGTAAGCAACATTATTACCGAGGAAATAATTTAAAAGTACTAAGGTGCTATTATGTGTTATTTCTAAAAGAAAATTAATTTGATTTAAATTAATTAATTGACATAAAATAATCTGTAAATTTTATAATTTTCGTTAACGAAAACATTTTAAATTATTTTTTGTATAATGATTGTCTTTTTTTATCAATTAGATAAATTAATACATATTTTATATTTTTTTCTTTGTAGGTTTATGACCCTATCATGTAAAAAATCAGTGATAAAATGGTGTAGTTTCAATATTTCAAGACATTTGGATTATATTTCAAATAATAATCTTATAAATTACATAATACAATGATAAAATTTATTATGAACTGTGCAGACTGAGGTTTTGTCTAATTCTCAGATTGAATTTCTTTGGTATTTCTCAAATTGAATATAATACTTTACTTTATTTAATATACAAATACGACAAACGTACCTATTTATAAATTAAATTAAAAATTAATTAATTAATTTTGAGTTTATTTTCAATAGCCTTTAATTTTCTATATATTAATACGTGCCGATGAGTGCAATATTTTTCTTCGGCTTTTATTCAACGTTTGATTGGAATTAAATAACACTCTCAGCGCATTATTTTATTAATTAGATATTTGATTTAGTTGCCTACATATCATTGTTTACTCAAGTAATAATGTAGTACACAATACAAATGAAACAAATTAAAAAACTTATATTAAGCATAACTATCTAATACTTAACCATATTAATTAAACTGAAATAAAAAAATACTATTTTTTTTTTATAGTTGTTGCTCAAGATTATAATTTAGAAGTACGGGTAGTAAATGGTGGATCAGCCAAAGGATGTACAGCAGTTTTGGAATGTATAGCTCCAACGTTCATGAAAGACTTGGTCAAAGTCGTGTCGTGGTTACAAGAACCTGGCTTTTACATTTATCCGTCGTTACAAGGAGGTTAAAAGAATCTCAATCGAAATAATTAATAATTATATGAAAACATACATTGCACTTACTTAATAAGCTTTACTTGTGTCATAAAAATGTCTAATATTTCTAATGCTCTACTAGAAGTTTAAAACCACACAGGTTTATTAAACGAGATGAGAGTCTAACAATTATAAACAAGTGATAGCAAATAAACGTAAATGTTTAAAAATTCCATCCAATAAACAATAGATTGCAAAAAATATTAAATCATATTAAATATGTATATATATACGATGTCCCGCGATGTTTTGACTAATTCACATAAAAAAGTACACGAGTGTACACCAACCAATCTCGTGGGACATTCTGTGTATGTATATATTTTTGTTCAATAATGATGTACTCATCTAATTCATGTCAAGTTTAAAACTTCTAAAAATTAAAAAATTAAATGATTATAAGGAAAAAATTATTTTTATACTTTTTTATAGATGGAAAATACCACGCAATGCACACAGGGGAACTTCTTGTGCACAATTTGGAATTTAGTGATCAATTTTCATCGTATACATGTCAAATGGTACACATGCTTACGAGGAAATTAACTACTAGTACACCAGCTAACATAGCCGTACATGGTGAGTATTTAGTAAAAGAGTCAACGCAAATGGAATATGTCATGGTCTGGTAAGTAATTCTTACGGGGGTAGTAAATTAAGGATGAAAAAAAGGATATAAACTTGATGAGAATCCATCTGACGGCTAAACGTAAACCTTCGGTTACTGTAATTATTATTACTACGTGACCCGAAAACCAAAATAATAACATTGTAACCCTTTCCTGAAAATTTGTGAAACCCGTCACTAGTAACCATGGAGATCTCTAGATTATACGGTTGGATAGGCACACAAAAGCGCTAGGCGTCCCGACACCGACTAACGTCACCACCTCTGTGGTTGATAATGATAAAAATGAATTTTTAGATACGTCTTACTTCTAAAAAATCTCAATCGTATTAACACGACTTTTTTATGCCAACCAAGTATTTGCAAAATCTTCAAAGTACTAACGTATTATTTTAATTTACAGAAGCTGCTGGTAACGAAATAGTTGAGATAGTATCACCCAAAAATTCTATTAGGGTAGCTCAAGGCGAAGAAGCTGTGCTGACTTGTATCACCATCGGCTGCCCTCATCCTCACTTTAAATGGTATCGAATATCAGATACATTAGAACCAGAACTTTTAGAAACCGGTTTGGGCCTTAGAGTACTCGGCCAAGTACTAGCGATTGAAGCGGTTAGGTCAGAAGATGCAGGAAATTATCGCTGTGTGGCTTCAAACGAAGCTGGGGAAACTAAAGCAGATACAGGATTGGACGTAAAAGTACCTCTTAGGACTCAAGTGAGTAACTTGATGCTACCGTGGTTAAATTAAATAAGTTATTAAAACTATAAATAAGTTAAATTATTACTATTTTGGTTAATAATACTAATATTTTCAATCATATAAAATTATTTACTTGTTATTAAAAAGAAAAAGTTGTTTAAATAGTTGATGTAGTTAATTCGTTGCGTTTAAACGCATACGTACACAAATATACTTTTATATAGGACTATACATTTATATAAATTTACATTATGTTAAATATTTTAATAATATCACGTCCTTAACATAATAATAAAATAATTAAATGCAAATAAATCTCAAGTTATCCAAAAAATGAGTCCATAAACTTATTAACTATTACTTCTAAATGACGTTACATATTATTCAATATTGATATTTCAACCATCTAATTCATAGTGAGTGATCTAACCAGAATTTTTTAAATGGAGAAGAGTCTATTAAAAAAAAAAATAGTGACTTTTTTTTAATATTTTTTACATAAAATTTAGATTTATTTAGATATTATAGGAGAGCTTAACTATTATACATTCTGGATACGTCACTATTCATAGTTATACTAACAATCATAACTTTTATAGTTAAAATCAGCATTTGAACACTATTAGAAGAATGATATTGATACGACTACTAAACCATCAAGGGTGTATTTCTAGGTTATAAGGCATAAACTTCTTCCCAAACTTATGAGGCTTCTAAATATTTGACCAAAAATGTAACTTTTAGAAGAATTTACAAAAAGTTGTAAAATTATTGAAAATTTTCTGATTCTCTCGAAAATATTTCTTATTACGTGCCAATAAACCAATTTTTTTTCTAAAAGTGTAATTTCAATTGTATTTTTAGTAAAAATTAGGTACTTCCTAGTATAATTTGATTTAAAATAAAAGCTGTGGATTTTACAATATTTAAATAATCAAAACTAATGATAATTGAATAGCTACGAAATTTTTTTAAATAAAAGATTTAAATATCAAAGTAAAATAAAAATGTCACCTAGTTATGAGTTACTTAATTGCAAATATTTATACAATTATTCAGAAGAAAATCCCTTAAAAAAAAAATAATAATACTTAAATTTTGGTTCGATGTTAAAGAGTAATAAAATCCTAGTTACACAACTGGTTACAATTAAGTAAAGGAAATAATCATTTGAATCAACGATTCGATTGATCTCAATTACTGAAGTTATTTTATTCATTTATGCAGACAAAATAAGGAATTTATCCATTGATCGTGACGATGATTTAAGGGAAAAGAATGAAGAGTGTACAAAAGCAATTTAGAGGGGTACGAGGTGTCAGCAAATATAAACAAGACCAACAATATTAGGTCCCTTTTACGGTCATTTAACTTCCGGCCGGTAAGTGGGGAATGTGTTAAACTGACATCCGAAGTTAATTACGTTTGAAATTCGGACGATCCTTTAGGTCGAAACAAGGAGATCGGCCGCTCATGGTCACGCCACTAGGTAACCATAGTTACTAGCTTTTTGTATTTCAGTTATTCGAATGGAAATATTATCCACAAGCGAGTGTGGCAATAATTCCGAATCTGTTAGAATACATTAAACGCCTGTATACGGTCATTGCGGCATTATATAGTGATAATAATAGAAGTGAATGGTTCAAAGGATTTACCGAGTAATACAGTTGAATGCTTCACCTTCGCTGTTCTCAATGTTCAGCAGTATTAAAATTTTACTATACTTCATCCCTTTCAAGTTATCTTTATAGGACATTTGAGAGAATGAGTAATAACTAGAGCACTTCAGTGGTCACCTTTGAACTCATTTGCTTGTTTATATTTATCTTTACCTCACTGTAATTCGCTGTAATTTAAATACTGAACTTTATTATTATTACGTGTATTATTATATTTAAAGAAATAATAATAATAAACAATACCATTTACTTATAAAACTTAATTATTACAATTAACTATAGAATTGTCGTTTCTTCTATAAAATACCTCTGTCTCTATAATTTGAAGTTAGGACAAATTTTAATGTAGCCTTCTTTTTAATTTAAAAATAAATATAAAATACTTTCCTTAGAAGAGGTTAGATTTTCACATAAAATACCATTACAATAAATTGTTAATTATTATAATAATCCTACTACATAATGATGGCAAAAAATGTTATAGGATTATTTTTGAAAAGTATTTGATAATATATTCTTTATTATTAATTTCTGAGTTACTATTAAATCATTTAAAATATTCTTAAACATTATATCTATTGAAATTATATTTTCTATTCTAAAATATATTTTAGAGGAATAATTTGACAAAAGCCGAATTTTGGACCCAGATGTGTAATTTTTTTTTTCTGTTAACTTTTTGTTACAGTCTAAAAACTTTTTAGAAACTCACTTTTAAAAAATAATCACTTTAAGCTATTTAAAAACTAAACTATTAGATTTTTAAACTTAAAGAACAAAATTAAAACCTTTCAAAAAAAATGTATTTAACATCTTAATTTTTATTTTTATATTAGCTAGAATGCTGAATCATTTAATAAATAATATGTATTAATCAATTAATACACCTAAATAAATACTCTATAATATTAACCAAAATTAATTGTTAGATTGATTTTAAGTCTATCATTTATTTTACAAAAACTTAATTTAAACAGCTTAGGTTATAGAACTACTAATTATACTCTATCGCTAGTGACAAAACATATTCTATTATTACGAACAATATTTTTATTTCAAAAAAAGATTTATTCTATAAAATTATTAAAATAAAATTTTTTTTTTTATAAAACTTATATTTTTATTTGTATCTTTTATTTAAAAAGGCTAATATCTACAATAATACTAATAGAAAATTCTACTTTCAAATAATTACTGTAGAAAAACTAGTATGTTGGTAATGTCATCTTAGTCAAAATATTAAAATATTCTCATTCTACTATAGAAAACTTAAATCATGGTTCTAACATACTTAGGAATTCTATATTAATTATTTGAAAAAAAAAATGTTTTACATTCTTGTAGATAGGTCCTTTTTTATCCAAAGTACAAATTTATTTATAACTTATGAAATTCCAACTATATTTTTGTACACTGATTAGAAGTATTAATTCTGATTTAGTTTACTTAATTAAAAAAAAATTATTACTTCTTAAGGGTTAACGATAAATAAAATAGAAACAGCCACATTTATTTTTAACTGTCATTTTACGAATTCAAAATTAGTGGATTTGTTATGATTTAAACATGTCCTACGATTTAAGTTTGCTAAAACCGTACAAATTACCAATCCAACCAACACTTTCAAGTTTAATTAAAATGTTATTATATATCTCGACGTTTAATGACTGCTGATGGTGATTATTGTATTTATGTTATTTCTACTTGGACTAATATCGATCTTTTAGGTTTTTCTCGTTTTTTTATAATACAATACAATATTTTTCTCTATTTTCTTATCAATAGTTTATCCTTTTTTAATCCAAATTATAATTGTAAAATAAAAATATATTTGATATTCTGCAAGTAAAATACATTTATCATATGTATTTCAGTTACTATAAATGAAATATTTTAACATTTAAATGTATAATGATTAAATTTTCATGCACAATCAGTATATATAATAAAGTTTGAGTAACAATTCAATAGTCTCTAAATCGCTTTTAGTCAACAATATCATCAATCATATAGAACAAATCAATCATTTCCCTCTACCATTTTTCCATTTCTAAGCTAACTTTTTATTCTTAGCACACTTTGCTATAAATTTTGTCAATAAAACTGAAAATTATAAGCGTAATGTAAAACTCAAATCCTTAAAATTAGTAAAATTTAATTTTCTTAATTTTTCACACTCGATAAATTATGGATTCACTGGCATGAATAAATTGTTTTAAAAGTAAATCTATCAAAAATATCATTAAACATCTATTCAATCGACATTAATATAATACGTTAATTGAATTAATATATTTCTTAAATTTATATTTAAAAATAAATAAATTTATCAATAAAAATTGTCTGCATTATTATTAAATTATTAATTTGTATGAAAGTACAACACTTGTGTATACGCGGGAACCTAAATTGAGTAACAAATTAAATTCAACAAACACTCCTGAAAATTACTATGCACGGAAACAATGTCAGGTATGTATAAATTATATTGTTAGTTCAGTGCTTAAATTAATCATTACCCTTGGGTCATAACACTGTTGGTCATAGCAAAGTTAGGTAGACAATGTTTAACTGTATATAACTACCTATGCATAGATTTATGTATAATTCGTTCTTAACGACAAATTAATTCTTACTTCAACATGTCAGACGTCCTAAAAATTGTACAATTGTCAAAACCCAGAAGTGTAATAATTATAATATCAACTTAATATATGAAATTAATTTTTAAAAAGTATGCTTTTAGGTGCTATAGATATTTGATGAATATCCTAGTAAGACGCCTCACAAACTCTGTTGATGACCAAAAGATAAGATTCTTTTTTCAATAAAACAATATTGAGAATCGCTCTTAAATATTTGCCACAAAAAATCTAGCGCCACCCTTTTATACTTTTATCATATTGTAGCGAGGAATACACAGAAATCGACGATATTGAATAAAATAAGAGTGTGGTTTCTTTTTTTTCTTTGGTACAATTTTCAAATAAAATAAATTCTGTTTAAACAAATTTAACTCATCTAAAAACATCCAGGATGCGCTTGATTTTTAAATGTTTTTAGTTTGAGATTTATGTTTAAATAATTTAAAAGTAAAATGATCACTTCTCGTATAATGATTGCACACATAAAATGAACTATAGTTCTCCCAAAGGAAATGTCTGTAAATTGTTGATACGAATTGATACTGACATTAATGATAGCGTACACACAAATCTCGGTTAACAACTATAGGACTCTAGAGAATAAGTAGTTATTCTATAATATGCCAACAACATCCTGGTATTTAAAAATTCTAAAATACGTATCAAAAATGCTTGTTTATTAAAATTGTACTTTTTAATTACGTTTTTAAATATTTCAAAACATGGGTTCTCTACTGAAGCAATTTATATTGATTTAAATAAAAAAGTTGAAAACCTCTAATTTATAAGAATTAAATAAACAGAATTATATGTTTTTATAAGTGAGAAAGAGGTTTGGGAGGCTGTGGCATCAATGAAAAAGAATAAAGCAGTAGAACCAGTAGTAGTATAGAATATATTAGGCAATGTTGACATAAGGTAATCGATGGAACTTTTAAATAAAATCTTATTAAAAGGGAAAATTCCAAATGAATGGAGGAATAGTATTGTGGTGCTGATATTCAAAGGTAAAGATGACATACAGGAGTATGGAAATTATAGAGGCATAAAGCTTATGAGTCATAGTATTGAAAATTTGGGAAAAGGTAATAGATAATAAAATAAAAAATGAGACATTGGTATCTAAAAACCAATTTGGATTTATACCTGAAAAGAGTCAGCAATGGAGCCAGTATTTTGTGTGAGGCAACTAATAGAAAAGTTTAAATATTGACGAGGATATAAGATACAGGATTAAGTGCGGCGTCTTATACGATAAAAGAATTTTAATGAGACTGAAAGGTAAATTCTACAAGACTGTAGTGAAGCCAGCTATGATGTATAGTTCAAAGTGTTGGGCGGTTGATAAGAAAGTAGAGCAAAGAATAAGTGTAGCAGAGATGAGAATGCTTAGATGGATAAGTGGAGTGACTAGAGAAGATAGGATAAGGAACGAGCATATAAGAGGGAGTATTAGTATAGCGTCAATCGTGGATAAAATACACTTAGATGGTTTGGTCATGTTATGAGGAGAGAAGAATTGGAAGCTGTAAGAACAGTTATAGAAATAAATGTTGAAGGAAGAAGAGGTAGAGGATGACCAAAAAAAAGATGGAGAGATGCTATTGAATGTGATATGCGGACAGCTAATGTGAGCGTAGATGATGTAGGATATCGTGTCAAGTGTAAGTTTAGTATAAAGGTGGCCAACCCCAAGTAGTTGGGATTAAGGCGAGGAAAGAAGAAGAAAAAGATATTTTTTTATAAAATTACAACATTGATTTTTGAAGTTAAGAGGACAAGTTTCGTTTTTTTTTTTTTTTTTTAGTGATAAATTATTTAACATACAATTTAGGAAAAATCAAATAATAACAAATAAAAAACTTGTCCTACAATTTAATAGAATACGAATTAGCAATTTTTATAATAATAATACGTATATTAATGTTTATAGATTAGTCCAGCTTCAGTAACAGTGAGCTTAAATGGTCAAGCTGAATTGCGATGCCTAACATCTTCGAACGATGGATCACATTCTATTACGTGGTATAAAGACGGGCGCGTTGTGGCAGGAGGAGCTCAAAGAGACGTACTTAAGTTAATTTCAATAAGCCGGTCAGATTGTGGTATATACCAGTGTTTAGTACACAGAAATGACGGAGAAACAGCTCAAAGTGCAGCCACGGTATACCTAGGAGGTAAGATTCAATTTTTTATAAGTATCATAAACATTTAATCAATACTATTAAAATTTTTTTTATTATTTCTTATGCTTATTCAATAAATGAATTTTTACTCAATAAACTTTCATACTACATCCATAGGTACCATTAAAATAAAATGCCGGGAATGCTTAATTAATATCCTCCTAAAAATATTTCAATGTCTTCTTCTTCTTCTTCCTCGCATTAATCCCAACTACTTGAAGTCGGCCACCCTAATCCTAAACTTCCACTTGACACAATCTCCCACATCATCTACGCTCACATCAGCTGTCCACATATCGCATTCAATAGCATCTCTCCATCTCTTTTTGGTATTCCTCTACCTCAAAAATATTTCTATATTACAATAAATATTATATATATTGATACGTAGCTGAGAATTAAATTAAATATACTGTTTAATTTACTATTTTTTTTTTCACTATTAAAATTCTATAAGTAAAGTTTTAATTATGAATTTATTACAAATAGATGCTCCACCTATTATGGAATACACTTTTATTGAACAGACTTTACAACCAGGACCTACCGTGTCTCTAAAATGCAGTGCATCTGGAAATCCTACACCTTCCATGACGTGGTTTTTAGATGGTTTTAAATTGCCAGATCATCCTAGGTATGAAATGTATTTTTTTACTAATATCTCATTAAAATTTTTGATAATTATGTTAGTTGATATCTAAGCCGAATACAAATATAACTTTATATAAATATAAATATAAATAAAAATCATAATAATGTAGTATTTTATTACTCTCTTCAGTTCTGTACCTCATACTGATATTTTATTCAAATACATGGGAAATATTTCAAAGAAATAAATCTTTACAAAATAGCGAATAGTGAATTCTTTTATTCGGTTAAATACACTTCTAAAAGAATCAACTGGTCGTGTAAAATTTTACATACATTTTACACGCGAATAATCCATAAAAAATAAGTATACCTCAGTGATGAATAATAGTAAGCAAAAGATAATGACATATTTTACATGTGACTATTCATATTTTACATAATATTACTAAAATACTTATCAATCACAATTTACGTCTGTCAAATACAGATAATGGTAAATTCTTTATTGTTATTATTATTTTTTAACATATCAAGTATATTACACTTTGTTAAAATAAAATGAATTTTTACGTTTTTAAATGTTACTGATTGTATGAATTATAAAATTACAAATTTTTAAAACATATTTAGGTACGTGATTGGTCAATACGTGACGTTACATGGTGATATAGTTAGCCATCTTAATATTACTCAAGTGTCAGTTGAAGATGGAGGAGAATATACATGTAGTTCCACAAATCGTGCTGGATCTACTTCTCATTCAGCTAGACTCAATATCTACGGTTAGTTTCAATTAAGATTATACTTTATAATATAATATACGCTAGCAACAATGAATTTCGAGGTAATACGATATCATTATGCCTAACTATAATAACTCCGCGACTAAGGTTACAATGTCCTTAAATTTCATGTTAACTTATATACAATAACTAATGGTGAACAGTGAATGCCATCAATTTTTCTTTTTCATTATAATATAGTATAGTACTTAAAGATGACTAACTTGTTTCAAGCATAATAACATTAAGTTTTTATCGCTAGTGTGTGAATGATCAGTTATAATTAACAAATTAAGCGCACAATTCAACTTATTTACAGGCGATCCATTTGTAAGATCTATGTCCAAAATTACGGCAGTAGCTGGAGAAAACCTGAAAATTAAATGCCCAGTTGCTGGATATCCTATAAATGAAATCCGATGGGAGAAAGGTAAGAAAACTAAAAATATTTTAATGTTAAATTATAATCATGTATTTGTACCTGAATTCCGACACTCGTGAAGACGGAAAAGAGCTGCCCGAGGACTTAAGACAGAAAACAGACTTAACGCTGGGTGTACTTACAATACTCTCCGTGCAAAAAGGCATAGATGCTGGTTCATACACGTGCATAGCCAACAACAAACAAGGACATTCTGCTAAAAGAACGACCACTGTAGACGTGATCGGTAAGTCGAGAAAATTTTAATGTTTAGTAACAAATATATTCTATACAGTATATAGCTGCACTTCGGCAGTGCCGTTCAAGGAGCCCTTAGTTGTGACCTAAGAATAATTGAGAAGAATAACGATAACTGTGAGAGTAGTTTGAATAGAGGTTTTAGGTTTATATTATTAACACGAAGAAAAAAAGGTATAAACCATGATTGGAAAAAAAAGAAAGAAAACGGAACAAAACTTCATGAGGTAGAATTCAGGTTTTTTTTTTTAGACCAGAGAAAATGTTCATGTGTATTTGTATGTACTTGAAGCGATAATTCGAAAATCCTGTGTCAGCCACAGTTATCAAAAGTAATAGAATTCGACACTACTTCGCCTTTAAAAGAAAACGAAACTTAAATAAACCCATCTTAGTCGATTGTCTATATTATTTGACATAGACATGTTCTCTTTGTATATTTTACCCTTCACGTTTAGAATCTTCTGGGAATACTCTGTACCGGAGGCTTTAAATTACCTACACAGAGATGTATTCTTTTTTTCAAAGATGTCCTGCATGGATAAATAAAATTAAAAAAACACAATACTCACATTGCTTCCTTCGACAGTATACCAATAAGTTCCAGCAGGATACAAAAATACTATAAATATTTTTCAAAAATTAAGTTTATATTATTGCGTTATACATGTATAACATCTTGATGACCATTATTATATTATTTAGTATTAGTTAAAATTATGCTCTAGAATATAATGTATTCAACATAATAGCAGATATGATATTATATTATTTGATCAACATATTTTTTAAATTGACATTCAATGCGATTTCATTGGTTACAACATTTTTAATTGAACTTATAGTATAGTTTAATTTTCGAACAAGTTTTTGCAATTTAATTGAAGAAGTATTTTCAAGTCGAGACATCTATTGAAAAACCGTGACATTGAGATTTTATGTTAAGTCTACTGGTATTTATAGTAATTTCCGTTACCAGTGTTTGTTAGTAAAGAATGGAGTTGAACTTTACTTATTACCGTTTAAAGCATAACGGTAATATTTGCCACGAGGAGTAGTTACTTATCTAGACTATTTTATTTTCCTCGTAGAAACATAACCAAATAAATTTTTTTCGACTTATAAGTCAATATAAAGTTATAAGTCTTCAAAATAGCTCCGATTTCAATGTGTATAGCCTTTTTTTAGGATTATCTTGGACTGTTCAAGCACAAAATTCGATTTAAGTAATGGAGAATTCAAAAATGAAACTATTTTACATTTTTTTAAATTTTTCGGTCGTATAAGAATTTTTCTTGTTTTTGAATCATTTTAAATTTTTTTACTAGCTTATTTATGCAAAAATTACTTTTTTTTAGTAGTATTAGGTATCATACATATTTAATATGTAATCTTTGTTATATGTTATGTAAATATTCATAGGCCCTATCTGGTTGGTGTCGGTAGCCTGAACTTCCAAAAATGATAAAAATTACTTTTATATAAAAAAAAAAATTATATTAAGGAAGAAATAAGTTAGATTAGACTTGCCTAATATTTTGTTCTAATCATGCCAATCAAAAAATTGTGTTTGAAATATAGTATTTTTGAAATTTAAAATATATTTTGAACTATTAATAATACTTTTATTACAAAATCAAGTCAATAAATACATTTTTTTTTTTTTAATTTTGTAGTACAATTTTTTGTTTTAATGCATTTTAATAGAGTTTTTTTTTTATTTTAATGTAATTTTATAGTACATATATTTATATTTAAATGTGATTTTTCTTTAAAACTTAAATATTGAGGAATTTTTGTTAGGCAATTTTAGGAGTTTTTAAGGGCATTTTTAAATGTTTCTTAGGACATTTAATCACGGGCCCTAAAGTGTTAAGTTAATGATTAGTCCAACCATATGACCTTTAAGTATATTTAAAACTTATATAGATATTGCTAGTTTTCTTTTATTTCTCTCCGATGTACATAAAGCAATAGTGCTTGATCAGGCAAAATCACTAATGGAAAAACAAATTGCTTCCCTAGACCGTTCAAATATTCGGTGTGCCGTGAATTTTAAGTACGTTTACCTGTTGACTGTATGTAAGATTTTGCGTGTTAAATGCAAATAGCTGTTTTCGTTCATTCCCTGGAGAAAAGAACTGCTCCAAATAATCTGAACCGCCTTTTCCGGGAACACATGAAAATTTCTTCAAACGGCAAGAAAAAACGTTATATATTTATACAAAAGTCGCCGTGACTGTCTTAAACCTTTCTCTATATTATTAACGATTCTGACTTATTTTATATATATATAGACTTGGACTTTTCGTGATTAAAAAAGTTTGAGTAAAATCGTCAACTCGTTATGGTTACATTTAGTTCGTATAAGACAACAAATATTGTTAACAATGAATTTCTTATTTAATTCGATTTCACAAAAATTAATTTAACAATTATTTTTGCGATCAAAATACTACTGAGTAGAAATGAAATAATTTTAAACAAATGGATACATAATTATTATCTTTTAATTTTTCAAACTTAATTTACCTGCAAATCAATTGTACCTTCTAAAAAAATTAATCCTTAAGAATTAATGATTCAAGTATGTATATTAGTATATTGTTAGTAAAGTACATTTATTAATTTAATAGAAATAATTAGTAGAGAATATATATCAACTATTTAATAGTAAAAATCGTTTGTTCGATTATTTATTATTTGAAGAAAATTTATTCTCATTTATAAACAAGAGTCACATATTAATTATTCAACGAAAAACAATTTTCAAATTTTCAAATTGTACTCAATATCTCAAAACTTTAGACAGATTTTACACATTTTAAATTTAGCTTACAAATTTTTTTTCAGCAAAGTGTTAATAAAACCGGAATTGTAATTTTAAAAAGAATCTAATCATGTTTAATTTTTGTATACTGTACTTCACTATCATTTAATTATTTACCAGAAAATTCCAAACAAGTATATTAGTAGAAAAGCTAAAAAAATGAAAACAAATTATTTATTATATATTAGTCATTACAGTGATAATATGTTACTAATAAATTGTTTATTAATTTTGATGAAGTGCAAATCCTCAAATTGCGTGTTTACATAAATTCAAGTTTCAACTTGATAAAAAACATAAGTATTATTTATTGAAGTAAAGTATTAATAAAATAAAGTTGCGTTATTGCTTCATCGAAATTTATTTGTACTATTAAAAAACACATAAATAGTTCTTATGTCAATAGTATTTAAAAAAATACATTTTTCTAATAGTGCCTATTTTACTGTGAAATTTATGTTCGTGTAAAACGATTAAAATAATTATTAAAACGTAAGCCGCACCTAATATAATTGGGCCGCTTACCCTGTGACAGCAGCAGAGGACAATAACCAAGTTCTTGTTAAAATCTTATCATTACTCATATCAGGTTGGTAGATATGAAAATTATGTGGGTTCTAGTTAGCACCGTTATCCTGCAAGTAATTTAGAGAAGAAAGCAGTTAAAATTGCAGTGTCTCGTATAACATCTCCCATTTCATCCCTCTTGCCATGTCTGACAATTACAAATTACACGACAACGCATTTTCTAAACCTAATTCGTTTATAACAACACACGTACAAAGTCAATATAGTACAAAATATTTCCTTTACTAATCGAATCTCAGTACTCATAAACCGCAAACCATACGATTAATGATTTTTATTTTAAGATTATACAAATGGCCAGTAGTAATACGGTAATCATTAAGTAAACGGAATACATTAAATTTTCATAAAAAAAAAATATCGTTTTAATAAAACTAAATAGTAAATATAAAGCGTTTGTTCGAATTAACGATGGAAGTTACTGGGTTCGTTAAATAGAAATTGAAATAAAATAGATAATTTACTTGTAAATTGTGGGTATTGAGTTATTTTCATTGTAAGTGCGTATCATCTATTTCTCTTTTCCTTGGAGTTAAAACACTTATAAAGACAAACTCGGAAGCTAAATGTTCTGTTTTTATGTTCCGTTTCTGCTATTGGATGAAAGAGTATTAAAACCGTAAGACGAGTCAAGTACTCAAAAGCGATTGGACACTAAAAAGGTCTTACGAGTGTATAAATTAGAAGCATTTGACGGCTTACAGTGTTTCGATTACTTATAAAATGATTACAATACGACATAATATTGGAACCATATTCAATAACTCCTATTCATATAATTTACATGAAAAAACTCAACAAGAATAATTGTTCGCTCGTAGTAATTATCTGGTGACGACAACTAAGTCACTAACTATACTTGAGTAGATGTAATTTGGAACGAGTATCGAATACGTCATCACTCTAGTGGAGGGGATGGGTGTAATTTTCGGTTAGAGTAACAAATAGGCTTCGGAAGGACCCGGTGTGGTTGAGTTACATAAAGTTGGTACACACGTAACGTTAAATTATTTAAAACGGGATTTCAGTGCCTCCACGGCTTAGCGCGCTGCCTACAGAACGGACAGTGAACGTCGGCGAACGGGCCAGCATCACGTGCTCAGTCATTAGCGGTGACCTACCGCTGACAATAACGTGGTCCAAAGACTATCCGGGTGGTCCGTTGGGTCCGGCCGCAACGGTTACCCGGGTGGACAATTACAATAGCGTACTGGCTTTCGAGACGCTAGGGCCGCAACACGCAGGAAACTATAGCTGCGAGGCCGGTAACCACGCGGCTCGCCGACTGGTCACTCAACGATTGATAGTCAATGGTAAACAAGTAAAAGAAAAGTGTAATGCGTTGATCGAAATGTTTTTTATTCAAATATAATAGTTACATTTTTATCGTTTTAAAGCATATTAAAAATTTTTAATAGAATTTTCTTGATATTAAGTAATTACTATGTAATTATTAATTTTGTTAGTTTACATAATTAGATGTTACTGCCGATGCTGTTTTCGAAACGTGTACTTTTTTATTATAAATATTTATATTTAAATGAATACGTATTATTTTAATAATAATTTTATCTAGTTTCCATTTATATTACTGTTCTTATTAATTAAATATTGTGCCATGGTTTGATTTTTAATTTTTCCTTTTTTAATGATTTATACTTTGTTTTTCCTGTCACAGTACCTCCCGTAATAGAACCTTTTTATTTCCCTGGAGACGGCCTGGTTGAAGGTACCCGAACTAGGGTCGTGTGCGGCGTCAGTCACGGCGATCCTCCGTTGAGCATAACTTGGCTCAAAGACGGCGTGCCCGTCACCGAATTGGCGGGCCAACAATCGTCAAACTTGGACGCCGCCACCAACATCAACGACGAATATGTCAACGGTGTCGGTGGCGGCGTGTTAGTGTCCGCACTCGATTCGTACTCAAGTTTGCTCAGCATTCCCAAGCTCACACGACATCATACCGGCCGGTATACCTGTCAGGCCCAGAACCCCGCGGCCCAGGCAAGGTACACGGCTGCGCTTCAAGTGAAAGGTAAGTGTGCGCGGTAAACAAGCATCCCCAACCACTGACTGATAATGTTAATTAGCCTATCTGTTATACGACAACTCATTGCCTATTCACTACTATATTGTACACTATTGCATTCGACACACGCTAAAAATGCACTTGAACAGCTAATTGCATCAATGTTTTATGGATGGTTTTTTTAACTCGAATAGGATCGTATAAACCACATAGGCGCAATTTCAAAAACTATTTTGCACGGAAGGAAGAAATTTCTCTCCATACAAAATATTATTTTAATTTTTAGGTAGTACAATGGAAAAAAATTTGGGGATACTCAATCCCTTCCATCTCTCTCCCAGATTGCGTCTATGGTGAAGAAACGTTTTATAATATCAGATACATCTATAAGGATTATAATATACAGACAATAATCTTATATCAACTTTTAGTGTGTTCAAAGCTTCACCTTCTAAAATATGTTTTGAATCATCAAATACAATCAAACCAAATATCATAGTTGAAGCGTGATTTCTACTTAATGAATACATTATTTTCTCGTTGACACGTATAAAATATATTATTAAATAATTATGTTCTTATTGTATCTTAAAAATTACTTATTTCTTCAAGATGTAATAACAAAATTTATTTTTTATATTTTGTTACAACATTTTTCTATTATCTTAATAGTTATCATACTCGGAAACAAATTTCTTATCGACAAGACTAAAAAACCCACCACAATTTATTTCAACTGAAATAATGAAAAATGTTTCATGCTTCAACAAACTGTTTTGTTTTTTCAATCATCATATCCATTTTCACTTAGTCATTTTGTTGAAACAGTGTTGCTCGGCTTTTGCACTATTATTGTGTTGTTTTCACTTGTAAGAGTATAACCAAAACTAAAAAAAAACATACGATACGATAAACGATCAACGTTAATTACGGAATCACTAACATAAATTAACGATCAATAATATAGTAATTAAATTTAATCGAATTCAAAAAGTATTTTTTTAATATCGTCGTCTCTATTTCAAAACTGCGTACCTCATTTTTCGGAAAATCAGTATTTGCAATATCGACACATATTTAAAGCGTTTTTGGAACCAGAATCTTATTATATTACTATTATTTATAAACTAAATTTTTAAATATCCTTAGTTACAAAGAGAACTACAAAATACTTCTAATAAATTAGTAAGACTTTTTAAATTTGGCACCGTTCTTGAAATTTTGAATAAAACAAGCTTACTCTTCCCCATAGACCTATAAATAAGGGACAAGTTTAGATTGATAAACCAGAAGACAAAATGAGGGGTGGAGAGTGGCATTGCTCAAACTATCTTTTTTTTCTCACTACCACCCATCATAAAAGATAACAATAATGCGAAAACTAGGTTTTTCTCTCTCACTCTATATTGTCCCCGAGAACCAATTACAAGGTGGTGTGGTGAGCGCAGTCCATTCGTTTATATGACTATTCTTTCTCCGTAAAGTACTAAAAAACTTAATATATATAAATACAGTATAAAGCAAATGCTATAATAATGATCAGTTATACATCTTTCTATTCCCCGAATATAACATACTACAGGGGGCAGGTTGGGTTTATTCATTCACATGTTAAGGAGTAAAAGATGCTTCTTGGGTAGGCCAATGATGGACGGGACGGGTATTAAGGCCTGCTTGCATCACAAATGAAGAAATCACAAGAAAAATCTCGTGGCCCTGGCATCTCGTTGTCATCCTTTATGGCCTGCCCCTCACCTATGGTCAAAATATGTCTTTCTATGGTAAATAATGAATTATTTTCATATATAACACTGCCAAAATAATGTCACATTTTGTTAGTCCTAGTGATAATCGACGAATAAATTGTTAATGATTCAAGTTGTTTTCTAAAATATAAATAATAAAATAAGTAGTGTTAAAGAAGCCATAAAGGATGATTCTATGATATTTTGAAAAAATATTTAGCAAAATAATAATAACAAAAAAACCGTTTAAGATAAGTGCGGCCAACATTTTCATATTTTTATATAATTATACTGAAGTATTTTATACATACTTTTCTCTTACTCCTCGTCTAACTTTGCAATTTATTTGAAGTTCAAAATTACAAATATAAAATGTTTTTATAAATTTGATCGTAATCAGTCAGTTTACCTGTAAATAATTAACTTCTATACTATAAGTACTTGAAAACTACACATAAATATTTCGTTACAATTAATACTAAAAATAATGATAAAATTTGGTAAATAGCACTATCTAACCTTATGCATCACCAGTTATGTTCATATATCATTCACAGGTAAAACAAGCACTTGTTTTTTTAAATTTATTTTCTCTTATTGGATAAATTAACATTTTTCATAAAAATGGAGGAAGTGAATCAAACCTCTATTGTATTCGAAATAAATTAATAAAACAGTGTTCCAAAAAGTTTTGTAATTTTTTTTAGGTGTTTTATTTTTTTTTTATTCAACACAATTTATATTTACGGGCTGTCACCAACAGTATCAGTTTAATAGCCTAAAGTACATTGCGTTGTACACAGTGTGTACATAGTTTCATGAAACTTTAATAACTTTTTTACGACCAAATTTGATTCACTTCATCTATATAACTTTTACTATGTCACTTTTTCTCCTTTCTTTTGTCATTTTCCATTAATAGCGTTTGCACATTTTCTACCGCTATTATTTTGTTTAATACACAAAATTGTATTTATAGGTGAATCTAGTAGTATTCATAAACTTGCACTATAAATTTTAGAAATTTTCACTAACATAAAAGTATAGCTGTGTATAGTAAGATAGTTATATTTTTTTTTAATAAAACTTTTTTAACAAAGTTTAAATAAAATAATATTTTAAGTTATTTTGATTAAAAAGTCGTTATAAATTTCACGATACATTTATTTTTATTATTAATAAGGAATTCTACCAAATGATAAAAAAATTTTATGTATGTAATGTGATTGATAATAATTATCAATATTTTAATGAACATTAAATGTTTTATTTTTAAATTGTTAAAGTTGTCTATAATAAAATATTAAAATAAATGAATTCATTAATAATTTTCATAAAAAATATATAAATATTGTTACAAAACAGCATCTAATAATAAATGTTTCCTTATTAAATTTTTAATTAGAAATTGAGCATGTTTTTTATTTAATGTATAAATAAAACTATATCATTACTACTTATAAAAAGTAATGAAATATCTTGTTTTATTTTCCTAAAAAAATAAGACATTATTATGATATTTTTTTGCACGTTTGAATGCATTTTTTTGTATCTGTTTAATGTAGTTTTTATGGTATGTGATATTTATATTTAGTTTCTAGTTAAATGTAACGCCCTTAAGTCAGTAAAGATGTTCTTTTTAAAATAATAAAATATTTTATTTTACTTGAACTTATCATAAACTCTTGAAGTACTGAAGTTATTGTTAAAAATGTAAAACATTTGTAAACCACAAAAGGCTTATAGTTGGTTGTAAATTTAAAAAACATTGTACTTATATCAGTATAATAATTTAACCTTACAGTATTTATATAATTAAGACAATATTATTAGTAATTATTAATTACTAATAATGTGATACAATTTTTAACTTAATTATAAAATTTAGATGCTTTTATAAAAGCAATTCAATTGATTAAATTTCACACTATTTTACTATTTTTTATAACTTATATTTACTTAATCTGCAAATATTAAGACAGATAGTATTTTAATTTAATTTAGGTACAAATTTAGTCGTAAAATTGTTTAATAATTCAAGTCTCATAACTTTATGACATGAACTTAGGTAAATTATTAAACTGACGAAACAATTATTATTGGTTATGATCATAACAATTATTGTTGGTATTTCAAGAGTTGCAAATAAGCTATAAAACAAAAAATCATGTACGAAAATATTTTTCAATTTTTTTAAAAACAGTTCCACCTAAATGGACAATCGAACCAGTCGATGTGGATATTGAACGAAACCGACAATTGATAATAAATTGTCAAGCAGATGGTGTACCTACACCCACAGTATTATGGAAAAAAGCTACAGGTTAGAATATATTTGTTTTAACTTCTATAATTATGTCTGTTTTTAACTTACATTTACAAATCTATATGTGCATCACAGATTATGCCATGATTCTTCATATTGTCCATTAAAATTTATTAGAATGGAGTTTTAACAAAATTTAAACGAATTTTATTAAATTAATTTTTTTAGGCAAAATTAATATAATGATATCTTAATAATATCAGCTATTATTAATAAATTCTTTAAATAGACAAATACTAACTTTTTTTCTAGGGACTAAATCCGGTGATTATGAGGAACTCAAGGAAAAGTCACATACAAAAATCTTGAGCAATCATTCACTTTTACTACAAAATGTAAAGGAAGACAAACAAGGGTATTATTTGTGCCAAGCTTCGAATGGCATTGGAAACGCGATCGGTAAAGTAATTCAAGTAAATGTAAAATGTGAGCGATTCCATTCCTTTTAGTTATTTTCGTATAATAATAAATTATGTTTCTATAAAAAGCGTCTCCTCTGTTTTCTTCAACTACACGATTGGTCAATACAAAAGAAGGTGATACCGCTACATTACAATGTAATGTGACTGGAGATTATCCTATTGACGTTAAATGGTTAAAAAACGATAAAACAGACCAAATGGCTGCGAGCAAATTTCGGTAAGCTACAAAAAAAAATTACTTCTTTTTTAGATTCGATGCGAAGCTGAGAAGATATTAATTTTACTATGATGTGTTTGTATATATATTTCTATTTTATTATAAAAAAAAAAAAATTATAATGAAAAGTTAGTAATTCTGTTACATAAAATATTTAGATGAATAATGCATAATCATTTAAGTTTTCAATTTAATTTTAATATTTATAAGTTATGGTGATTTTTTTTATTGTTTATTTCAAGCCACACGGAACGCCAACAAATGTTTGGTGAAAAAATCGTTGCTTCTCTTCAAATAAATAATGTTCAGACAAGTGATGGTGGCTCATACGTATGTCAAGCGAGTAACATTTACGGCAAAGATCAACAATTAATACAACTTTATGTCCAAGAACCGCCAACTAAACCAAATAATATTAGGGTGCAAAGTGTATCTAGTACTACAATAAACGTACAATGGGAACACGATGGTGATCAAACTTCAAAGTACATTGTTCAACATAAAACTATCGATGGTAAATTTATAACTTTTCTTGATACATCAACTACAATATTTTTCTCGTTCATTGTATTTTTACGTCCCACATAAATTCAATGACATTTGATAGGTTGGTGGGATCCGACTGAAGTAAACAGTGGTGAAACCCGGACAGCAGTAGTGAATGGCCTCCAACCTGCCACTAAATATATGCTTAGGGTCTTTGCCGTTGGAATAGCTGGTTGGAGTTTACCCAGCGATGATATTACGGCAACTACAGACCCAGAAAGACCTAGTGGACCTCCTACGAGAATAGAAGTTCGTTCACTATCGTCAACTCAAATATTGGTTACTTGGGCACCACCAATAAAAGACCAAAGAAATGGCCTTATTTTGGGCTACAATGTCGGTTTTTTTGAAGCAAGGTTATAATTAATATAGTAGTAGGCCGTAACTTTATGTATATTACTTATTACTTGTACTAAATAAAATATTTTATATATAAATAAATATATTTTTTTTTAATTGAAGGGTTTGAGATAAGCCATTTTTTTTCATTTTTCAGAAGAAGCAATTTTATCAACATATTTTCACTGAAAGAAATAGTTAAATGTTTGTTCCTACATTAAACCTTCACAAATAATATAAATATAAAAATCCTTTTTATACTGAATTCCGCAGAAAAATATATTTATTCAAAATTAATCAAAAATTATTTTCTAAAAAAGTTGAACACCTGATTCTTGCACCAAACCCTTCAGTTATCTTTTATAAATAATCACATAATTTAAACGGTATAAAATAATTTTAATTTTTAATGAAATAAATAGCATGGAAACCATGTCTCACAACATGACAGCAGTTTTTGGAGATGGCGAAGATGGTGGAGAATTTATTTTAACCGATTTGTTAAAGTTTAAAAAGTATTCTATTGTAATTCAAGCATTCAACGAAGTCGGTAATGGACCATTATCTGATCCGACCACAGTTCAAACTATGGAAGATGGTAAGAAATAATGGCACTGAAATTTCCTCTAATCAAATCCATCGAATATTGTTGTTATGACTATTTATTTTATGATAATTTTTATTTATCAGTACCATCAAGTTATCCTGTAGAAGTTCGCTGTACAGCTCTGGGTTCTCAAACTTTACAAATGAATTGGCAACCTCCTGATACACAATATTGGAATGGAATTATACAAGGATTTGTAGTTACATATGATTCTATTGATAGAGGTGATTAAAAAGTTATCAATTTATTTTCATTTAACCTTTAATACCTAAAAATAACTGTTTAATTTTATCATAGATGACGAAATAGAAATAGGAAGTCGAAAAACTACATCTCCTAATATCATACTTATAGGATTACACAAGTATACGAATTACACACTAAAAGTGGCAGCATTCACTCGTATTGGAGTAGGAGAAAATTCAAAACCGATAACATGTAGCACTGACCAAGATGGTAAATTTTTTTATTTTAATAATTAAAATCAAACTAATAATTGTCTTTAGGTAATTATGCTTATAGAGCTTAAAAATTTTTATTTTTTGCAAATTTCAGCACCTGGCCCACCCGAAGAAATTAAAATTGCCATTGCTTCGGCCCAGTCATTAATAGTATCATGGGCGCCGCCAAAATATTCTAATGGTGTTCTTCTCCGATATAATTTGTACACTCGGTAATATTTACATATTTATTAACATAAACTATTAAATTGTTCATATAATTTACAACTATTTACTCAGTTTTTTAAATTTATGACACTATTAAAACATTTTGTAGAGTTTTAAATGGAGGTGAAGAATTAAATCATATGAAAAGAACGTTACCAAGTCATCAAACCACTTATGAAGCTAAAGGTCTACAACAGCAAGTAGAATACCAATTCTGGGTAACTGCTTCAACAAAAGTGGGTGAAGGCCAGAGTTCAAAAGTAGCCACACAAATACTTTCATCTTCCAGGGGTAAGCACACTAAAATATTTCCACACAGCCGAAATTTCACCTCACGTTAAGAAATTAAAATGAAATTGTGATATCAAATTTTCTTTATTATTTTTAAGTGTCGGAAATGTTGATAACTTAAAGATAACAACTTTACGACCTCAACTCCCATAAAAAAATTTTAAATCTCAAATAAAATGTGTAGTTAATAATGTAATCCAATAGATAATTATATTAATAAATAATTGATATTATAGTTCCAGCAAAAATTGTGTCATTTGGAAGTCTAATTGAACAACCTTGGAGAACTTCAATTAAACTACCTTGTTCAGCTGTTGGTCAACCAACACCAACAAAAAAATGGTTAAAAAATTTTAAGGTATTTCAATTTTGGGATGGTAACGTCCATGTTACTGAAACTGGTGATATGACAATAGCCTCCTTACAACGGCCAAACAACGACAATTATACTTGTCACGTAGAAAACGTTCATGGAGTTGACTCAATTATTTACCAAGTCATCGTACAAGGTACTACTAATTTATAATTCAAATATATTAAATAATCTTTGTAACCACTGTCTCAGATTGATTCTTATATACCATCAAAAACTTGTTGCTCCATTATAAACTAGTCTTTAAAAATGATAATAAAAGATAATAATTAAGATATAATAATACTATAAATTGATTGCAATAAAAAACGAAAAAAATAGATTAAACAAGTACTTCATTATATTGTTATAATTAAATAAAAACGAATTATTTATTGATTTACAGTTCCTCCTGAACCCCCTGTTTTATACATAGCAAAAACGACAAGCTCTAGTTTAGGATTTCATTGGAGATTATCCTCCAACGGTGATGCTCCTATCACAAGTTACACAATGACTTACCATTTGCTTCCCAGAGGCCCTTACAAGCAAGTTTCCATACCTAGACATTCAACATCATACTACCTTAATGTAAGTTCATCAATAGCAACTACATACAATCTATATAAATTTGTATATATAAATTAATATTTATTATTTAATGGTAAACGTAAATTTATAACTTACTATAAAATATAAAACCAACAATACAATATCACACGCCTTTATATTTATTTAATGAAGGTATAATTAGTTATAGTATTTAAAATATATTTTAATAGTTACTCGTAATAAAACTTAAGAATAAAATTTGATAATTTGTCATTAATAATAATATAATATGAGCATTCTTTTAAAAGGATTTAATATGTGGACAGACTTACCAAGTACATATAATTGCTAACAATAAAGTCGGCAGTTCGGCCCCAAGCGTAGTAATAACTGCAAAAACAAAAGGTAAAAAACCTGGTTGGCCGAAAAAATCATTATTCATTAAACCGAATTCAACATATTTAAGACTGAATTTAGAAACGTGGCCAGATAATGACTGCCCTATAACAAAATTCACCATTAAACACCGACCAATGCTTCAATCACACTGGACTACGTGTAAGCTACGCTTTATTAAAGTACTAAATCATTTTCATCCATAGAAATAATTAGTAAATAGAATATTTTTATAGCTTCGATGCGAAGCTGAGAGGATATTAATTTTACTATGATTGGTATTTTTGTGTATAATTTTTACCACTTTTTCTCAGCTCTCACCGAACCGATTTCTTTTAACGATACGTCAAAAGATCACAAATTATATTTAGATATTTTGAAGATGCTCTAGTAAATTTAATGTATATTTTAGCCACTGAAAACCTAAAAAATCAAAGAAAATTTACAATAACGGGACTTATACCAGCAACTGAATATCATATACAAGTAGAGGGTCACAATGCAGCTGGATCTTCTTTAGCCGATTACTATTTATTTACATTGACAGAAAACGGAGGTAATTATCATTACAAAGTAATATTATAATTAATTGATTTAAAAATTCTTAATTTAACTATTTTATTTAGAAGAACCACCACCGGAACTCATTGAAAAAAATCAAATAGCCCAAACATTCTACTATTTGGATTTGAGAACGGCAATTCCAATATTAGTTGTCTCATTAACCGTTTTATTATTGGCACTGATTGCTTTTATTTGTTTAAAAAATAGTAAGTAATAAAAATAATTAAAATTTTTCTAAAAAAAAATTAATCGATTGCACAATTATATTTATAATAAAAACAATAGAGCGCAATAATAGTCCAATAAATGTTAGGACTACACAAAACCGAAGAAATTTGGACAATCACAAATATTACGCCACCATACACAAAGTGGGTTTAACGAATTCTGAAAAAATACCAGGTAACTATCAAAAATCGATTTCTTTATAATTACACTTTCTGTTTAACAAATACATAAATTCTTTCATAGAAACATCAGCAGACATATCGCCTTATGCCACATTTCCAATAGACGAAGCTCAACACGGATCTATGCCCATGCTCCACAACTTAACTCTTAGACAACAATCAATCCACGAAAATTACGCTTCTTCTTCTCAGCCACAAAAAGTATTTTAAGTCTTTTAAATTTTAGTATTATTTTTAATGCTATGTAATTGTGTAACCAAATATGTGCATCAATAGTGTATTAGAATTTTTCAAATCCCACATATAAAATTTGGGGATGTAACATCATTTTTTAATATTTATTTTACAAATTTACAAACTTTCTGACCTTTTTTTTAGTTTCATAATCTGAAAATTTTAGAAAAACCTAATTTGTGACAAATTACCTCTGGAGTACACAATTACACTTTATGATAACATTAATTTCTTACACATAATTATAGTAACTTACGAAAATTAAAAATAATTTGAAATCAAAGCAAATAAAGTTACTTTGAAAATCACGTTAACAATAATTGATTTTCAATTATTATTATTTATATTATTATAATTATTATAATAATATAAAATAATTTATATATTATGTATAATATTATATGCACATAATAATATTCAATCATTATAAATAAATAAACTTTTTCTTAGATGTTCAAAAATAGACGCAGCAGGACACAACAGGATTTGTTTGAAAAACGTACGACTGGTCCTCGCATGGGAGATTCAGATTCAGATGTTGAACAAAATATAACTTCAAGTAAGCTAAAAATAACATGTTATTAGAACAAAACTATATTAATAAGCTACTAGCATTATGATGCAATTCAAAAACTGGTATTAGTAAATAATTTAAAATTTTTCAAAAGTTTTGTAATACCCTTAAGTAAAATATTTTTCTGTTTAGTCAACATATTTATTTACAGTTCAGAGTAGGGTAAGAAAAGGTAAGATAGCAAGGTTACGCTTCTACGATTTTTCCTGACTACTGTGAATGGATTTAAAACCTGAAATTTGCATGAGAACTGTTTAAATATCTAGCTTAACATTGCAAATTTTTTCAATCGTCTCTTACATATTCAAAGGAGCATAATATGATTTTTCCTGAAAATCGTCATTATTATCATCTTTCCCAGGATGAAATTAAATTACGAAAACGGTTTTAAAACTATTAACAAAATCAATTACAAAATAAATGAGTCCTTATGAACTAATAGGTATTAAGTAACACTTTTAGAATAATTTTTATGCTAGCTACCATGTTCTACTATACATGATTGATTTCAAGAAAAACTGAATATGTCATCTTACTTGATCTTCCCCTACAAGTTATGTTTTTTAATTAAGCTAGACGAATCTTTTTCACACTAGGTATGTGATCAAATCTTTGCTGTCAAACAACAGTTAATAGTTTTATATTTTAAATAAAAATTTCCAATTAAATATTATACAATTCAAATTTTAATTGTAGGTTTCATATATAGTAGAACACAATCAAGCACATCATCAGATATATCTCCACCGCCAACTGAACAAAAATCATTACCTAGAAGATCGCAGACCAGGTGCTACACACGCGTTGTAGTAATAACACAGTAATTTAATTAAATAAATTTACTCATTAAATTCTATTTAAAATTAGGTGGTTCCCATCTAACCACTCCAAGAGATCTACGGCAAATTCGTCACAATTTCCATCATCTATTAGACGATATCCACAAAATGATAAAAACAATGAATCGCTAAAAAAACTCAATATTAATAAATCAACATTATGGTCCAAACCAACAACAGATAACAATCCTCGAACACCTTCAGATTATTCCATAGCTGTTTAGTTATTTGCATAATATTGATTCACTCTAAAACACTTTTTTTACTTATAATAATAAAATTGTTATACAATAATATTTAGGACTAAAGTTTTTATCTAATACATTGTATTATTTTATTATTATATTATTATATTATATCATATATATCGAATATTATAAAACGAAACGTGATAATTATAATGAGACTCTAATTTTTACATTTATATTTTCTGCAGAATCAAACATTGTTTTCTGTTTTTGATTTTGAAGATCCATTATCATTAGTAATAACTAATATATAAGCATAGAAAATATATAATAAATATAGTATAAGTAACTACATTTGTGAAAATATCGACAAACACTTCAATATGTTTAATGAAAAAATTAAAAGGACGAAATATTTTATACTTATATAATGTTCCAAATATTTTTGAAGTAGAAGAACAAACTTAAAAATATGCCTACTTAATCAATATATGAATGAATTTTTGACCTTATTATAGATCCTTGAAAATTTTGAAAACAAAAAATACAATACACAAAGAAATTTAATTATTAAAATAACATAGGAATAACATAATATAGGATTAAATTATAGAATTGTTTTTACATAATAATAATAATGTAAATATAAATTTAAATTAATATTTTTTAGTATCGATTTTCTAAAGTGTCTATTTGCTCCTGAAGTTGAAGATTCTTTTGTATCTCATATTCAAGTTGTTTTACAGCAGACAAGTACTGTCTATGAGCAGATACACAAGAAGATAATTGATTGTTTAAGTTACTTTTAACACTCTGTTCATTGTTTCGTTTATTCTCCACCTAAGAAAATATAAAATTAAAAAGAAAAATGCTACTTTGTATGCTAAAAGTATTAATACATTTTTTTATCCAATGATATAGTAGAGATATTTTTGAAATTAAGACTTGGTGAGACAAAAAGGATACACTAGTTGCTATTACGATACATGATACATATCATGAGGGAATTTGTCAATGACGTATAAACACAAAACACTCTTCAGGTATACAACAATGGGAATTAACTGTATTTATCATTTACACATATACAACAAAGTGAAGCTGTTATAAAAAGTATTGACCATAGTATAGTATTGATTTGTGTATTATTATAAGACATTTAGACTCAATGCCTCAAGTGGTATATGCTAGCATATTAATAAGTTATTTTCTTTTTTTGGTAGAAAAGTTATGAAAACTTGTACAGCTAGCTAAAAATAAGCAACACTCTGATGTATATCACAATAACCACCAGGCTATTTTGTACCGTATAATATTTCCTTTGAAAAATATATTTTACTATCAAATTTCATAATTTAAAAAATAATAATAAAAATTTTAAAAGCTTCTAAAAATTAAGACTCTCTAAAAAACTCTGAGAACTGGTCTGAAATAAACGAAAATATTAATAGAGATATTATCTTTATTCTGGTTACTTCACATGTTAAGCTATATAGCAAATAACAATGAGTCCCAATTAAATAATTAGTAGAGTAAAAAGATATGTTATTATACATTGTATTTTTGTTATATAATCCTAATAAAATACATTCTGAACACTATTTTTTAACTTACTTTATCTAAAGTTTGTTTTACACTAACATCTATATTTTCTAGTTGTCTTAAAAATTGTTCTTTTGCTTCAGGAGATTTCATTGCCCTATAAATTTAAATAAAAATCTTTAATTTATTTATATAATTGTTTATCAAATTTACTATCTAATTATTTACTCGGGATAAGCATCCAATATTGAACTAAGTAGTGATAATTCTTTATTCAAATACATTTGAACATCACTTAAAGTATTATAAAGATCATAATGTCTTTTAGTTTCTCGATGCCTTGCAGATACTTAAAAAAAAACCTCATTGATAAAAGCTTTACTTCGAAAAGTATAATATATTGATTTAAATACCTTCATTGGAAAGCTCCACAAAACGTCTTTGATATTGTGCTAATTCAGCTCTATCTGGTATTTGATCTAGTTTACGTTTCATTAAACCAACAGCTCTTGCTTTTTTACTTAACTTTGTTCGTGCAACTTCAACCATACTTTTAATTTTATCCAGTTCTTCTTTCAGTTCATAATCATCCTCTTCGGGCTCATCTAATAGCCTACTGTGTTCCCTTCCATAAAAATTTGTTCAATTATTAAGTGACTCTTATAATTTATTATATTATATACATAGATGGACAGATAACTAATAACTCTTTTTCCATAACTATATTAAAACTATTGATAAAATTTTCATTTTTTAATCATTTTGTAATTTAAATTATTAATTAAACTTATGTTAAGTTAAAATAATTTAATATTTTAGTTTATTATTTAAATATTTTTTAATAATAACATCTCTAGATTTTTCTCACAAAAAATTTATCAATTCTGTTAATATTCATTTATGATAAACTATAAACTATAATTAATATATTATTAATATAATATATCTATTATTACATCAGTCAATAAAGTAATGAAATATTACATCAACAACGGAAATTTCTTTAATTTTAATTAAGTACATAGTCTTAAATGATGTAAAACATACACAAGATGGGATCTAAGAATTCTAACATAAGAAATTAAAAAGATGCAATGCATCACTGAATTTTAAATTTAAAATGGATACAATATTGAATAAATAGTTCAGATTTAAAACAATGTATTTTTTGTACATAAAAACACATTTTTCAACAAAGTAAATATTTTAGATGAATAAAAATGAATATCAGATTATTACTTAATATCTTTTTGATAAATTTCTATTTTGCTATTACATTCTTTTTGAAATAGTTCCTCAAGTTCTTTTAGACGTTCATATTCAATAATTAAATTTTGTACTTCTTCAAGTTCTCTAAAAAATTGTTAACAATTATAAATTAAAAAATATACATAGTAGTTCACAGTGTCTTTTCAAATCTAATAACTTTTGATCTACTGTATATTATGCATTACTTTTATTTAAAAAAATTTAATTTTAAAAATAAATTTTTTTTTTAATTTCTAATTTTTTTGGAAATTTCAATGTAGTTTTTTTTAGCCCTTTTCTTACAAAATAATTTGTATGGGTGGTCAATAACAACTTTAGGATAATTATTTATTATGTTACAAGCATTTTAATACTTAAAATAGGTAAGTTGCATAGGCAGAATATACATCGTAATATTATTTTAATTGTAATACAGCTCATTGTAATAAGCTGTATCTACCTGCGCTACATACAGCCTCTAAGTATTATAATGCTTGTAACTTAATAAGCACTTATTCTTAAGTATTATATACCAACTATCAAATTTGTTTAAAAGAAAAATTCTAATAAATGACTATTTCAAAATTTTTCAAAAATAAAAAATTATGCTTTTTAAAAAAATTCCAAAAATGTAAAAATTATTTTTAAAAAAAGAAACACAAAATATTCAATAAATCAAAATTTATGAGGCTTGAGAAATCTAAAAATAACTAGTTAACAACTAAAATAATTTCCAACAAAAAAATTGAGAATCTGTAAATATAAAATTATTTATTATTAAAAATAATAATTTTTACTACTTCAGTTTTTATATTTATATTAATACTTATAAAATAATATACTTAAATAAAATATTGAAATATTCATATTTTGCAAAAAGCATTTTTTATTATTTTATTAAATGGTTGTCTTTTAAATAATACTACATAATTTTTTATCGTATTAATACCTCTAGTAACACTCCCATGTAACTAAGAAATTTATAAGAATATTTTGTTGACCCTAACTAATAATTTCATACTCCACAGATCGAAAACACTACTTTACACAACAGCATATTGGAGAAAAATAAAGATCTTATCACTAGTATCAACTAATATAATTTCCAAAAAATTATGATTTAAATTATATAACTAAAAAATAACATCTTAGTAATTTATAGCACTAAGGCAAAATATTTATTTAACACTGACTGTTTTTTATCATCTCCTACATCAAAATTACAAGGTGAACATTCTTTTATTTTTTCCTGAATTTCCTTAGTTTGACCTTCAATTTTTGTCAATTCTTCCATTAACTTTTGATTTTCTAGTTTCAACTTTTGCATCCTTTCTTCATTAGTTATAATAACCTATAGTAGAAAAATATTCATTTTGTATTCATATTAATTAGTCATTTTATTTTATTAAAGTAGTTAAATATTATATCTGTTACCGTTTCAGAAAAATCAATGGGATCAAAAGCTTTTGCTATAAACCAATTAGTAATTTCCTCATTATCAGAAGAATCTTCATCATAATCCATGAATCTAATTTCTTCTTTTTTATTAAATGAAGTAGTTGCTTTTTTTCGAACAGTCAGACATTTCTAAAAAATATTATATCATGGAGAAAAGATGAGCAAATTTCTTGACAATTATAATCAAAAAGATTACTTTTAGATAAGCACAACGATTTTTCTGTGGCATTTGATTTTTAGTATGAGAATCTATTAACTTTTCAAACTGATTTGCAGCATAATGTGTTAAATACTCACCTCTTTCTTTCCTTTTTTCAATTGAACGTTTTACCAACCACTATTTAAGGAATATATTAAAATATATACATACTTTTAACTAAAAAATTATTATCAAAGTTACTTGAACAATAGGAAATATGTGTATACAGTCAAGTCCTTGTATTTGATGAGGTTCAATTAGATAAGGACATTTCATTTTAGGTAATACAGATACAATTTTCTCTGTAAGAGAACTAAAATAGAACTAATTAGATATCTAAAACAATTATTTACAGATAGCTTAAAGTAATATAACATACATTTTTTGTCCAATGACTAATGATTCATCAAAATGTAGGTCAACATCCAAATCTACAGTACAATTGTCAATACACCATGCTAGACCTCCAACAATCTAATATTTAAATTATTAAAGGTAAAGTATACAATATAATATTAAAAATTTAATACTTTATCAAATGAAGCCAACCCTTTGATTCTAGCTCGAAAATATCCAGCAGCTATTAACAAATCCATAATTTCTTGCAACTTTAAAGCTTGTTCTTCATCATCTCGAGTTTCAATCTTTAAAAAAATATATTTCAGTTATAATGAATATTGTAACAAAAATTACTCAGGAAATAATTTTTTTTTTATATATAAAAAATAATCTGAAATATTTAAAAGGTATGTAATAAAAAAATTACCTCTTTTTCTCTTCCATCAACATCAATAAAAGTTGTAGAAATCTTTAAACTTTTAGGTTTGAAAGCTTCTTTCAGTGACATAATTAATTGTATATTAAGTAAGTTATCTATAATATTTATGTAACTCCCTTGAAAACTATTTTTTCCCTGCTTCTTAAATTTACAAAATCTTAAAAACCCGGGCTTTATCATTTTTATCTAGATAAGATAGAATAAGACTGATAATTATGCCATTATCTTATAAATGTGCGTGGATCTCTCTAGTTGTCCATGTGCTTACTAAAAATAATTTTTACATTAAAATACAATAATATTAATTAACAGCTTGATGTAAGAAAAATAAATAATTTTTATATTTATTTAATAATAAGATTGTTACCATTTAAGTTAAGCGTGTCAAAAAAGTTAACATTATGTATTGAAAAAAACCTAAATCAGTTTTAACGTTAATCAAAATTTAAACGATATATATGAAAACGTTATCTATTTATTTTATTTAACATTTTAACATTATTAAATTTTTATTAAAATTTATGTTAAAAGGATTCAAAACATAATTTAATACATAAGCAGTATTTAATATGATCAATGGACTACTTCATTCTTACATACAGTTTTTTTTTAATATAACGTCGTTTTTAACCGGTCCATCATTTCACAAAGCCAATCACTTCACACGCGATTTATTTTCATAACAAAGTTTTTGCTACTTTGAAGGATGGAATTTTATAGTGAAAATATTAATAAAATAAATAACATATGATTTGAAATATTACATCAAAAATTAACTAAAATTAATAAAAGATCCACTATGACTCCCTAAAAGAGAAGATATTGAAAAAATTTTAATTTAGCATTCTCAAAAACAATCTATTTTATCAACCTTTTCTCTATTCAAAAGTAAAAATGTTGACATTTTTTACTAATATTGGCTTACAAAAATTGCGTTGTAAAAACATTTTGCTAATTTGTACTGAAAATTTAGACTGCTCAAATTTGAACCACCCAAATATACCCCTGATTAAAATAATTAAAAACACTAAAATTACTATTCTCAGATAGTGTCTGATAGTTTTATATTGAGAGATTTTTCAATTAATTTTTTATAATGGCACAAATTTTGATATCATTCTTTTTCTAAATTTTAGTCATATTTTCTTTGAAAATTATTAATTTAAAGAAGATTGGAATGTGTTTAAGAAAATGTTAAATTACCATAAGTGAAACTACGGTCATGGTCTGATCTAATATTTAAGATCATTTTTGGATAAAAACTGTAAAACTTGACAAGGAAGGGTTGCATATGAATAATGTCACATTGTTTAACTTAAGTTATCATAATGTAAAAATTTTATATGAGCCACAATAACAATAAAAGAAAAAAATACACCAAACAAAAAGTAAAAAAAAAAACTAGTGTTTATATAAAAAAAATCATACAAATAGAAAAATAATAATAAATTTGAAGGTCATGCGTACTAATATTTAATTAAATTTGGATAACATCCAAAAATCATTTGTGTAGCAGAATATAAATCAAACACCAAAATTAAAATCTACAATAGAAGAAGAATTTTACATAAACAAGCGTAATTACGAAATATTTAATTTTTGACATACAAGAATAAATACATAGTTTTAGCTTCGATGCGAAGCTGAGAAGATATTAATTTTACTATGATTGATATTTTTGTGTGTAATTTTTACCACTTTTTCTCAGCTCTCACCGAACCGATTTCTTTCAGCGATACATGAAAAGATCACAAATCGTATCTAGTCGAAGATATTACCCTCAAAAATTGAAAATATTTCCCTCGTTTCCCGTAAATGGGGGAAATCTCCAAAAAAATTACAAACTTAAAAATCGCTAATTTTCAATTTTTTTACTTAAAACTGCCATAACTTTTTCAAAAATGACCAAATCAATATAATTTATTTTTATAGATGCATGATGTCTTTATCTATTATTTGGTGTATTTTTTCATAAATCTGACTCTTGACTTGCCCACAGGGGGGATTTAAAATGACAACTTTTTCACGAAAAATTAATTTTTTTAACTTAAATTTTGAAAGTATTTTTATCTTTATAATGTTATAACTTTTTGAAAAATGTATGGATCATTATAATTTTTTTAAGATAAGTACAATTTATATTCTTATTTCATTCGACATACTTACATTCATATATTACACTTATAAATCATAAAACTTGTAATCAACTTGGAATCAAACTTGGAATCAGGATATAAATAAGGAAATAGGAGATCATGTAGCTTTTAGAATAATCCATTAATGTTTTAAAATTAAACATTATCTACAGATTTGTATTGAAGCGTTTTTTATGATAATGATTTTAATCACTGTCGGATATCATTATACTTGACCCAACTATGCCACGCTTACACTGTGCCGAGACCCCACTGTGCTGGGTTTTTTATGTTGTATCTAAATCTCTCTTTAATCGAATAAAAATAATAATTTTGTATTATCAAGGCATAACATTTTTTTTATTTATTTTGTTGGATCATTCAATATATGTTTTTTTATTGAAATAATTAATTTGTCTACTTAAAAAAAGAACATTCCATTATCATTCTGATTACAGCATTTCGTTAATAGAATGTATTCCAAATTCTAGATTTTATTAATTATTTATTTACATATTTTATTTATAATCTTAAACTATATAAATTAAATGTTTTTATAACTTTGGAAACAAATTCGTGAAATGATTTTTTATTATTCTGTAGTATTTATAAAACATAATTAACAATGTTTTTTTAAATATTATATTTTGTTTATTACCTATGGCTGTTCATGGGTACACCCATGTCCACAGGTTTTCCTGGTGGTATACTCTTTTTTTACTAATGAATCCGTGTTTACCTGTTTAATTTAGTCCGTGCAAATTTTATTTTCCTCATACCGATCTGAATCTGTCTATCCATTCTTAAGGCTAGTAATTATTATAAGACAACAATAGAAATATTGCCTAAATTTATCGCAAGATAATATAATATAACTGTATTTTTTAGATAAATATTAGTTAAGTAACACATTTAAAGGTGCAATTTAATGTCAAATGAATTAATATATCTAACGGTTCTAATCGACATATTCTTCTTCAACGTGATCGGCATGTGAATAATCACTATGTAATGTTATTTTATCATAGTCGAGTTCTTCAACTATTTTGAATTTTAAACAGTCTTTCATATGATCAAAACGTTTTGGTGAATTTTTTTGTAGACGACGGCAAACAGTAATTAAATTTTTACTTAACATGCATTTGTCGCGTGACAAAATCATTAAAATTTGCTTACAATTAGACATTTCTTTAAGCACCTCTTTGATTTTTTCTTTATCTGTATTTGTTCTTGATAAATTCTTACGCACAAATCTGAAAAATTATGTATATTTGGAATGTTATTAAAAATCCATTTTTTAACTTCATTACTTACACAACTGAACATTATTGTAATGCTTATAAAAATTTCTTATAAATTTTGAGACTCATATATCTGTGCTATATATCAGATACACGTACCACAAAGTCGCTGATATTAAGCAAAATCGTTTAAAAAAGGAAAACTGAACTTTTCATTAAATCTTTTGGTACGTTTAACTTAAAGTTCAATCTACATATAGAAATTATTACAAGGATTTCAAAAATATACTATTTATACAACTACAATTTTTAAAACAATTAAAAGTCAATATACATGATATTTAATGTAAAAGAATTTGAAATTCTCAAAAATTCGGTAATACTATTTTTTCATATTTTTCTTTAGATATTTTCCATCACTTTTAATTATTGATTTAAGTTCAATAAATTACACCTGAAAAATTTTAGTATAAAAAATATTTGCGTTTTTACAAATAAGGAATTATCTCAAAAAGTAAAAGCAATAAAAGCATTTGAGAACGATCTGTATTAAATTGTTTCTATTGCTAATTTCAAATTGTAAATAATGATTAATTTATAGTAAAAAAAATATAAAAATGTACGCTGAAAATACCCCTTAGTTAAATAAACCAAATTTGTATTACTATATGTCCCAAAAATATTTTTTAATACTGAAAATAATATTATTCAGCTCTTTACATTCAATTGAAAACCTTATGATTATTAATACGTGATAATTTACTTATAATTTTCATTTGTTTATTAGTTAATTATTGTATCATTTCATTTGTTTATGTGTTCATAGTGTTGTTCTACTAATTTCAAACCATTAATAATAAAAATATACGTGGAAAGCGCATTGAGTAGTTGATTTGAAATGTTAAAAGTCTATTAAATGTTTTAATTAATTTCATTAAATTATAACTTTCCGTAAGCGACTTGTTTTTATGAATTAATACCGGATTTTGAATTATAATAAATACATTAAAGTGAAAACGAAAATGTTTACTTTTCTCGAACTAATCAAAACTATATAAATATATTATTAATTTATTTTTTTTACTTATCCTATTTATAATACAAATAATAACTAAAGTAAAACTTTCATTGTTTACTGTATTATTTTTCCCACAAATATGAATACATTTTTGTGTTGATACAAACAATTTTAAATTTAATATTAACAAAGTTCAAAAGACTATTTAACTAAATAATTTGTCATTAGACAAAATTACCAGATTGTATGTATTACTTATTTTATCCACTATACTTCAACTAAAATAAAAACAATTTTAGTCATGAAAATTTACTCGATTGGACAATTTGGTGGCTGTGATTGCATAAAGACTTTATATAACATCTTAATTGATCTATTTATAGCTTTCCAAACTCCAGCTTTTCGTAAGTAATTCATAAACACATCATACTCCGTATTAGATTTCGACTAATTAAACCAATTAAATAATAGGATTAATTTTAATATTAATTAGTCAACATAAATTAAATTAATAAACCAATATTGAAATAATTTTTTTAATTTTATGCAATTTAATTATAAATAAATACGTTCATTTTAAAAAATGAATAAAGTCAACTGTTTAATTTTCAGTTATAATGTCACCACAGGTTATGGTCAACGATATTGATTGCAATATAATTCATTTAACATAAAAATTAAGTCACCTTGATCTTAAGAGAATTTATAAAAAAAAAATGTCAGTTCTACGTTTATAAATTATGATTTCATTTAATCCACAATAATATATATTTTTTGGCACCGTATAACTTGATTAATATCATTACATTACATTACTTAATCCTCAATCGAATCACATAACTAATAACAGTCGTATTTTAATGGGTTCAAACAAGCTTTAGGTCACAATGTAAAAATATGCCAACCACCTACACCTCTCACATAACTCTGAATTTTAAATACTTTCGTTCCTATTGGCACGATGAATTTTACACGCGTACTCGACACAAAAAAAATAATGATTGAACCGTTTAAACTTAAATACTAAAATGATTACCAAACGAATTTTGATTTTAGATTTCAGAAATTTACAATTTTTATTTTTAGCAGCATTTTTATAAATCTTAATATTGTGTCAAAATATGTGTCATATAATACGAATAGCATATATGTTATAATACACCACTTGTATTGCACTAGAATAGACAGAGTAATTAAAATTTTTCTACAAAATTAGGCATTCGTAGTTCTTTTTTTATTCGATGTTGTTAATCTTCACGATCAAACTTTACGTTTTATTAACTTTGAAGAATTATTTATAATTATTAAAGTATTTCATACCAACTGTTGCGAGTAAATTTAAATTTAAATAAAAATATATTACATGTAATATAATATTACTAATTGTTAATTTTTTAGTGATTAATTACAAATGTGTAAATAATAATTATAAATATTAATTTAGGATAAAATAGTATAATTTATAGAAGTATATTTGATTCAAATTGTAATAAATCATTAAAAGCGTTTCGTTATTTAATGACTTGTTTAAAGCATATACTTGAACATTTAATTATAAAATACATTTGCACGACTTTATTCATATTGAGGCGTAAGTAAATGGTCTTTCACTATGTTCTGTTGTTTTAGAAAGTATGGCAATTATTATATTTATTGAATAAGTGCATTAGGTTTATTTAATCCTATAATAAAAATTAATCACTTGTGGCTAATATTATTTAAAATTAAAATATTTAACTCAAAAAGCCACAAAAAAATGACTATAAGAATCTCGAATACATTTTTCGGGAACAATGCTACCATTATCAATGCTAAACACATACTGACACACACATCAAAAAAACTCCTTTTATACCCCTAGTATATGAACATTATACATTATTAACATTATGACATTTTACCAGTTTAGACAAATTTAATAATGAATTTATCAGTGAGCCTAAATCCTAATTAATGAAACTGTTCTTATTTTTAAACATTTCAATTACCTCATTTATATTAAATTATTTGTGATTAGTTACGTTTTTAATTAGTTTTATGGTTTTGATGGAGTGATTATCTTTCAATGAATGTTTAATCACAGAAGATTTATCAACTTCTTAATTTTTAATGTTTCTTGAGTGTTCTTTAAATGTGGCCCTATATTTATTTTTGTTTATCCTATGTAATATTTATTACAACTTTCACATTGTGTTTTATAAATGCCCGATTTCCCTCCCCCTACTTCAACTTTATCATTAGGGTTACCTAACAAATTCTTAAAAATTCTAGCTATTTACTATATTATTAGATTAGATTTGAGATGCCCGGATAATATTAAATGGGCGGCCTAATTACTTTTTGTTCCCCACATTATGAGTAACTAGCTGGCCTCCTTTATTTATTCTACTTTTATGTTTGAATTAATTTTGAAATTACATTTTCGTTATACCCATTAAATTTAGCTATTTTTCTAATAACACCCAGTTCTTAATCAAAATCTATTTTATATATCACAAGATTATCTAATCTGTTAACGATACAATTAAAAGCTGTCATATTTTATTGCAAGCTATGGTTCGAGTTGTTCGCAATGTACCTGAACGTGTGTGTACTTTTCCTATAAATTTCAAAATTTAGTTCAATTTAATTAAATATTGTATGGAATTCAACGTTTTAAAATCTATTACTGCAAAAATATCATCTACATAACCCAGTACCTAACCCAAATTTTCGGAAAAACACCATAAAATTTTTTTAATTTGTTTCGAACCTACTCATAAATAATTCTGCTAAAAATGGTGATATCAAATTTCCCATTGCTGTACCCTCAATTTGCTTATTTATTTATCTTTTTCAACCTTGTTTTAAAACTATTGACTACTTTTTAATCAATATTATTTAAGTAAAATAGTATCTAGTACTTTTTTCACTTAAGTAAAAAAATATATAATATTTTGTGACAAAGATGACGATGAAAATAATTCCATCTCATATAAATTTAACAATTTGACCAAGAAATTGAACGTAGTAAATCAAAAAGCTATTCATGTATGATTACATAAAAACCAGTTTCAAAAATTATACATGCAATAGGAATTTATTGATACAGTAACTGTATCAATAAATTCCCAAAAATATATAACTGTTATATATTTTTTAAGTGTAGTATTGAAATTTCAAATAAAATAATTCAAAAATGCCATGGTTAATATACGTGATAAATACGAGAATTCAGTAATTTCTAATAAATTGTTTTATAAATATTTATCATCTCTGTACTTATAATAAGTATTTTCTATAATTATTGAAAAGTGAATTATCTACAATATTGTACTTAATATTTAATTTAAATATTCGTTTAAGTTAGAATAGTGGATTTAATATTTACTTACCTCAAACATTTTATCAACGTCCATTTTCGTTTTACTTGTAAAAGTGAAAATTATGTTATTTTGCGTTAATAAACAAAGCTTATTTAACAGTTTCCATTGTAACAAAAATTTTAAATATAGTAGTCGAACATTTGACAAATTCATTCGATATTAACATTTTAATAAACATTTAAAAAAAAACATAATAATTTTTTTATGGAATACAGAGTTTTATTTTTATACTTCCAAACTACACCAAACAAAAACAAAGCATGTCATAACAAGATATAATACACATTTTTCACTGTGATAACAATCAAAAAAGCTAACTAGTGATAAATTATTTAAACCTTTTTTTAAAATTAATATACGATCTCTGTAACAACCAAATACGCAAAGAAAAACTTTTTTTTAATCCATTGTAACAAAAAACGTTTTTAGCAATAAATGATTTCATCTCCTCGTTGTAACAAGTACTTGATGGACGTGTGTTAGAATCTAAAAAATACTATTACATGAAATATCTGGGACATATTAACTGGGGTAGAATCAGTGAAATAAGATAAAAAAATGATTACTTAAATTACATAATGAATATTCTGTGTTTACTCAGTTGTTATAACTATTAATTTTCTAATGTCAATGTCACTTTTTATTAACACATGATATATGTAAAATTTCCAATGATTAATAAAAAACCTTCATTACATAAGGATGTGAGTTGAAACACGTCATCTTAAGTGAGAAATATATTCATTCCTCTGTAAAAAATTACTAATCAATAAAATGACCTAAACAAGAAAAAAATAAATTTTACTGAATAAAATTTGATTCCGAAAATTATAAAAACTCTTTTAAATTTCCAAATTACTATATCTTAACATCATTATATTTCAATGAAAAGTAGTCACCATGTATTTTATAATAGTATCAAACTATACAAAGAAAAAATGAATTGCTAAAAATCACATACAATTTCCAATGTCACTTATATTTAAAAATAATAAAGAAATATTTTTAATTTTTAGATAAATCATTTATATTATTTGTTTTAAGTATTATTATAATATTATACCGAAATTAACTTAAAATAACAATTTCAATCAAAAATTTTTTTTATTATAACTTTAAAAATTCGTGATGTTTTTGATAATTTTTAGAGTTTTACAGTAGAGTTTATTAAACTAATAGCCGATCTTAAAATGTATAAATTAGTACATTAAAGAACAAAAATGAGTGAAAAGTATCTAAATCTTTGTGTTGCACAAAATCCTTTATACATGAAAAATTTAGTACTTGCGCAGGAGTATATTTAAATACTCGTAATGAGGAAAAAGTACAAATCAAATTCTTCGTTTGTGTAACTACCTTGAAATTTGTTGAACTGATATGAGCAAATATAACATAAACAAACATTTTTTATATCAGCATTGTACGGTCAATGAAGGAGGACACGTACCCCTATGTCCCCTCTAAATACACCATTGTGTTTGTGTACACTTGTTGGCCATGATTTATCAGCGGAAAAAAATTGAAATCCAAACAAAGACCAATAAAAATATTTTCTATTTTCCTCGTTCTTTAACAAGTAGATAACACTTGAATGTGCGAACAAAACGTTATTTGTTGGGTACTAAGAAAAATTTAATTATTTTCTGCAGAAACAATGAATTTCGAACGAGTTATTCGTGAACACTTTAGTACATAACGTTAACACCCCCGAGGGTTTGAAAACATTTACAACAAAACAATTACAGATTAATGACATCCACGTAGACAAAATGATTTTGAAATAACTCCCGTGGCGTGCGGCGGCGGGCTCAGATGACTAGGCGGAAGAAGAAAATAATCATTAAAAACATGTACAGACGCAATATTCACCTTAGACAATATTGCATTGTCCTTTTTCGAGCGCACAATAAAATAATGTTAAAATAAAGTTTTCTTTCTTCGTTCGATCCGACGGCAACGACCACGTCGCACTCGCCGAGCAAGTCTCCCACCACACGGTCGGGTAACACGTAACGACCAAAGCCAAAGACCCGATCGACGTCTATCTTAGGCCATGCACAGTCGTCCGGTCGCCGCGTGTTGGCGTTCGCGTGTGCTATACAAACAAGTCGACATTAAAACTGTTGTCGCTCAATACTCTCACCCGTTTAAACGAGTTCGCACGATTTCAAAACTATGAAGTGACCAAGACAATTCACAATCGGATAACCGCCTCCTACTCACAGCGGACATCAAATAAACGTGCCAAAGTAAGACATTTTGCTTGTGCTTTTGATATTATTATTTTCTGGTGAAAATATATTATCTTTGCTGGTTTCGAAACTCCTGTTGGCGCTCGATCTTTGGAGAACTCACAAAATAATTTTAAAATAACACAATTATAATTTCATAAGTTTTAATCGGCAGTGTAATGTACAACGTGTTTCAGTTGTTAACTAGCGTTTAAGTCTACCGTATCCTTTCTAAATGTGCAACATACTTTTCACAGTCTATATCGAATAGATAACGTTTTCGAATAAGCAATTTATTAATACGTTATGTACTCTTAAAAACATAAAATAATAAAATTTAATTATGCCTCTTGGTATTACACTTTTACTCATTAGAGATTAAGTGTGTTGTAGAAATTATCACATGGTTGCTTTTCTTGGTAATTAGTCAATTTCCAACGATCAACAAGTTTCAAATTATTTATGATGTATTAATCAACCAAAATAATATTTAATGTTTTTCAAATACTCTTAATAAACTTTTTTATGATAGATTTAAGCATAAAAGCATAAAACATTTTAGCAGAACAATCATACTGATAGTATGATGTCTAATAATAAAATAATATCATATTAATAGTATGATAGATATTACTTGCATTGTTTAATTATAAACTAAAAGATTCGCCTATTATATATAATTTACAGTCAATCTTTTTATAGACGTCAACACCATCTTAACTATAGGCAGACAATATCAAAATAAATATAACAATAATAATCATATAGAAAGCATAACATAAAATTAAATAAAAAAATATGTAGCAATGCACCAATTCCTAAGATTTTTCCTTTCACTGGCTGATCGACCGCTGTCGTTTCACTTTCACGGCTAATGTATACCTTGCTAGTCTGAAAAACACTCACATAATGAATTCTATCCTGTGTCCATTTACTCGTATACCAAACTCTAGAAACATAATAATATAACTATTAAATCTATAGTGCCTGAACCTCTGCAATTATAGATAATTAGTGCACATACTACTAGGGCTGTATTTAAGATTTTGGCGTGGAGTGGCGCCCTTAAATTTTTCCAGAATCACCATTTGAATAATATTGATGAACAAAAAAATAAAAAAATCAATATTTTTTTCTCATTAATAAGCTTTCATTGAAGTTTTAAAATATATATAAATCACAATTACAAATATTAGAATAAAAAAAATATTTTTGATTGACTGCATATTGATATGCTTTTACTCCTGCAAACTACCTCCTAAAAACGGCCCTGCACATTATGTGTCAGTAAAGATTAGAATGAGTAAATTGTTAAACTATCTTAGATTGGACTTGCTTGAATTAAAATCCAGATACGCGCTTATAGTTCAAAGAACTATATTTAGTTGTTAGTCACATATAGCTACAGTTCGACTGTATATGCATCTAAATTACTTTAGAAATATACACAAGCAATTTGAACCTGCTTAATTTACCTTAGGGGAAATAATAAAATCCACCTTAATACACTTTTATTGTAATTGCAAATACTAAAAGTAACGCTTCGTGTGTCGGTGAGTTGGTATCAGGACTCGATATCGTTACGCTGTGGCAGTAGGTTTTCTCGTCTTCTATAGCAGAAGCAATGACTTTTAAAGAGAACGATGACCTAAAATTAAAAAAATCATACCAATTCTAGCATGACAATGAAACTATTTATAATAATAAAAAAAATTAAACAGTGTATTCGCTACTAAAAACACGTAGACATTACGTCACTTGTTTAGAGGGCTACAAAATAAAAAATTAGTGACTAATATCAATAAACGTAATGAGACATTAAACGTTTTTACCGGTTCATTATACTCATATCCTTTGTGGTAATGATTACACACATAATATATGTGGTAGCATTATTATTAATACCCAATTAAATATCTTAATACAGTTATTTACTTCTAGATTCATAAAATCAAACGTCTATAAGTATACACATAATTCAAGTACTAGGAAAGAATTTAGACCCCGTGGCATACTTTTTCCCACTACTGTGAATTTCGTTTTAAATAAACATTTGAACGCTCGTCTAGTACGCTACATAATAATAATAATACTATAAAAACCTGTCGTCAGTTACAAAATTTAGTACCTGTAACTATATTTTGTTCTGTAATAGACTATCAAGGAATCGAATGTGTTATTAGATTGACGTAATAATTTTGTATTTCTTTAGTTTAGTCATCCATATTCACAACAATAGAATCATTTTAATGACACCAACTCTATGTCTTACATTAAGAAAAATATTTAAAAAAATTCAACTAACAGGAGTGAAATTCAACTAAACTGGTTTTGAAATAAAAACCCAAAATTGAAAATTTTAATTTAAAATAAACGTAATTAGAGCGTTGCTTGAGTTACTCAATAACAAGATATAGTAATGACAGAAATATCTTACACTAAATCAAAAAGTTTGAATTCAAAATTTACTTTAATGCACGTGAGACCAAATTAAAATTTAATTTAATTTAAACCTAAAATCAAAGCTAACATTTTTTATAATAACTTTACAATATTAAAATACTTATGAAATGAGGTATCACATCTTTATGTGTCATCATAGAAACTATTTTATTTTATATATTTAATGCCGATGATATAATTGTTCATTAAATCTAATCTTAACAACTAAGTTATATATATGCAATAAGATTTTAAGTTAAAAAGAAAAATTAGTAGCATGAATAAGTATTAATTATTTTACTATAATAATTAATTATTTGTAGTTTAAGACTATTAGTTTGAGAATAAATTCAATTAAATAATGTTTCAGAAAAATGGCGTCACTTCAACGTCTATCTTTCGTTCAGTCCGTAAACAATATGTCTCACCAAAGACTCCAGGACAGTGATGAAAATTCTTCAGATGATGATGAAGGATCTCCTTTGACTCAAGACTTATATGGTGGAAGGTAAAAACTAAAATACATTTAAAAAAATTAATCGACTTATTTGTTTACATTTATTAATAATTGAATGTTATGTGTTTATTATAGTCAAAGAACTATTGCGGAAACTAAAGCCTGGGATGTTTTTCGAGATTTGCCACCACGTAGTGATAGTGGGTCCATGGCCAATCAAGCTTGTCTTGAATTCACTGTTAAAGTACTCAAAATTCTAGCCTACTTAATTACATTTGCAATAGTTTTATGTTGTGGGGTTATGGCAAAATCTAGTATGTTTTTTATGACTTCACAAATACGATCCGAACGAGTAGTAACATACTGTAACAAAGATCTAAGTAACTAAGTCATACAATTACATTTCATTAAAAATTCAATTTTATTTAATTATTGTTTACAATTATATAGGTCGTGATAAATTATATGTAGTTAATTTACCTACTGAAGAACGAGTAGTATGGATATGGTGTCTTTTGTTAGCATTTATTATTCCTGAATTAGGGACCTTGATCCGTTCCATCAGGATATGTTTCTTCAAGTCTTGTCGTAAACCTCCACTTAAAGATTTTGTTTTTGTTCTTGTAATGGAAACTTTACATGTTTTCGGAATGGTCCTCTTAGTATATGTAGTATTGCCTAGTTTAGATGTTATTAAAGGAGCCATGCTAACAAATTGTCTTTGTTTTGTACCCGCTTTACTTAGTAAGTTCTTCTATAATACTAAAAATCTTCACGTTATACAAATATTAATTAGACACAGAAAACTTGATGCAATAACTTTAATAATTTTGTAGGTTTATTATCTAGGACAACAAAAGGATGTAAAACTAATTCGGAAAAGTCTGAAGTTTATGCCAAAGTATTTATGGATTTAATTGCTGTTGGTTCTCAAGCCACTGGATTTTTTTTATGGCCTCTACTGCATCCAGAAAAACAGATGAATACATTTGTTATACCAATTACTGTGTTTTGTATTTCTTGTGGTTACTGGGAAAATTATACTACTAAACACACGCTATTTGGTAATTAAAATTTATTTAGGTAACTAAATTAGAAATGATTAATAATTCTCACACTTGATTTAGGTTTCATGAAATTCGCATACGTCATAAAAGATCGAATGAAAAGAACTCGATACTTTATATATATGTTAGTATCTGTGTGGAAAATGTTGTGTTTCTTATTTTTTATGATAGTAGTCATGTTCATTAAAGGCGAAAGCGTTACACAGTTATTTACATCTGTAAACGCTGGATTCTCAAGTCATAAGATACAAGTTTTAGAGGTGAATTATAATTTTATTTTATTTCTCCTGAATTCACTATCAATAATCACATGTTAATTTAGGTTAGTCAAGTAATTCGAAATGGAGCAACACTTCCGGATCTTTCAGATATTGTCACTAATGGAGATACAATTGATATTGATGCCAAGTATTTAACTGCTTTGCATGTTTTACTTATACAAATCGTATCAGCTTATCTATGTTATATATTTGGTATACCTCTTTTTTATTTAATAAGCTAACTAAAACTAAAAAAATTACTCTAATTGTAGGTAAATTTGCTTGTAAAATCATGATACAAGGATTCAGTTATGCGTTCCCAGTAAATTTAACTGTACCAGTAACTATGTCAGCCCTTATAATCGCTTGTGGATTACGTCATGATGATCCTTGTTTTTTTCACCAATCTATTCCTGATTATTTATTTTTTGATTCACCTGATGTAAATTTCTTAAACAATTTTATCACTAGAGAGGTAAATTGGTAGATAAAATAAATTAAAAAAGTTTCAGTACCAATCTCAATATTTCATTTCAGCACGTATGGGTTTGGCTATTGTGGCTTTTGTCTCAAACGTGGGTTACTTTGCACATATGGACACCAAAGTGTGAACGTTTGGCTACTACAGAGAAATTATTTGCTCGGCCAATGTATGACGCTTTACTAATTGACCAATCATTAGGGATGAACAGGAGATGTGACGACGAAAAAGACGTAAAAACTGAAGTAAATTTATTGTTTATATGAAACATAAAAAACAAAATGAAAACTATTTCATTATTTTACTTTTAGGATTTAGCCGACCGAGAAAAAGAACCAGATGAATACTACGAAACAATATCGGTACATACAGACGTAAGCAGTAACACACCAAAAACAGTAAAAAAATCTGACAGTATTACTAAAATATATGCCTGTGCAACTATGTGGCATGAAACTCACGAAGAAATGATGGAGATGTTAAAGTCCATACTCCGTATGGACGAAGATCAGTGTGCACGTCGAGTAGCACAAAAATATTTGCGCGTAGTGGATCCAGATTATTATGAATTTGAAAGTGAGTAACAAAAATATTTTGTATTCAATATTAAAATATTTATGTTAACCTATTTAAATTATTGTAATTAGCGCACATATTCTTGGATGATGGTTTCGAAATCAGTGATGAAAACGATGACTGGAGTCAAGTAAATAGATTCGTTAAGCTATTCGTGTCCACAATTGATGAAGCAGCCACTCATGTCCACGAAACAAATATACGTATTAAGCCCCCAACTAAAATTCCTACTCCATTTGGTGGTCAGTTGGTTTGGACATTACCAGGTAAGACTAAATTAACAGTACACATCAAAGACAAGTCCAAAATTCGTCACAGGAAACGGTGGAGTCAGGTTATGTACATGTACTACCTTCTTGGTCATCGATTAATGGAACTACCTATATCAGTTGAACGAAAAGAAGTAATTGCAGAAAATACATTTTTACTTACACTTGATGGCGATATTGATTTCCAACCACATGCCGTTCGACTTTTAGTCGATCTAATGAAAAAAAACAAAAACTTAGGAGCTGCTTGTGGTAGGATTCATCCTGTAGGCGCTGGTAAATAATTAGATGACTATAAATTTTATTGGAGACTCTTTAGTTTATTTAGAAATTATAATTAGGTCCATTGGCATGGTATCAAATATTTGAATATGCTATTGGCCATTGGCTTCAAAAAGCTACTGAACACATGATAGGTTGTGTCTTATGTAGTCCAGGATGTTTTTCACTATTTCGCGGTAAAGCTTTAATGGACGACAATGTAATGAAAAGATACACTATGAAGTCTGACGAAGCTAGACATTATGTACAATACGATCAAGGTAAAAAATACTACTTAAAATCCTAAACATACAAGATAATGAAATTATAACAAAATGTTAATTTGTAGGAGAGGATAGATGGTTATGTACATTATTACTACAAAGAGGATATCGAGTTGAGTATTCAGCTGCGAGTGATGCATATACTCACTGTCCCGAAAGTTTTAATGAATTTTACAATCAACGTCGTCGATGGGTTCCATCAACAATGGCTAATATTATGGATTTATTGATGGACTACAAAAAAACTATTAAAATCAATGACAATATATCAATGCCTTATATCACTTACCATGTACGTAAATATAAATATAACAAAAAATTTCTTACCTAAAGATGATTTATTTTTACAGATAATGTTGATGGGAGGAACTATATTAGGACCAGGCACAATATTTCTTATGTTGGTAGGAGCTTTTGTAGCAGTATTTCATATAGATAATTGGACGAGTTTCTATTACAACATTATTCCTATATTATTATTTGTTTTCGTATGTTTCACATGCAAATCAGAGTTCCAGGTAAAATCACAATTTTTACTTTTTATACATAAATTTAATATATAGAGTAATTGGTTTATCATAAACTTCTCGATTATTCTCAAAATATCATACAATATTGAAAAAAAAAATTTGCTTTTTATAATTACGCAAATTTCTTAATTTATCAGCTAATAATTATTTTTTAGAACTATCCCTTATGACTATAATTGATTAGCTTATAAAATAGACAATAATCTAATTAAAAAAATGGACAACTTTTGGACTAGTACTTAAAAAGTTATTCTCATTTTTATATCTAGGCTAAACGAAGAGTACGGTCAAGAAGTAACCGTACTTTTCTTGAAGCTTATACATATATGTTGCTATTTAAAAAAATTAAGTTAACATCCCTTTAAGTTATAAGGGATTATTCTAAACAGTAATTATTAGCTGATAAATCAAGAAATATACATGTACAAATATGTATAAAACTAAGAAGAAGCAAAATTTTTGTAATCAATATTGTATTTATTTTGTAACTCATCAAATGGTTTTGATAATCCTATTACTCTGTATATATACAAAATGTTCAGTAAGTAAGGAAACAAGTAAATTGTTAAAATGAGAATAATAGAAACCTGTTTCCTTATTTACTAAACAGCTATACAAACATATATATAGCGTGAGTATCGTTTTTTTTATTTTAACCATAAAAAATTCTCTGCAATTGAGACCAATCTGATAAAGTAAACACTGCCACGTGATAACGTTATCTGATAACTATAAAAAATATAGAGAATTACATATTCTATAAAAAATAGTTTTTAATTTTTTGTCTAACATCAATATTTAAGCTCAAAAAGAAAAATATAATACAAATTTAATACACTTTACACTTTGTTCAAATAATTTTATGAACTTTATAATCACCAAATGATATGTAAATGCATTTAGTGTATTTTTGGTAAAAATTAGTATGTATTAGTTTAATACAATTTCATCATTACTCGTGATAATTTTTTTCACAAAGTACATTAATTGTTTTAACAAAGTGTAAAATGTTTTTAATTAAATTTAATAGTTATTTATTGTCAAAAAAAACATTAAATAATAAATTGAAATGCATACCAAAAATGTTAATTAAGTTGCATTGAAAAAAAAAAGACTTTTTCGCAAAATTCGAGTTTTAAAACTTTTACCTATTTTTCTCAAGATATGAATATTAATATTAAATAAAAAATCAAAAACCATTTTTCGTAGAATTTGTAATATTTTTTACTCCAAACATTTTATATAATTTTAAAATTTAAATTATAAAAATTAGAATAATTATAGATTTTCGTAAAAAAAAAACAGTTAAATTTTATACTTTGAGCTTAAGTAACTACGCCCTATGCCACGTATTAACGTTATTGGATTTCTTTTTATCTTGCAGAGTTCATTTTTTTACTGGTTAGAATAAAGAAAGCCGGTTTTCGGAAGTAATTGAAAGTTTGCTCATTTTCTGGCACCCTAATTTATATATTTATTTTAAGTATGATATATAATTATCCAAAATATCCTATAAGTAATAATATTATTTATAGTTTATTTTAGATAAATATTTGTTTATTATCATTAATATTAGTTAATTAATTTTTTATAGTTGCTCTTAGCACAAATATTATCAGCTATGTATGCATTAGTTATGATGGCAGTTATCGTAGGTACAGCTTTACAATTAGGCGAAGACGGTATTGGTTCACCATCAGCTATTTTCTTGATAGCAATGTTGGGTTCATTTATTATAGCAGCAATACTGCATCCACAAGAGTTTTCTTGTATAATATTCTTCTCTATTTATTTGCTTTCTATTCCATCAATGTATCTACTTTTGATTTTGTATTCAATTATTAATTTGAATATCGTTACGTGGGGAACGAGAGAAGTCCAAGTCAAACGTACGAAAAAGGAAATCGAAGCAGAAAAAAAAGCAGCAGAAGAAGCAGAGAAAAAAAATAAACAAAAGTCTATGCTAGGATTTTTGCAAAATATGGATTCAAATGCCAACAACGAAGAAGGCTCATTTGAACTTTCATTTGCAGGACTTTTTAAATGTATGTTCTGTACATATCAGAAGCCAATTGATGACCGTCAGCAATTACTTAGAATAGCAGATTCATTAGAAGGACTTGGCAAAAGAATGGATTTTATAGAAAAGTATGTTTTACATTTTTAATAAAAAACCACAATAAATTTTTTAATAAAAATGTGATATTTAGAACAATTATTGATCCAAATGCTGTTAATCGCAAACGAAACGTTTCTACTAGTAGTGTACCACATCAAATCGCATTGAACCCCGTACAGGAAGAACCATCAGAAATTGATCATTCAGAAACCGAAACTGATGAGGAATCTTTGGGTATGCATTTATTTATAAAAATATTAAGAGAAGTTTGTACTTATCTATAACATTTCCAGAACCAAAAATAGAACGAAATGACGATATTAATCCATACTGGATTGAAGATAAAGCTCTGAAAAAAGGTCCTGTAACATATTTATCAGTGGCAGAGCAACAATTCTGGAGAGATTTAATCGACAAATATTTGTATCCTATTGACGAAGATAAAAACGAAAAAGCCAGAATTGCAGCTGATTTGATCGAACTCAGAAATAAGTCAGTATTTACATTTTTTATGATAAATGCACTTTTTGTACTCGTCGTATTTTTACTTCAATTAAACAAAGACAAATTACATTTGGATTGGCCATTGGGTGAAAGAACAAATACGACCATTATTCCTGAAACTTCTGATGTATGTATAAATCAATTTTATGACTTATAAGTACCTGGTGTCAGATAAAAGACGTAAAAATAAAATTTTTTTGCCTTTATTATATGATAAAAAAATTAGTATAAATGACTGATTTTTTTTTTTTTTTTTGATACCCTATTTAAATATTTCCTTAATATTATAATGCTTTAAAATTATTAATATATTTTAATTTGGTATTGACAGATTATCGTCACAAAAGAATACTTACATTTGGAACCAATCGGTTTAGTATTTGTATTTTTCTTTGCATTAATTATGGTTATTCAATTTACTGCTATGTTGTTTCACCGGTTTGGAACTTTATCACACATATTAGCTTCAACTGACTTAAACTTTTGCTGTAATAATAAGGTAAGAGTGCTAAATATAATTTTTCATTGTCTTATAAAAAATACCCACCTCTCCAAAAAAAAAACACTCATTATAAAATTGATACCTTCTCATTGTTAATTTTGCATCAAAGTAAGAAATTTTAATAAAATCTAATAAAAGCTGGCTTTTATTGTTAGAAATACATGTTCTCTGTGTCCACCAAGACTAGGCAAGTTAATTGATTTTTTTAAACTAGTTAAAAGTAAGCTTAAGTTGGAAAGACCATATTTATAAGATTATAAAAATTATATAAATAACACCACCACAAACAAAGCAATAATTTTAAGATTTTTTTTTTTATTACTATCACATTTATATAACGAGCATTAAGTCGACAAGTTTGTATGACACCCTCCAAATTAAGATTTTTAGCCTGTAAAAATTTTAATATATATATATACAGAATAAAACAGACCTAACCAAGAACAATTATAACTTAAGTAAAATCTATAAAAAATTTTTGGAAGAAAGCTATAAAAATTATTTTAAAATTTTGAAAAAATTTTTTTTTTTAATTTTATTAAAAAAAAATAATAATAAATGTACTTATAACCTAGTCTAAGAATAAAAAAATTATTTTATAAAAATACAACGAAATAATTATCAAAATATACAATACATAACAGTTAAGTCTGTTCCACCTTATACATATTTATTATATAAATTTATTTACAGTATAGTTTTTAATAGTTACTACTTTTTTTTAAGATTAATTATTATTTATGGTTTGTTTTTTTAAGGGTACTACTATATTAAATTTTACTGGTACCACGTATTGGTAAATTTGGGTCTACTTCTATGCAGTTATAAATTATATAATTTTTTAATAAAAAAATATTAAAGACTCAAGTCTTCTCTGATTATAGAAGATAAATTAACAAAATATATTTTTTTTTAATTTAAATCACATTGCATACGCATTAGTTCAATAATTCTTTAGAGGGGTCAGAAATGACGACACTTAATACTTGTCCTAAAATTACTATAGCCCCTTGTCTGTAATAATTTTGTAAAAGTAATGATTTTAATAAAGTAAAAAAAAAAAAATTTAAGTTTTCCTATTAAACTCAAATAATAAAAAAATTATTTTAATGCAGTTTAAGAATGCAAAAATTGTTCAAAAAAATAAATACAGCGAAATGATAAATTTATCATAATTTATAAGAGTTATCAGCTCTACTCTGTATAACTTTATCGACACCTTGTTTTCTAATAAAAATTAGTATTTTATTCTAAAAAATGTTTGAAATTTGTTTACATCAAGGCTGAAGATTTGACACAAGATGGTCTTCTTGACAAACAAGCAGTAGTTATAGTAAAACATCTTCAGCGCTTAAAAGGTATTAATGGTGATTATGATAATGATTCTGGATCAAGTGGAGGAAATGTGGGACGTCGACGTACCATTTATAATTTAGAGAAACAACGACAAAAAACTCGCACAATCGGTACACTGGACGTAGCGTTCCGAAAAAGGTTCTTACAGATGAAAATGGGAGAAGATGAAGATGAGCCACAAGGTAATAAGAAACTTAATGTTTTATTTATTTCAACAATGCATTAAATTTTTTTATCACGGCGTATAAGATCAGCTTAGGTAATTATAAACAAATTTTACAGAAAAATTAAATTCTGACGGTTATCAACAGCCCACAAATCCGTGTAAAACCGCTGTAAACTATTGTTTCACTCCTATACTTCACTATGTCATAGTTTTTCAATTTTTTTATTGTAATCAGATATCTCAACATGTCTGTTAATAATTTCCCCTTATATTCATAATCTATGGATTAATTATTAACATTAATACTAGTGCTGTATTAATTATTCAATAATTTTTGTAAAAATAAAAAATTATTAGTTCGTAGTCTGTCAAATAAGGACTGAAGATTAAAATCGTGAAAAGATTAAGTGCTACAAAACTTTTGATAATAACTGCTCATAATTATCTCTATCCAAAAAAGTTTAGAAAATTATGATCTATCTTTTGCGTGTCTATGAGAATTAGTTGTATCAAAAATGCAATATCATCCTGTTAGAATAATAATAGCTGAATATGAATTGAAAGTAACGACTTACCTTAACCTTGTATCTGATTGAAAAAAGAATTCTTACTGAATATACAAGGTGATTGATTAACTATGCCTCACAATTGATCTCTGAAAATATAAGTTATCTTTTTTTTCTTTATGAAATATTATGTTTCTATTTTGGGCTGCTCAGTGAGTAAAATTATATTTTTATGACCGTCCCTTTTGCTTTAAATCAGTATTAACTTTCAATTTTCAAATGGTAACCCTATTTTATTATATAATCAGATTAGATTTAGTTTTAAAAAATATTTTTTCTATTTTATTCAATTATCAGCGAGATATGATTCATGAAAGTTTAGAGGACGTGAGTATTACTCACGTTGATTTATAAAAGACTCTAATTTTACGTCACGGTACAATAAACTGATTGTTCTTATCTATCACTAAATATTAATGTTACTGTATTTACCCGACTACTGTTTTATTTGATAAATCCCCTAAACTTTATATAGTGATATCTCGTTAAGAATTTTTTTTTCTGCTAAACAAGATTAATAAAAGAAAACTAAAGTTGATATAGATTTGAGGGTTAAGGGATGAAGATGGAATCTTTATTTTTCTTGGCAAGTAGCTCAACAAAGAGTTATAACAAATAAAATAATTACATTTATGATAACACTAATATTTTTAAAGAAAATTCGTGAGGCATAGTTAATTAATTATCCCGTATTGAATACCCGTTTTTCAACTGAAAGAGATAAGAAATTTAATAAGCACTATAAAATAGATATCAATGATGCAAAAATTGGCGGGAACTTAATCTTTTAATCGAAGTGTAAACTTTCAATTTTTACTCCTTTTTGGTTTCTCAAATGCTCACGCAAAAGCGATGACGTTTGTTCTGAATTAACTCGTGTTCATAATTATTTCGACGACCCTAACCAGAATGTTGTATTTAAATAATAAAATTCTAATTGACTCTTTTTAGGTACACCGGTATTGGGTAGAAAACTGACAATGGGCAAAGAAGTACGTCAGGCTCTAGAAGTCAGAAGGCGTTCAATGCAAGCAGAAAGAAGAAAATCACAAATGCAAACACTAGGCGCTAATAATGCATTTAACCAAACACAGAGACAGTCAAATGCTGGCATCAGTGTCAAAGATATATTTAAAGGGAGTCAAAATCCTGCTTATGAACATGATGAAGATGAATTACAATTGCATACTATTAACTAATCAAAAACTTAGTTTCTAATTTAAAATTAGTCACCAAGTGTTCTAGTCAACAGAATATTTCTTTTTTAAATTTTGTATCTATGCCATCATTATTATTTATTTTTTAATATGAAATATTGATTAAAGTCTCGTAATCTTATGTTTTTTACTTGAATTTTTCATTAAAAGAATGTCAATTGTCTTTCTTAATACATAGTTGAAATATAATTTTACTCAATTAGATACAAAAATTTTACATATCTTTTACAAAAATAAATGTTAATATTTTATATTTACAACATAAAAACTACATGAGTAATTTCAATATTTTAGTTGGAATTATTGCAAATATTTCCATAATCATATTTAGAACAAATTACGGGTGTTCTAAAATGAGGTATTTTCACAGACCTTTGGGCCAATGCCCTTAGGTGGGATCAAACATCACATGAGATATGTACACGTACATTAAGATTAAATGTTAATTTTTCTTTTAGTAAACTATTTATTAAATTATCTTTGTTTTTTTATATTGAAGTCATTCAAACAATACATTCAATAATATTAAATAAAAATATTTAAAAATAAATTTTAAACAACGATAACACTAAATCATGAAAATATTGTAGTATTTACTCTAGTAATGCGTGAAAAACTAAACATCGTACGTTAAATCAGTATTTATTGGCTTAAACAGTCTCTTATGTTTTTTTAGAGCCTATTAATATCCTATTCACTTTAATTAACAAGAAAAAAATAGTTGTATTCTCTTACCCTCTTAAAATTGTACCAACTTACGTTTTTTTAAATGGTAACATAGATATTTAATTGGCTTAAGAATAAAAAAATAATCTAACCAAGAAAATGACTGATGGATAGCAACTTTTGAATCTGTATTTCGAAGATTTTTAACATTTAAAAATAAAAGAGGAGGTGAAGCACGGGTCTGTTTATTTTTATCTCTAAACATTTCTGAACCGCTCTTTTACTCCCGCCAAAATGTAAAAATACTTATATCTTCTAAATTAATAGTTTTATCATAAAAAGTATACAAGAAAAAAACCTTATTGCTACTAATATGCTGTCTAAATTTCATTTTCTTATATTTTTAAAGATTTTCGTGAAACGATATTACCGGACACTTAGTATACAAAATGATCCAAATTTGGATAAATACTATTTTTTACAAATACTAAAAATTTAAAATTTTTGTAAAGAGAATTACACACATATAAGGTTTACAAATTATACAATTAAATATTTTTTTTTTCATCTCTTCAGAAATAAAAGTCCTTAACTAAAATGTTATTAAAAAACAATTTATATTTTTAACTCTATAATATGACAGAAAAAAATTACAAACAATTTTGTTCTTAAAGTTTTTTATCCGCGATAAAAAATACATTAATTTTAATGTATTCATTTTAAAAATTTAATAAACGTAATTATACGCACTTGTTAAAAATTGACTGCAGCTTCGCTGCAGTTGCGACGTGATTGAATAAGCTCACAGGTTTACCAACGTTGTGGAGGGTACAAATCTATTATTTAAGGTATCGGGAGCGTCCACTGAGGTCTATTTTTTATTTATTGTTTTATTAGATATACGGTCAAAATTAATATGTTGTTTATTAAATACAATAAAACTTCTACTTGACACGGATATTTATACGTATATTATAAATAATAATACAAATTATATTAAACAAAATCATTGGGTGTTACCAGTACGCTTAGATGAAGTGAAACTTCTTTCAGGCTAAGTATATCAAGACTGTCAAGTTCTGTTCTTCTCCAGATAAGCATTACTACCTCTTCTTTGTTTGGATTAACAGCTAGGCTGTATTTACTACGCCACATGTGTATAGTGTTTGGTCTCTGCTGTGCGAAGTCTATAATTTTGTCAGAGAATTTAACCACTACTACTATAGCTAAGTCATCCGCATAGGTTTGTGTATAACAATATTTATTTAACTTGTTAATAAGCGAGTTTAAAACTAGACACTATAACAGGGAGATAGAACTCCTCCTAGTGGGCATCCCTGTTTACAACTCTTGATCATTTTGGTTTCATTGAGTTGTCCCAAAATGGAGCGTTTCTTAAGCATGGTTTTTATCCACTTAATAATAAGTGGTTCTATTCCGTGCTGTTATGCATATTCACACATTGTATTAAAGAGTGTATTATCAAAAGCCCTTTCCAATGTCCAGGAATATGCCTATTGCTTACATTTTATTCTTTATGGCTTTCCACACTTTAGTGGTTAAATTATATAGTGCTGTGTCAGAAGATTATCCTGTTTGGTACGCATGTTAGTTTTTATATAGAGGAATCTACTTTAGGGTTCTATTTTATATACCTATCAATAATTTTCTCCATAGTTTAAAGTCTAATAGTCTTTTGCCAGTTCTCGGATTGATAATCGTAGACTAGGCATGCTCTAAATGTATTGCAGAAATGGGGGACGGTTAGATCTAGCCCCTCTTGTAGAAGTACAGGAAACATTTCGTCACAGCCTGCAGCTTTAGAACTGCTGAAAGCATTTATTACCAATCTTGTCCCACTTGGAATTACTTTCTTCGTTAGCTGGCACTCAGCACAATTCATATGTTTGTTCCGTACTTCAGCTGTTGTAAATTTTAAAGCCAGAAAAGTGTACGTTCAACAAATGTCTCGTTATCATTGTGAACGTATTGTCTGGCAATAGTATTGCTTCGAAGATTTTGTTCAGTTTATTTATTAGTGAGTGTAGAAGTCTAGTAGCTGTGGGTAATTGTTGTAATTCCACACAGAACTATTTCCAGCTCTCTTTTTTAAACTTTTTCGATGCAAATTTGTATTGTCCTTAAGAACCCCTATGTTCCTAATGTTGTTTCAAATCTAATTTCATTGCTTTATTTAAGAGTTAACGAGAACTTTTTCTTAATCTTGTCAGGTTAGCGTTCCACCAAGCTACACCCTGTCTTTCCTTCCTTTCTTTCAAAGGACAGTACTACTTGTATGCTGTAACAATGTAATTCTGAAGGTCAGTTACGACCCTTTCAGGCTTTGTACCGACATTAATCTAAACTATAGGTTTTCTAGGATATGAGAAAGATCTATAGTTATCCCAGTTTATCCTTTTAGGGTTCCTATAGTGCTCCATTTATTTTCAAAGTGAAGTGTATGTGCCTATGATCAGAAAGGGACACTTTTCACCCTTCTATCTTCTGGATCAACATTTTTAAGCAAACTGTAAGATCAATGACTTCTTGCCTGTTTCTTATTATTAAAGTAGGCTAATTACCTCTATTCAGTATACTTAGGTCTGTAGTCATAATTATATCCATTAGTGCCTCACCTCTTGTATTAACGTTACTGCTCCTCCATATAGTATGATGAACATTTGTATCCATACTAAATAAAAGTTCTAACTTTTCTATATTACAATAATTGTAGTACTATTAGGTCCTTGTCTGGGTCTGAGAACTCATATGGTAGGTATCCTGAGACTACTATAATTGTTTTACCATCACTTAATGTTATCATAATAGTAACAAGCTGGTTTTTATTTTATCATTACCCAAAATACAAAACCTTAGTTTGTCTGACTGTTTGTAAAACAGTTTAAAGCCCTTAATATGTTAACCATGTAGCCATAGTTCTTGAACAAGAGCTATTTGTAAGGGTGATACTATTAACTTTCCAGAAGTTAATAGTATCCTAAATTCTAATTGAAAAAACAATAATATAAATTCAATATTAATAAATACATACAATTATTAATACTTATATTTTGTGGTAATAAATTTAAAAAATACAGTGAAAAATATAATCATTAAAGTAAAATTTTTTACTAAAAATCAAAAGCAGCGGGTAAACCAGCTTTTCTATTAATGAAATGTTGAGCATGTTTCTCAGGAGACAAATAATAACTTGCAACTGCTTCATCTGTAATCATTGCATTTCTCCATTCAGCCTAAAATAAACAATTTATAAAATTATTATAACCTTCTAAGATTGGTTAGAAAATATTTGACATCCTTACAAGTTTGGGAAATTTATCAAATGGAAAAATAAACAAATTTTTTGAAAAAATTCCAATACAGTCAATACGCTCAAACCATGGCCAAATCATATAATCTACCATCTTCGGACTTTCACCTATTCAAAAAGTAATTTACAATGATAACTTAACTAAACATGAAAATCAATACAGGTTATTCATTATTTTATTTCATTGTCTCATGTGGCAAAACAACACAATTCTTATTTAAACAACTTTTTTATTTTTATGTTAACATATATTTCATACATTTCAAAATAAATATTTTAAATATTTTTGGAACATTAAAAACTACTTCAACTGTTAGCTTCGTGGTATAAGGATATTTGACCTATCTTTCAAAAAATTTTAAATAATATATGGACCTATGTGGTTTTGCCATGGATACTAAAATGTGTTATATTTAACTAAATTATTATTGATTATTTAATATTAAAAATTCTAAAAGAAATTTTAGAAAAAATATATGACTCTTATTATTATCTTGAAAAACAAAAAGTTAGATACACAAGAAGTCTACAAATTGAATTAAAGTAATATATTATATACCTCCAAAATATTTTGTAGATCTTATTTTTAATTCAGATTCAATAAGTTTTATATATTCTACAAGCTCATCAAAATTATTTTTCTCTAATTTTGATCCAGTCATCATAAACTTGTAAAAGCTTGATGCAACCTAAAATAAATATTATGCATATATATATTTTAGTATTAAGTATTAAAAGACTTAAAATTATTATTCAATTTAAATAATGTATGAAAACATAAAAAATTATTTAGTTTTTAAAGTATAAAATATGTATGGTGAAAATGTTCAAAATAAGTACATTAATAAAGGGGACTAAACGATTAAATACCCTTCTATTTGACTAACACTTATCATTAAAAATATTTCAATATAACTATACATGTTCAATAAGAAATATAAGAAAATATTTTTTATCTTTTTTTTTTTTAAATAAGATAATCTAATTGCACAATTTGGAGTTAATAAATTTAATTTTGCAAATAGATGGTTGTTAAATTTTAAATCAATAACATCAATTAAACATTTAAAAGTAAAATTTGATTAGCATTAAATGTTTCTCGATTATAATTTGTGTTGGTTTTTTGTAGTTATTCAAATTTTTGTAGAAAATTACAAAATTAAAAATCTTAATTATTTAATAATATAATAATATTATAGTACCTTTCCAAAGGATTCAATGAATATCTTATCTAATATCTTTTGTAATGGACTATTTGACCATAATGGTATTTGAGTGTGTTGTTCATCTAAAAAGTCAGCTAAAAGTAAACTTTCTGATAAAAATTTTCCTTCGTAAGTTAATGCTGGCACTTTACCAGCAGGAAACATTTTCAAATACCATTCTGGTTTTTCAGTAAGATTTATAAAAACTGGATCATGTCTAAAATTATTATTTCTTATAATTGAATTTTACAATAGTTAATATTCAATCAATGCATATAATGTATAATCTGTCATTATATTTTATTTTAAGTATAAAGTTTTTATGATGCATTTTAAAAAGTAATAACAAAACATAAATTTTCTAGTTTTTGAAAAATTATTAAATTTATTCTATAACAATAAAATATAATTAAAAAAACCCAGCACAAGGGGGTTACGGCACAGTGGTGACATGGCATAGTTGGATCAAGTATAATGATATCTGACAATGATTAAAATCACTATCAAAAAAAAAAACGCTTCGATGCAAATCTTTAGATAGTGTTTAATTTTAAAAAATTGGTGGATTATTCCAAAAGCTACATAATCTGCTAGTTCCTTATTAATATCCTGATTAAGATAAAGTATGTCGAATGAAAAAGGGATTATTAAAAAATATTATTTCTCATAAAAAAATTATGTTGATCCATACACTTTTCAATAAGTTATAATATTATAAAGTTAAAAATATAAAAAATAATTTTTTTACAAAAATCGTTTTTTTTTTATTAACTTTGATGTCTGTTTTCACCATGAAGATAAAATAAAGTCCGAAATTTTTTTTTACCATTATAAAGTATATTACATTAGCTTTAATTTAAGATATATATAAAAGTGTCAGACTTTCCGGAACACTTTCAAAAGTTAAGTTGAAAAAGTTCTACTTTCTACATGCATTTTTTAGATTTGAACCCCCCTCGTATAAAGGGAAATGGTCCGATTTAAAAAAACAGTATGTCGAATGAAAGATCTATATAAATACTACTTCTCATAAAAAANGAATGAAAGATGTATATAAATACAACTTCTCATGAAAAAATTGTATTAATCCATACATTTTTCAAAATGTTATAGCATAATAAAATTAAAAATGTAAAATACAAAATCGAAAATTTTCACACAAAAATAGCATTCAGTAGCCATTTTCACCGTGAAGATAAAATAAAGTCCGAAATTTTTTTTTTCCATGTTAAAGTATATTACATTAGCTTTAATTTAAGATATATATAAAAGTGTCAGACTTTCCGAAACATTTTCAAAAGTCAAGTTGAAAAAATTAATTTTTTGTAAAAAAGTTGTCATTTTAAATCCTCCCCTGTGGGCAGGTAAAGGTCAGATATGAAAAAAAAATATACCAAATGAAAGGTAATGATATCATACATCTATATAAAAAAAATTATATTGATTTGATTAAAAAAGTTATGGCAATTTTAAGTAAAAAAAATTGAAAAAATTTCCAAAATTAGCAATTTTTAAATTTGTAATTTTTTTGGAGGTTTCCCCCATTTACGAAGAACCAGGGAATTTTTTTCAATTTTTGAGGATAATGTCTTCAACTAGATACGATTTGTGATCTTTTGACGTATCATTGAAAGAAATCGGTTCGGTGAGAGTTGAGAAAAAGTGGTAACAGACACAAAAAAAAAATAAACACATCTTAGTAAAACCAATATCTTCTCAGCTTCGCATCGAAGCTAAAACTAATTATAAATATAGAAAATATACTAATTTAGATTGAAATTTTTATTATTAATTTCTTAATAAAAATTATAGCTAAAAATAAAAATAAAGCTTTGATTTATCATTTAAAAAGNGAATAAAAATAAAGCTTTAGATTTGAACCCCCCTCGTATATAGGGAAATGGTTCAATTTAAAAAATCAGTATGTCGAATGAAAGATGTATATAAATACAACTTCTCATGAAAAAATTGTATTAATCCATACATTTTTCAAAATGTTATAGCATAATAAAATTAAAAATGTAAAATACAAAATCGAAAATTTTCACACAAAAATAGCATTCAGTAGCCATTTTCACCGTGAAGATAAAATAAAGTCCGAAATTTTTTTTTTCCATTATAAAGTATATTACATTAGCTTTAATTTAAGATATATATAAAAGTGTCAGACTTTCCGAAACATTTTCAAAAGTCAAGTTGAAAAAATTAATTTTTTGTAAAAAAGTTGTCATTTTAAATCCTCCCCTGTGGGCAGGTAAAGGTCAGATATGAAAAAAAAATATACCAAATGAAAGGTAATGATATCATACATCTATATAAAAAAAATTATATTGATTTGATTAAAAAAGTTATGGCAATTTTAAGTAAAATAAATTGAAAAAATTTCGAAAATTAGCAATTTTTAAATTTGTAATTTTTTTGGAGGTTTCCCCCATTTACGAAGAACTAGGGAATTTTTTTCAATTTTTGAGGATAATGTCTTCAACTAGATACGATTTGTGATCTTTTGACGTATCATTGAAAGAAATCGGTTCGGTGAGAGTTGAGAAAAAGTGGTAACAGACACAAAAAAAAAATAAACACATCTTAGTAAAACCAATATCTTCTCAGCTTCGCATCGAAGCTAAAACTAATTATAAATATAGAAAATATACTAATTTAGATTGAAATTTTTATTATTAATTTCTTAATAAAAATTATAGCTAAAAATAAAAATAAAGCTTTGATTTATCATTTAAAAAGATAAACATTTGTTTTCAATTTTTTTGATAAGATTTCATTACAATATATTTTTAATATAGTTTAAAACTAAATCTAAAAACAAGAAACTTACGGTATTTTTTTAGCATTCAATACCAACTGAACTCTTTGAGCATAAGGACAGTAACGCATAGTGTAAAACTGGTATTTACCAGGTATCAACTTTGGTTCAATAGAATCTAAAAATAATAAATATTATTGTTTATGCTTTATTATTATAGTTAACTTTTATCAACTTCTCATCAACTCCATGTTATTTAACTTATTTACTTTAAGTATTTTTTATAAGAAAAAAGAAACTGGTCTAGAAATTTAAACTAAATTATAGCCAAATTATTAAATTAGAAGAAGATCAAAAAATAGATGGGTGTATATGATGTGGGAGATCGTATCTAGTGGAAATTTAGGATAATGGTGGCCAAACCCAAGTAGTTGGGATTAAGGCGAGGAAAAAGAAGAAGATTGAAAATAGATACCAATATAATTTTTGTATAAATATATTGAACAGTATTCTCATCACGATATTTATTTATTTCCTTGTAATAAATTTTGTGATTATCATTATTATTTACTGTTTTGCTTATTAAAAGATTGTAAAATTCTTTATAATAAGAAAAAAACAAATTTAAAATAAAGCTAAATTTATGAAATTATTTTTTCATTATCCTATTCCAAATAATATAAAAATAAAATATTTTTTTTAAGGTTTAATTTATTTGCCTTTAGAGACCATGAGATTGTGGGCTACCTATTGATGACCACTGTTAAATTAAAATATTGACATAAGTTTATCATTCTTTTTTCATAAGTTAAAAATCAGTAAATCTTAGTATATAAACAAATAAAAAAAAAAATTAAATATTGAAAAATTAACCAATATTGTATAGTATCCTAGCTTAATATTTTATATTCATTGAATTAAAAAAGATTAATTAAAAGAAATATTATTTAAAATGTTCGACTTTCTAAGCAGTACCTAATGCTAAATGATGTTCGGTCTAACAATTATCATTGTATTTTTTTGTGAGACTCAGTTTTATTGAGTGTTGTGTAAATAAAATAATCCCTATAAATTATTAAAGCGTGTATAATTCAAATTTGTTTTTTGATCATCTTGAAAATCTTTAAAAACTAGATACGCAATGTTGCAGTATAAACGACGATATAAATAATAAAAACAATAAACATTACCTTTTCCTAAGTGCTTTACCATTTTAATAAATACAGAAGCCACTGTTCCACACAATCAAGAAATAAAAGAAACTAATACAATTATTTAGTGAAGTAGATTATGAAGTAGATTATGCGATGCTTAATTAAGCATGCTTAATAATAACATTACTATATGAACGTAGTCTGTAATGATAAAATAGTTACTATTATCAGATAATAAACAATTTATCTGTTCGAACTGGTATAATATGGAAATATTCATATTCATGTTGTGATTATTAAGTATTTCTTTAGGAAGTTCAAAGTTTTTTTAACTTTAATTATGCTTAATAAATTATTTTTTTTGTGATCGTTATTTTATAAATATTATTTAAAAAATATATGAAGCCTCATGATCTATATACATTTTTTACACCAATAAAATTATAGTAGGTACAACATAGTTTTCGTCTGTTGTAGTACAGTTTATTAAATAGGCAATGACTAATAATTTCCGTCTTGAAGATGCAATTTTAAATGTAAGCATTTAGTAGTTTTTATCATCATAATTTATGCTTAGACATATATTTATTTAAATTTGTAACTTAAGAAGTTAATTAAAGTGAAAAAATTTAATTAATAAAAAGTTATACTAAAATACTTAGACACACAGCCATTGGGGATTGATCAAAAGTATATTGGTAAACATTTAAAAATAGAGATGCAGTGCATAATTAGATCCTAGACGTAAAATCAAAACTTACCACTAGGCCACTGTTTACTTATATTTTATATTTCTATAGGTATAGTGTGTTATATTTTTAAAAGATAATTTATGCATTCTTAGATAATGTTGGAATCATATTTTTATAATGTTTTTAATAATAAAACAGATAAAAAAAATTATATTAAGTTATAGCACTAATTATTATAATATTTAATATTAAACATTTACTATTATAATAGTTATAATTTACTAAGTTTTCATTCTAATTTCAAAGAAACTATTTTTATAATTGATTATTTTAACATTTATTAACTTTAAACATTAAGTAATAATTAATAATAGCCATTATTATTATTTTCTTTTAATTCAATAATTTTATTTAATAGTGTAAACATACTTTTGAAAGTATTCTATGTGCTTCAACAACCATAGATTTAAAAAAATCTATACTAGAAAGAATTCTCAATATACTTCAAGAGTATATTCTTAGAATTAGTGAAAATGATATAAATGAAAATCTAGATAAACCATATATTCAAAATTCAACAAAAAAGTAATTATTTTCTATAAAACGTATTAAAATATGTTTAATTAATCAGATTTTTGAATGGTATATTATACTTCTTAACAAAAATGTCTAAAAAATTGAATATTGTATGAGTTGTTACCAAAGCTTGGAACTAAGCATTTATAAAATTTGTTTGAACCACTTTTGAGACATCCTTTCCCCGTGAAAAATATTCTTGTGGCACTGTTTACAATAAGGAATATTTTTCATTTTGAATCAAATATTAGTTTCTTAATCAGATCTGTTCTAAATACCACCATGCTTATTATCACATATTCTAAGAGTTTCACTCATTTAAATGAAAAATTTTACTTTTTACTTATTATAACAATTTGATATTTTGATAGTATTGAAAAAAACTTAATTTGATTTTTATGTTTATTGTATAATGAAGTTTTTATGAACTCATTTCTAACTATATTTTTGTTCAGCATCTTTGAAAATGTTGAGTTGTGTCATAACCAAATTCCTGATGAACTTTCTAATAATAAATCATTAAATTATATATGTTGCAAGGAAAAAATTACTAGTGAGTATTTGCAAAATTATATATATATATATATTATACAAAATGATTAAATTAATCAAAAACAAAAATAATATTGATAAATTTTTTATTTGTTTCTTTTAGGTCCATGTTTTCTCAATTTATCAATCATTAAGTATTTTTTATGTTCATTCCCTTATATTTAAAGGGTACCAACTTAAATTTTTTTTAAATGGCAACATACATTATTAACTAGTTTATTTATTAGATAATGATCTACCTCTAAAAAAATAACTATTTGCTAACAACTTTTAGATGAGTAATGTGGAAGTTATTTGCATTTAAAAATATTAACTGTATGTGAGACCCCTGTGTTATTATTTTTATCACTAGACATAATTGGGCTTCACTTCTTTCACCTAGGTATAAAAATATTAATAACCCCCAAAATACTGGTCTAAAATTTATTATGAATCAGTTTTTTTCTTAATTGGATCATTATCTAATAATAACATTAGTTAATTTGTATGATCATTTGAAAAAACTATTAAACAAATTAATAGTATTTTAAATTTTTCAACTAATTATGTGGTTCATAATAAAAAAATCACTCTGTATATATAAGTAATTTTCATTATTATTTATTTATATAGTGTAAGACTTCATGTTGACAACTATTATAAATGTTGATATAATTAAAATTACAGCTAGAATTCATTGATTTATTTAATTTTTATATTCTATGGAAGCTAAGCAAATAAAATAAAGAAAATAAAATTTTCAATTTTTTAAAAAGTTGTCACTTAAAAATATTAGAGGTCTTCTGGCAAGTAATGTTTCTTGAGTATGACATAGATATCATACTGTATGTATACAAATGGTCCACAATCATTTGACTAAACTAATAACTTTTGATCTAGTAAATAATTTATATTCAATTTTATATATCTATTTTATGTAATAAAATGCTTGTAACTCAATAGGTACTTGTCCTAAAATTTTTATTGAACCATCACAATTTTTATAAAAATATATAATAAAACATATAACTTTAACATAGTCTAAAAATGCATAATTTATTTTTTTTAAAAGTAACACAAAATATTTAGTAAATCAAAAGTTAGCAGATTTGTCAAAACATTGTGAACATCTATATATATATATATATTGATAGTGAGTTAAGATACGAAATAAACATAAGGAAAAGTGTTCCTTTTGTACAGCAAACTTTTTAAAAAATAATAAATTACCTTGTATTAAGTATATTTAAGATTTTTTTATCTTTTCAAAAATTAACTTTTTACATAACAATTATGATTATATTGTTGGCCTAATATTAATTTTCTTAAATTTATAAGCTATACACAAAAATGATGTTTATAAATGCTCAACTTGCAAATATCAAACTTTTCGAAAAGGTGATTTAAAAAAACATTTAAAACGTCATATGGAAACAAGTAACTATTTTTGTAATTATTGTACTCGAACGTTTTTTGACAAGTATAATTTAGAAAGACATATAAATGCGAATCACACTAAGCAGCAAAAATATTCTTGTTTATTGGTAATAACTTTTAAATACCAATTTCATTTCTCTCTTTATATATTAAAATTATTTTGTTAATTTTAAACATTTTATAGTGTGCCTATACAACTTATCTGTACGATTCTATGAAAAGACATGAAAAAATAAAACACAGTACTAATCCTAAGCAACAATTTATATGTTCTGTTTGTCTTCATGTTAGTGCCACCAGACAAGATATGAATATTCATTCTTACATACATGACCAAACTAAGCCATTTATGTAAGTATAAAATAATTTTAAAAAAATTTTATTTAATTAATTAGTGAAGAATATTCTTTGAGTATGAAAATTTCCTCCAATAGTTATACTTTCAGAATTGTTTAGCATGACCATTTATTGATCTATTTAAGAAAAATTTCCATATAGTATTTTGGAATAAAAAATGTATACAATATATACCTTAAATTATTATTTACTTAACTTAGAAGCAACACACTACGGTTGCAATGTCCTGTGATTTTTGCTTATGTGAATTGATTGAAAATGACAAAGCTGTCAAACTATGATATGGAATGATTTAATAACATACAACATAGTAGATACAGCGCAAGTGGTATTGTGACAAATGTCATTTTCATATGCATGTTGCTAATAAATGCTAAAACCAGACAAATTGTTCAGAACAGTTGCAACTGTCTTAGTGTGTCGTTGCTTTTAAGGATAGCTAATAAAAATAGAAAAATTATGTTTTAAAATAGGTGTGAAGAATGTGGTTCTATGTTTGCTATTAGAAGTCGACTAAAAACTCACCAGAACACTGTTCATAAAGAGCGTAAACATGTATGTTTTTTGTGTAAAAAATCATTTCAATCAATGTCATTATTAAAACGTCATACAGTGATTCATTCTCGTTTTAAACCCTACTCTTGTCCTTATTGTAGCCATACTTCTAACAATCAAAGTAATTTAACAAAACATGTACGTAACATTCATTCAAAAACAAATTTTTCTTATCATAAGTAAGTAATTTTTTACAATATTTAATTATGAAAACATGGTAAAACTGATATTTAATTTTAGATTTATCAATGGAAAATAATTTTGAAATTTATTTATCATATAATAGAATTAAAATCAATTTAAAAATAAACTAGATAAATCTCCTTTCTAAGAAGAAAATGTGTATTATTGAAAAAATTTTGATATCATATCAAGGTATTAATTTAAATTTTTTATTTTGTCTTGTAATTAATTTATATTTTTATACATTATTAACTTAATAATAAATTCTTCTAATACTGAAACCAAAAAAGTATCAAATTATTTTTATCAAATGTCACAAATTTCCCAATTAAGAATGTGTATGTAACACACCTAATTTTTTTAAATGAATATGATACATTTAGAAAAAGATCTTGAGCAAAAAAATAAAAATCTACAGTATATGTGGAATTAAACGAAAGTAGTGAGTTTATTTTTATAATTTTTAAGCATATTGGTTTAAAATATTTTATCCTATAAGAACTAGTATAAATTTAGATTTCTAAAATGAAATATTATGGCCCTTATAATTAAATTTTATTGCAGTTTTTGTTAAAAAGGTTGTTTGAAATTTTTATCTTCTGTTCAAGATGAAGAGATTTCAATACTTCCCTCTCAGAACATTTTTTAAAAATGCCTCTTAATATAATTTATGATTTAATATTAGGTTTCTCACATTGTTCTCACTATTTGCAATAAGAAAAGTATGTGGATTTGTCTAAAAATCATGGGACACACACACACATATATATACATAGTGATATTTTTAGCACAAGTCACTTGATTTCACTTAAAATAAAAATTATGTTAAGAAAATATTTTATATTAATTAGTGTCACATACAGAGTGACTGATTTATCTTGACCACTAAATTTCTTTTAAAATATTAATAATTTAGAAAATTAATTTTTTTTTTTTTTTTTTAATATTTTAGTATTATTTACTTATTAATTTTTGAATGGTTAATTATATTTAAGTCTTCCCGTTAGCCTCCCTAGAATTAAAGTATTACTTCAAATATTATAGTAACTTATTTATTTTGATTATAAATATTTTTAATTAATATTGCCTATTTTACTTTAACTTTAAAATTGAAAAATATTTAACTCATTAGGTAATATAATATATATTGTACAGTAGGTTTGTTTGATTAGACAAAATGGTCGATTTGAGAAAAGTATTCCTGTAGTTTACTTTTTTAAGTATTATACTAGTCCCCTAAAAATTTAACCAAATATCTACAAAGGTATATTAGTTATAAACAAAAAAATTTTATATTACATACTCTTATTNTATAAACAAAAAAATTTTATATTACATACTCTTATTTATTCAGCCTTCAAATGGGGCTTTTCAAATTCAAGCATTGATCAACATCAAGCAATAAAAATGATAATTAATCATTTTCATTGAAAAAAACTAATAATAGGTGTATTAAATAGGTAATATGAATAATATGGGATTACTTCTATCATTTTCTTAATAACACAGATAACTGTTAGATACTATAGAAAAAAAAATTAAAATTTTAAAAACTTATGGCAATGTCTAAAATGTCTCTTCAAAATATCCAAAAAAAATAATTAATTTTTTTATATAATAGAAAATAATTAATGATATAAGTTTAGAATGTAATCAAGTCTGTTAAAATTAATTAAAAAAAAATACAACAAAAGTTATAACAGTTGTCAGTTAAATATGTTCCACTCTATAGACAGAAGAATTTTTTAAATCAATTGTCTTGTTTATTGTATTTGTCTTTCTAAATTCAATAACTAATTTAAATTTCTACACAGATTAAGAAAATACAAATGTAAAGACTATTTTTAGCACACAACTTATAAACTTGACAATATTCTACTACCTATTAAGTACAAAAATTTGCTACAATACTTAACAAATTTCTGAGACCAAATGAACACAATTTGTACAATTGTAAAAATATAAAATCAAAGTAATAATAAAAAAATCACAAATGTTGGAACATACGACAAAGGAATTAAGTCTTAATATTTACTCTTGACATAGAGTAATAAAATAGGTACTAAATCTATGTGTAACTTAAAGGCTTATTAAAAATTAATACAATTTTCATATATTTTTTTTTAACTTCTTCTTCTTTGACTCCATTTTTTCCTTCAACTTCACTATAATTGAGTCCAATTCATTCTAAAATAAATTTAAATACTAATTTAATAAAAAAAAAAAAAATGGTTTGAATGTTTATTACATTTAGTAGTTAGGTTTACACAAAAAATTATTTATTAAGAAGTATATGAATTTTAAAAGTGAAAATATTAAAATTCTATATAAATTATACATTTCTAGAAGAAAATTAATATGAAAGAGAAAATTAGTTTTATTCATTTATAAGGAAATACAAATTATTTACAATTGTTTTTAAATATTAACTTACCTCATCTAAAGTATACATAAATTTAAAAAATTTTAGTTGATTATGCTTTTTTGCTAAAATTTCTATTCCATGTCTTAAGCAATAATCACAGTCTTCGTGTGAATTGTGCACCTAAAAAATTTTTTTAAGCTTTTTATAAAATACATTCAATTAAATAATTGCAATTATTTACCATTGATACATAAAGAATTGAATGACAAACATCACATTCATACTCATCATTTTGCTCAGTTAACTTTGATGTAATTGACAACTGAATACGTTCTGAAGTTTTGAGTCCTAAATCTTCTAGTTGACTTCTTAGTGCTATTTCACAATCTCTCATGTTACTCAATGTATTAAGTAACTATTAAAAAAAAAAGTATACTATATAAAGAATCAACATATTTATTTTTATAGTCTATTCCTATTATATAAATACATTCATGAAAATATATTGTATATTATATTTATAATATACCACTTGAAAGAATCCAAATGTCTTATAATATAGATTATAAGACATCATCACCATACCATCCACAAAGCAATGGCCAAGCAGAAAGTGGAGTCAAAATTGTTAAATCATTTTTTAAAAACCCAGCACAAAGAGGTCGCGTCACAGTAGTAACATTGCATAGTTAGATCAAGTATAATGATATCTGACAGTAATTAAAATCAGTATTATAAAAAACGCTTCAATGTAAATCATTAGATATTGTTTAATTTTAAAAAATTGGTGGATTATTTCAAAAGCTACATAATCTGCTATTTCTTTATTTATATCCTGATTATGATAAAGTATATCGAATGAAAGAGGAATATAAATATTATTTCTCATAAAAAAATTGTATTAATCCATACACTTTTCAATAAGTTATAGCATTATAAAGTTAAAAATGTAAAAAATAAAATCGAGAATTTTTACACAAAAACATCATTTGGTAGCCATTTTCACCATGAAGACAAGTCCAAAGGTCAAATTTTTTTTTTCCATAATAAAGTACATTACATTAGCTTTAATTTAAGATATATATAAAAGTGTCAGACTTTCCAGAACACTTTCAAAAGTTAATTTTTTGTGAAAAAGTTGTCATTTTAAATCCCCCGTGGGCAGGTAAATGGTCAAAATTATAAAAATAAAATTACATTGATTTGATCATTTTTAAAAAAGTTATGACAGTTTTAAGAAAAAAAATTGCAAAAATTATCGATTTTTAAATTTGTAATTTTGTTGGAGATTTCCCCCATTTACGGGGAACGAGGGAACTTTTTTCAATTTTTGAGTGTAATTTCTTCGACTAGATACAATTTGTGATCTTTTGTCATATTATTGAAAGAAATGGTTTGGTGAGAGCTGAGAAAAAGTGGTAACAGACACAAAAAAAACACATCATAGTAAAATTAATACCTTCTCAGCTTTGTATCGAAGCTAATAAAATAATAATAATATAACAATGATCAGAAACTTACCTGCATTAGAATATTATGTGGTGTTCTAGAATCTGTTGACATATTTATAAGGAGTTTCTCAAAAGAAAAAGCTGCTGGTTCGCAGTTTCTTTGTAAATCCTAAATTAATTATGATTAGTAAGATAAGAGTACCAAATTATTAAAAATTAAATTAGTCTCAGAAAAATGTTCTTTAAATATCTCAAACCCGCAACCATGGGTTTAAAACTTATAGGCAACTCTATTTACTGATAGATTAGATCAGTACTTAGATTTACCATCTCCCTTTGAGGTCAGATTAATATCTTATTGAAGGATATTTAAAATTAAGAAATCATCTCTTTAAAAAGAGCCCTTATGGTTTCCTAAATAGACCATAAAAAGTGAGGAAAAGAGATATTAATTATAATTATTTGAAATGAATTATAAATAAATAATATTTGAATTAATTATTACCTGAAAAATTTTATCAGCATTATTCAACCACCCACTTTGTGTAAAGTAAACACTTTCTGATATAACATAACCAGTAGAAATATTACAAGTGTATGCATTTGGCATGACAATTAAAAATTGACCAGGATTTTGAATAGTCCGAGTTAAAGTTACACCATGTTCTAATAATTTAGTTGGAGGAACCATTCCACTATCAGCAGCTAACCATGAATGGTTATTTTTTCCTTCAGCAACAGCTCTAGGTAATAATGTTTTCATAGCTTGTCGAAACTTAGAATTTTCATTACACGAAACACTATACCAAATTTTATCTGCACCAGTATGTGAGTATTCGATCCAAGGTAAACCATGAGGATCTTTATACCAACAACATGCTGAAAATATCATACCCATATGGATTGTTGGTACTGTCATACCCATAACAGGACCTAATGATTTTAAAACTGATGCAGAATTATTTGTCAATACTTTCAAATTCCAAGGATGTTTGGTAAATGTTGCAGTCTTGGTAGTAGGAAAACCATAACCTTCAGTTCCTGAATCAATGGAACCTGATAGAACACATATATGATTTTTTTTTTCTTCTACTTGTTTCCAATAAAATGACTCAACATCTTCTGCTTTAATACTATGATCAGGAAGCTTTGAGTTTGTTTGAGTTTCTTTAAACCACATAGCACTAGTATTACGTGCAACTCTATAGTACGCACTAAGTGCAATGCTACGACCCTAAATAATATTTAAAATAATGATTTTTTTAATTTTACTTATTTTTTTATCTAATAAAATACTTTTGTAATGCAATCATTAATATCTTCATATATTTCATTTTCTGTATCACCTTTACGACATATTTGTTTCCATTCTTTATCAACATCGTTCATTAATTTTTGTCTTTCATCTAAAATTAAAAATTATAGAAAATTATAACAAATAAAAATTTAATAATTTAAGTCATAATTACCAGGATTCAGTGTGTCATAAGGTAACAAATACTTGCAATATATATCATCAAGCTTGGTCACACGATCTTGAGCACTTTTTGGTATTTTCATCAAATCTGCAACACGAGACCACTTATCCAATTCAATTACCTCTTTTAAGCCACCTAGTTCTTGAACTGTATGATATAATCTAGGAAGATCAAGCTCCATTCCTCCAATTAGAGGGGGATTTGATAAAATTATAGATTGTGTTTCCAAATATTTTTTAATAGCAGTCATTTCACGGACATTAGGACCCCAACGATCCATCATCTTATGAACATACTGATTGTATGCTGTGAAGCGCATATCATCACTAACTTTGCATTCAGGCTAAAAAGATAGATATTTAAAAATAATTTAAAAAAATTTTATTATTTATATCTTACCTTAAAACTGGCAGGTGGTACAACTCGACAAATACCATATTTTTGGGCGACTAATTTAATAACTTCAAAATATTCTAAAGGATCTTTAAACTCATCTTCTGTTGGGTAAAAAGTCGGAGCATCCACCATAACAGCACATTCTTCAAAAATGGTTGTCTTGTTTGAAATTTTTTCACTAACTTTTTTTTTAATAACTCGTTTTTCAATCCTTCATAAAAAAATATATATCAATATAAGAAACAGTTACTTAATAATAAATAAAAATTACTTTTTGGATTTCTTTTTATCAGCAGTTGGTATCCGTTTCAACTCTGTATTTCGTTGAGTATAAATTTTTGATTCATCACTGCAATTTGATTTGTTAAATGGAAAAATTTCTTTTGATGTTGTAGGTATGTTTTTAGTAGGTTGAACTAAACGAGTAGTAGGTTGAACAGTTCCAACAGGAGTTGTCTTATTTGAAATTTTACTAACACATAAGGGTTTTATTTTTTGTTCCGATTTTGATGATATAGAACTAAAATTATATTGTAATAATAAAATTAAAGTTAGTTACATTGAATAAATAATAATGAATAAAATTAATTAATGTAAAGAAATTCTAAAACTATTATATGAGTACCTGATTGATATTGTAGAATTAGGAGGTTTTGTTACTAATTTCGCACTCATCACCAATTTATTTTGTGGTCCTTCAGTACCAAGTTTAACTGTAACCCCTTGAATTGATGGCTGAGTTTGAACTCCAGCTGGTAAAGGTATATAAAACAAACGACCTTCTTCATTTTCAATATCTATTGAATTTGTAGAAGATTGTGATTTCCCTTCCATTAAATCAGTTTCAAAATTCACCTATAAAATAAAGAATCAATAATTTATACAAATTTTGCTAAGTAAATCTTATAACATACCGAAATAGATGTATTGGGTGATACAGTTCTTGATTTAATTGGTGACTGAGTCTTATTTCTACGGAACGGAGTACTAGAAACTGGTAAATCAGGTTGAAAAGCATAAACACTCGTTTCATTTTCAGGGGAAAAAGCATCAGAACTGTTTCCACTACAAGACTGAGCAGTTGATAGCCTTCTTTGTTGAAAAATTTTCTTCTCTGGAGTTAGATCATCTTGTGATAAAATATTTACTTCCATAGATTTTTGTTGTTTAGAAAGTCTTTTTTCAAACTTCAGATCATATTTTGTACAGGGTAAAATAGTTGTTTTAGTTAAATAATTTGAGTTTCCTTTTTTATCTGGATCAATTTTAGGTTCATTATGATTAATCAAGCTGTGTTTAGTTTCAATATTTTTTTCTTCAGCCAATGAAGAATTCAGAGTGTCATGAATTTTGTTTTCTAATATTTGTTTGTGATCAATATCATTAGTAGAACAACTGATTTCTGTTTTCTTACTTTGATTATCAATTAATTTTTTGTTAATCCAGGTGTTTCCATTTGGACTTAAACCATTTTTTGGTACTTTAACATTTTTAAAAGCCTGTCTCCAAGAAGCTAGATCTTTTTTTTCATTGGTATTTCTGGCTAAATTAACAATTTTCATAGTACGACTTTCAAAAGTTTTTTCATCCTTTTTGTCATCAGAATATTTTGTATTAATACTTTCAGATGACATAGATAACTTGGTTAATAATTGTTTGTTTGAGACGCATGGTTCATTAAACCTAGGAAGAGCACTACAAATTTCTGATAAAACTGATAAACCATCAGATTGTTTAAACTTAGGTAGTTGAAAACTTTTACTAGAAAAATACTCAGGTATATTAATTTTGACATTATCATTTATTTCTGGACCCAAAACATTTTTAACTGATTCATTTAGTATACATTCAACTTTATCTAACTCATTAACCACTAAATTTTCTCTTTTCTGTATTTTATTAATAATTTCAATTTGATCTGTTTTATTATCAATACAAATTTCTCCTTTTAATGATTGAACATCTATATTTCCTATTTTAGACTTTTTATTTGCTTCTTCAATATTAGGTGGCGATTGTTTTCTCAAAACATTTATGTTAGCTAGCTTTTTACTTTCTATATCATCATTTTCTAAATGTTTGTTTACAAAATTAGCTGCCATTTGTTCTAGGAGCTCATCTTTTGTTTGACTAGCATTATTAGTGAACATTGCAGATGATGGTATCGATTTTTTCTTATTATTATTATACAAATCTAAATTTGTTTTTTTCCCTTTTTGATCTTCTTTTTTGTGTAAATCTTTAGAAGACAAATTATTAGCTAATTCTATGGAATTATTTCTATCAGTTACTCTACTATTAAATTTATCAGTCTTATGTTTAATTGGTTTCTCTTTTCTTTTTTCATTATTTTTTTTAATATCAAGATCTTTTCCACATTTTAAAATAGCACAATCAGAAACTAAATCTTTATGATCTAAGCTACTTTCCGAATTTACTTTGTTCAAACTTTTTTTTGTCTTAATTTCAGTCTTATTCAATTTAATATTTTTTTCAGCTATTTCATTAGAATTAATTACAGATACTTTTTTTGGTTCTGCAGCTTTAGTTGTTGGTGTTGATCTAGATTTTTTGCTATTAATATCTACTTTATGGCCAGAAGTTTCATCATCTTCTGAATCAGTCATTATATAATCATCAAGTACAGTAGATGAGCGACGAGGCCTTAAATTTCTTTTACATGAGCTCTGTTTTGAACGCACCTGTGTAACTGATGGGTGTTTAGTTTTAACAATTGCACTCAACTTTGTTTCTTTTGCTTCTAAAATATAGGTATTAAAAATTTTAAGTATTATATATTTAAACAAAATAAAACAAGATCATAAAAATGTGTATAAATCTTAATAGTTAAAGAATTAACTAATAATAGTTAAATAGCTTTTACGTTAAACAAGTAAATTTATAATTTTAAATTTATATTTAAACATGAATAGTATAGATTATTTAAGTTATTATTCTTGACAATCTTACATGACTATACAGTTCTAAAATTCATATATATCATCAGCTATTAAGGCGCTAACAATGTTACAAACTCAATAAGACTTTTTTTGTTAAAAGCTATACCATTTTAAAAAAATTAGCAAACTTAATACATAAATACTATGAATATTGAAGCAAGTTCTTTATAATAGTGTCATAATAATAATAATAAATTACTGAAAATTATATTGACTATATGAATGAACTATAAGAATGATTATCATTCTTTTACATAAACAATAAAAACTTACAATTTCTGTTTTTTATCATAAATTTTATAAATATAATAAATACTTTACTTACCCTTTATTTTTATATTTGGCAGCTCAGGAAAACTTTCTATAGAAGATGAATCACCTTCTTTCTCATTAGAACATTGTATATCTTTTTTCAACATATCCATGAATATAGTTGCTGCTTCCTTAGTTCTTCTGGGAGGCCTTGAACGGACCATTCTAGACAGAAATATCATAATTATTTAAAGTTTATTTAAGTTATTATTAATTTAAATTTTCAGCTTACATATCAAAACTTCTGTTGTCATTACTAACTTTATGTTTATCAAGAATTATTTTTGTTTCAGTTATATTCCTAGATTTAAACTTAGATGATGCAGTCTTAGTGTTTTTGTCAAATATTTCTAAATTCTTGTTACAATTTTCATGGTGTTTCAAAACTAAGCTTCTGGTTTTTCTATGGTTAGAATTTGCTTTTGAATCATTTTGTTTAATATCTATCAAACTATTACTACGACATTCAACAGTTTTAGATGAACTTTTCTTCCTAGATGATCTTTCTTCAATGTCAGAATCTTTAGATGTCGTTGAAGAGGTTTTGCCCTTACACCATTTACCTTTATCATCTATAATAATTAAACTAATAAAGTAACTAATTTACATATATATATATATTAAGGTGGTTCAAAAACACAACTTCAGATATTTGATACAGATAATTTTGCAATCATTTGTGATACTTAATATATGAATTTGCTTTATTTGATGAAAGGATTCCAGTGAAAATTAAAAGAAAAATGATAGATAAACTGGCTAAAGTAAAATATGATGATCAAACAGACGATCTAAAAATATTTTCATTAAATGCAAAAGTTATTCCTTCATTTATAAACTCTGATCTACCAAAAGACTTTTGGTGAGGTAAAGAAGTATGGGTAAAACCAATTATGAACACTATTTATCTAACACAGCATTAAAGTGTTGATAATTTTTTTCTGTCATGTAAATGGTAAATAGTCATAATATTATTAATTTTATAAAATTATAAAAATTAAAAGCTATTTTTGAATTATCACAGTAATGATAGATTTTAGAAAAAATGTATTAGAATCTTTTTTAGAAACTCGGTCAAGGCTTCATTTGCTGAACGAGAGTTTAGTTACGTAATTAGTCACCATTCTTCTCTCTGACGACGGTCTAACCACCCGTTCCGGAGTATAAATGGTTAAGAAACCTTTTTCTTTGGGAGAGGCCGCTATGGCCCTTAATGGACTAATAAAACGATAAAAAAAATAAAATATATATATATATATCAAAGTTGTTCAGTATACCTCGAAGTTGGTTTATGCCAGGGCCGAATACATTTGGCAATGAATTTGATCTTGTTATACGTCCTTTAAATTTATTTTGTTTACCATCAAGAGACTGTTGCTTTTCTTTATTCTTAATATCATATTTTACTTTATGAGAACTTTGAGTTCTAAACATAAATTAAAAATAATAAATGCTTAATAAGAAATTTACTTAATAAAGAATTATACTTCTGAATTTGAGGCTTGATTTTTCTTATTTTGGTACCATGTCGAAGTGCAAGTTGACGCAAAGTTATAGCTTCTTGTCTAATAGCAAATCTTGATCCAGATCTAACCAAATTACGACCTATAACTGGGAATTATTCACAAATTTAAATAATAAAACATGTAAAATGAAATCATTAAAGTACCTTTTTGTCCAAGTTTTGATAATGGGTATTTAGTTTGAGGAATAATTTGTTTCACTTTCTTTTTTTCATTAGAACCATTGCTAACTTGATTATCAACCAAATTTTTGGTTGGCTGGGTTGAAATACTTTTTTTTCTTTTCTATAGTAATAAATAATTAGATTTATTTTTATATTTAAAACTTTTGTTATATCAATGTTTTATTATTAAGATTGCATAACAAATTTAAAATACCTAATAATAATATTATTATTATTATTATGTAATAATATCTATGAGTATTTAACAATTTTATCAAAATTTGATTTGTATTAAAACAATATATATATATATATGGCAAAATCATTTTTTTTCTAGATTTACATGATCTGGTAATGAAACAAAATTATTTCAATATTTCATTATTCTTAAAATATTTTATGAAATGATGCAGCCTGAAACCAAAGTGTTCACAGAAATATCATAATTTATGGATGGCTGCTGCCTTGTCTTGCTGAAAAAATGTCTTCATTGACTAAAACATGGGCAAATTGCAATGCAGTAATGAGGAAGTAAAGAACCCCTTAAACAAAACTTTTGGAACAAGATTAAAAGAATGTCTGTTTGTAAAAGGTTTTGCACAATTTGCAGTTACAACTACAAAAATTAATATATTTTAATGGAGGTCATTTGGCAAACAGTGTAGAAAAATATTTTTCTTTTTATTGAATATAAAATGGCAATTATTGCATTTATACTTATATTAGCTTAAATATTAACAAATTTATTTCATCAATAATAATTAAATATTGAAATCATACCATTCACTGCTGAATATTTATATTAATAAGGTAACTCGAAAAATGTCTGGAAGATCATTATAATGGTTAAAAATAAGTAGACTGTATCATTTAAGACAACCAGTCCCAAATTATCTGGTAAATATTACCCACATGACTTAAACAAAACAATGGTTATATTGACCATATTGACTTATAAAACTTAAATACTAGTTAATTAAAAAAAAAATTAAATACAAATAACTTGTAAAATTTTAATACTTTTATATGAACTTCAATGCTATTCGTATATAAAATACTAATAATTTAAATACATTTTTTTCATAACTAATTGTAAAAATCCAACATACAACAAAATTACAGTATTTAAATTTCAATAACTAAGAAAACTTAGATAAAAGTTAAATATTAAGAAAATAATGAATTAAGTAATACATTTTTTTTTTCTTAAATAGTAAAGTTTACCTTTCCTGATGCAATTTCTTGAGCTGTAAGTGAACGTTGAGGTTTGTTAAAAAAATCTAATCGTGGAGGTAATAAGCTTGTACCTAAATTTATTGATATAAATAAATAAAAAGAAATATAATGAATATTAATCATACTTTACCTCTAAAACAAAGAAATGTAAGAAAGTCTTCTGTATTTGGTCTTTTGGTAGGAGGTTTAACCACATTATTAGATACTAATGGAGATTGAACTGGTTTTTGTTGTGAGCTTATAGGTATAACTGCATTTTGGGCAAACTTGCGCTGAGCTTGAACTTTGATTCTTTATTGTTAAATGCATAGATTAATAAACAATTAAATGTTTAAGGTTTTGCACATAGACAAACTTTTGGTCTCTTTTATAGTTAATTTATTAAATGTAGTGAAATAACTTTTCTGAAATCACTTAAGACTTATATAATATTACTTATAAAACATATATCAATTTAGTTTAATCAATACAATAAAATATTATCTAGTACTAAGAAATTAACAGTAATCTCAAGTTAATTATGATTGGAAAATTTAGGATTAATAAAGTAAACTATAATAGCACTACAAAGAAATTCATAGATTTCCCAAACTACATTATTAATAAATTCTTACTTTTTTGTGTTTGATTCTATTAAAAAATCTTCTTTATTTTGTTGTTTACGTTTTCTTGTTTCTAAACCATTCAAAGATGACATTATAATGGTACACCAGCTATCACAGTCCTCATACAACGTCTACTAATAGCTCACTTTAGGTCAGCTAAACAATTAAATTCATATACATGACACAAACTATGTGATGAACACATAAGATTAAAGTTAATAGATGGTAAATTTTCAAATGAATTCAATCATAATTGTGAACATTTTTAATGAACGCTATTTCTCCTATAATTGATTATAAATATGATTTAAGTCATTAACATTACTTATAATAATTTTTAAATATTTAAACAAAAAATTATAATTATATAGAAATAAAAATTGCTTCAATCCTAAAATAAAATAACAAAAAAATTCGAACTTTTGTTTACGTTGAGAGATTAAATTTGATAGATTTAATAATAAGTACTTATCTTCACTTGTATTTAAAAAAAAGTGATAAAATATAAAAAATGTGAGTTTAAATGTAGAATGCATTCATACTTGCAATAAAACTCATTAGATGCATTGAAGAAAATTCGGGGTATATCCACCACTGTCGCGCTGCAGCAACGACAGTATAAATAATTGAGTATCATTTCAAACAACTATCTTAAAGTAATAATAAACTAAAGACAAAAAAATTAAATAAACGTATATAAAAATAACAAATTGGATAATGAATGATTCAGTGAAATTAAATAAAAATTAAATTTTGTCTCTGAAAACATAAACACAAGACATGCATTTACACATACACACACAATACACATTAAAAATAAAGGCACACACGCGCAGAGAATTTAATGATAAAAATGTTTTGTTCCTGTGTCGAACAGGCAACATGGACCAGGCGACGTTGCCGTTATATGGTGTCATCACCATCCTGTGTAAACAAACGGGATGCGTCATAGTTAGATCTAAATATGATGGACAATGTCCTGTCAGTTCAACTTGACTACTGGACAAGAAGTGCAATGAGAATATCAAAATTGTGCTACTTCAAAAATATAAAAATTAATTTTTAAAAGAAAAAAAAGTATTTAAAAATAGTATAAAATATAATAGCTTCATTATAGTAATGTTAACGAATAAAAACAAACTAGTAATAGGACCAGATATACAAATAAAAAATAGGATTTTCTCTTAAGACCCCATCAATTAATAGTATACGAAAATTTACTCACTAGGGCCTCAATAAAGCACATATTTGATGTAACATTAAATGTTTAAACCGAAAATTCATCATTAATTAATTTTTATTCGTATATTTTCTGAATGAACTTCTATTAATTTAACTATTATTCTGCCTAAGCATAAATCTCAGATAATTGCTTACAAACAATAACTATCATACTATAAAATTTTAAGTATAATTTTTGGCTTATAATTTTCATACTAACTATAGTCAGTTTAAACTTTTAGGGTCTGATGCAAGAATAATTTTAACGTCCTAATTTAAATTCTTATGTAATCGCTCAATGAAAAATATAAATTAATTTGTTTATCGTAATTTTAGAAGGTGATTACTAGTGATGAGTACTTTTCCATCACTGTCGTAGTTATCTATAAGACAACTTTAAAATTACCAAAAATAACTTTCTCGAGAAATGCCCATCATTAGTAACCACATCATAAAACTCACAAATTAGCCTTTGTTACCAATATTGATCATAGAAGTGAAAAATCAATACTTTTCAGTTTCTAAAATGATATAACATTTTTATATGTATGTATTGTATGTATAAATATGAAATATTTCAATAGTTTTCCTTCACTCTTTTATATGTTTTTGTATAATAACATATAGCCAAAAAAAGTACTTATACTTATACTTATAAATCTATTTTCTCAATTGTGACACTGGTTATAAGCCAAAATTTGATGACATAATTGTAGTCAAACGCAATGTTGGGTAAGTTACTTACTGGTTACATTTAAAAATTAACTACGTTAAGTTTCTAGTTATAAAATAATGATGTAATGAAATTGCTATTTCGTTACTTACTCAGATAAGTAACAAATTATATTAGTATATATATAAAAAGAAATGCATTACAAAATAGTTACAATCAATGGCATAATTAGAAAATAATTTCGGAGAAGGGATTACTATTTAACAATTTTTTTGATTGACCTTTTATTGCTTAACAAAATATTTTCCTCTGCATTGATTAAGACATCAATATATCAAAATGTCAACGAGTTAAAAGAAAATGTCATCAATCAATTTTTACTCTGCGTCTCTAAAAAATTAAAACACCGCTAATTGTATCGAGGGGGGGGGGTTACAACCTCTAACTATCATTTATCTGATCAAAAATGGTGTTACAATGTATATTCAAACTTAAATGACTCTTATTAGTCTATTTTTTGGATGATACATGAAATCTAATTAAACTATTTTTTTCAATTTCAAAAATGATTTAGAATACTGTCACATAATTTATTTTTAGGATTAAAGAAAGTTATTACAAAAATATTGTGGTTATAACGAAATTTTGAGCTTTTCGCATTTTTTACTATTTATAGTTATGCTAAAAACATATAAATTAAATTTTTGAAATCCTTATAAAATGTCCCAAAATCATGAAAAAATTATAATTATAGGTAAAAGCAAAATAAAAAGTTATAAAAAAAAGTTCAGCTTTAATTTTTGTAAAATGACTGTCAAAATTGAAGACCAAATATAGTGAGTTAAACTTAAGATATAGATCTCAAGTATTTGTTAAATAGAACCTATGCGAGTTTCACATAGAATTTTTCGGTTAAAATAATTTTTCTTTTTGAATAATTAATTACGTAATTAACTGATTTTCACTAGTTATTAATTTTCTAAAAAACTAGAATCAATCAGAAAATAAGGTCAGATTTGGAATATTGACAAAATTCTATTCAGAGTCTACTAAATATTATTTGACTCAAAAGTGTCTTACAGAGTAATAAGAGACGTCATTTCAGATTATACGTGACTAGGACAAACTTTGGTCCATTACTTCACAAAACCAATCACTTCGCTGTCGATTTATCCCCATATTAAAATTGTGTAATTTATCAAAAGTTGTTGAGGAAAAACAATTTTCTTATCAAATAAAATGTTAATTTCATGATAAAAATTTAGATTTTTACTATGTTTTATAGATTACATTTAAATGACCCAATATGACTCAGCTTAGTATCAGTATATGTAGACCGTTTTGAATGTGTACTGAAAATTTATATAGAGACTAATATCCCAGTTACCCATACCCAAATTGATAAGCTTAAGTGGAATCGTATATTTGTAAATAAGCATTTTATTAAATAACGTATTAATCTATGCCATTACTCAAATAATTGTAACTTAGTTAGAAATACTTTATTTGGTAAAAAGAATAACTGAATTACTAAGACATTACTTCAAAAGTTTCGTTATTACTGAACACTGTCATAACATGAAATTGCTAAAAAGACAATAACGAGTTAAACATCAATTCTTATGGTAAAAATGGTTCAAAATTATAATATTAGCGTTAAAACTGATATTTTTGAACGATTTCTCTACAAAACAAAATTTTTCTGAAAATGAAATTTTGTATTATGTAGGTGAAATTTCTTTTATTTATATTGGCTCTCCTGTAAAATTAGGAAAATAAAGTTAGCACATTTGTCATACTACAATTCCCATTAAGAATTAAATTTAATTCAAAAATGTTTTTGAATGTGATTTTGTGACTGTTATGTAATTTTTATTGCAAAACTGATGATTTGTATTGCAGTTAAGAGGTGCTAAAAAAATTAACACTATTCTGAAATTAGGATTAAATCATTAATGGTAAACAATTTTTGCATAACTTATTTTGACTCTAATTATAATTTTCAGTTTAAAATTATTCATAATTCCTTACTTATATCTTATTATAATATGCTTTATGAAAATTGTATAATAAAAATTAATTATTATTTACTTATAAGAACTAAAAGTTTGATTTAAAATTTTTCCCGGGTGTTCACAATTTAATCAATTAACTGAAATTGGTTGTATTTTTGCTGTTTAGTACCCTTAGACAGTTTTCACCATTCTTTTAAAATACAACATATAAAGATATAAGAAAAAATTGAGTAATTTTAGCTTCGATGCGAAGCGGAGAAGGTATTAATTTTACTATGATGTGTTTTTTTTTTTTTTTTTTTTTTTTTTTTTT